>NC_080442.1:18553445-18875111 GCF_028018845.1 Melospiza georgiana
GAAACAGAGTTTTGAAAACTGTTACTACTAAAATATTGAGACTAGCAAAAACCAGAAAGAGCCTTAAATATCATTATTCATGCTTTCACATTTCTCTTAAAATTCACTGTTTTCAGGCTTATTTTCAAAACAGCTCCTTTTAGCTCTTCTGCACTTCCATGGAAAAAAAAGTCATAAACAGGAACTGTAAACAGCATTTATCAGTCTTCAGTATTAATTCCCAAGGAACAAACAGCAGGTGACATACTTTCCAGGAAATCCCAGACAACTGCACCCTGCTTAAGCAGCAGTGTCCCAGAACAGAGCGGTACAGGTCACCAATAAGATGGCAACAAGGTGTGGAACTTCTTAAAACATCCACCAAAATAGGGATGTAAGATTCTGGGTTTCAGTTCAGTTCTCCTTCTTGCACTTCTTACAACAAGCTAGTATTTCAGAAGTGTACATACCAGTGAAAATTAGCACCTCTAATTTGTTCTCATGGTATTTCATTTACATTCAAGAATGTGAAGCAAAAAAGGAAATGAAGCCCAATAAAAAAGGAAAATGGCTACAATGATGAGAAAATAGGAAAACAAAAGCAAAAACAAACTTGCAGTTCAAATGCATTTTGGTAGATAGGCAGACAACAGCAGAAGTTAAACACTGTAGGCACACCAAGATCTGCTTACTTTATCCACACAGTCATCAAAGAAGGCAAGGCTGGCATCCTTGTCACTGACAAAAGAACATTCCTCAATGAAGCGAATGAACATCTGGGTTTTGGTCATCAGGGTGTAGAACTTCTGATGGGAACGGTCTCTGCTCTTCAGGAACCCTGCAAAGTGCAATCAGCAGCACTGTCAGAATGCACAGAAGGGAAAAGCCTTCACCAGAACTCACTGGTAGCTCTACCCAAGTGCAAAAAGCTTCCTGCAATCTTTGCCACTACTGTGCAATTTTGTCTTCACTTATATTTTCCCCCACCATTTACAACACTAACATGCCAATGTTTTATTCTGTAGATAAAAGAGAATATAAAATAATAAACTAATACAAACAAAACAAATTTATAACTTTTCACCTTGTAGTTCAAAGAGAGAACTTGCATCTGTGGCTGTTTCAGAGGGTGCCTCCGTTATTGGCCTGAGGTAAGACCTGTAACCTTTTAGGATTGAAGCCATGAAACAGAGAAATGCTTCCTGGATCTCCAAATCTAACAGATGCAATTTCTTCCCAGAATTAAAATCATAATCATTCATTGCCAATTCCATTAATGCATCTTCTCTTGGTCGCTGTTGCACTGTAAACAGAACAACATTATAGTGTTTTAATTTTTTTCCCCCCTCTCAATACTAGCCAAAAATATTCTCTTTAATTTACTAGATTCAGTGATTAGTGAACTCCATTACATTTAAAATAGGTTAAAATATATCCAAATTCACTCAGGACATGAGACAGCGGATTCAACTTGACCTTCTGTACCTCATGTATCTGTGGCTAACACCAAAAGCAGGATGCACTGGCCTGCTCAGCACAGGAGTTACTACAGTACCAGGGAACCAGTGAGGACAGAGCTTTAAAAAGCCCTCAAAGAAAACTGTTTGTAAAACCATGGAAAAATTTAGACAGGAGCTGATTAAAGAAGCATATTTTCAGGATAAACACATGGATGAGATGTATTTTTTTTGATTGTGCCTTTCATTTCAAAAAGCAGATAATGCACATTCATTACTGACATATACAGAAAATCACCACTTAAGAGGCAAAGTGGAGCCATTGAAACACAGCACCGCAAAATGCTGCTACAGACAAAATGTGGCTCTACAAAAACCTGTGCTCTTTAAGTATGTGCATCAACATTTTAAAGCCATCAGAACTCTAGCTGAGACTTCACTGCTACACACAGAGTTTGGTAACATTCTAATAACATCTCAGGAAAGTGAAAGGATCATTTTGTCACTGTCTTTCCACATCATATAATTACAGCCAACCTTACCTCGATATCATTTTTAAGCAACCTACTCTGTAATAAGATTTAAGTTCATTACCACTCTATTTTTACATACAGAACATAAGGTTTAGAATTTTTTCTAAAAAGCCCTTGCAGAAAAATGTATCAAAATTCTGAAGCATCAGATAATTTTCACCACCCATCAGCTATACACTTCTTTGTGCAGCATATCCCAATAAACTGTTTCTGTAAGCTATAATCAGGACACAAATTCTTGCGAGCTCAACAGCTAGGATTGTATAAAGAGCCTTTTAAAAAAGTGGGTTTTTTTTTTAATGAATTTCACTAAAACCACCCCTATCCAGCTTTTTTTTTTTTTTTTTAATGAGGCTAACATTCATAGGAACGGATATCTATTGAGTATTGTCCTCAGTATAGTTATATATGTGAAGTCTCTTCTGTCCCAGAATTCCCCACACAGTTTCTAATCTCTG
The DNA here is from genome assembly GCF_028018845.1 of Melospiza georgiana. Lineage (NCBI taxonomy): Eukaryota > Metazoa > Chordata > Aves > Passeriformes > Passerellidae > Melospiza > Melospiza georgiana. The sequence goes on from NC_080442.1 coordinate 18,555,873, forward strand.
GATTTAGAGCACAGATTTTGCTATTCTGTAAAAATAAATATTTAGTGGAACTGATAACTTTGGAACATATTTAAATAGCTACATTTATCTGTTTTTGTGGCACACTGTGCCCAGTGTAAAGTTTACTATGTACTTTCCCACTCACATTCTGCCAGTTGCTGATATAAAGTATTCAAAGTGTTCATCAGATTTTTACAAGGTTTCTTTGGTAGGATCTTCCATGCAATAGTTTTCTTGTCTCCAGTTCTGGAAAAAAAAACAAGCCATTCACTGAAATGTGTTGAGGTTGTTCCATCACACCAGAGAAGGAAGTTTCACTCCATTAAAACTTGACTGAGAAGGATTGCAAACCAACTAACAAAGTCAAATTTGATTTACTGTGTGGAGATCTGATCAGAGCCATCCAACCAGTGCCCCGTATTTCAGGGTGATGATTACACTGCCACACTCTTCAGAACTGAAATCAATCCAGTTACAACTCACCAGAGATGGATTAATGGTATTAGGCACCTGTTATTGCACCAGCAACCACCACTCATGCCATGTTCTGAGCTCTAATTACTTAAACTGGCACAGACAGAAGGAAAAGAAGTTGAAAGAAAAACTAAAACACCCCTCCAGGTTTTGCCAAAAAGCCAGTTTTAGCTTTTGAAAAGAGAAAGCAGTAAAAAATATACAGAGAATAAAAACTGCTGATGAAAACTTACTGAGAAATTGTGTTGGTATCCAGGTCAACACAGCTGACATCGGGTGGGGGATCATAGAGATCAAAGTATCTGGAATCAATTCCCACTATGAACGGGCACGGGGCACTCAGCACATCTGCCAGGGCCAAGGGACACAGGGGAATATATGGGCAGGGCCAGTGGAAGGGAAATATCATCTTGGAAAACATGCAGAGACAAAACCACAGGTTAAACATGTGCAATACAGCCTATGCAGGAACAAACCACACTTCACTAACTTCAACATTATTTACCATGGCAGATTGCTATTACTGAGAATCTTAGATGTAGATTATTAATTAGAAACCTCACTCTTTTCTCTAAAATTCAGTTTGTAGGAAACAGCTCTTCAGAATCACAGATTGCACATAGAGGCAGCAAACAATGCTTAGTGATGACAGGCAGGGAAAATCCTGCATTTAAAATTCCACAGGAACAGACACTGTGCTAGTTGGGAAAATCAGGAACTCTAACTTAATGCACTATGATGATCAAACACTTATTTACAATATTTACACAAAAATCAACAACAATTTATCTTCTATCTTCATAGGATATTGTTACAACAACAATTTTCCTCTCTAGTGATCTTTATTTTAATTCTTATTTTTAAGCAACCTTTAACAGCACTAATACAAAATCCAGATGTTATCTCAGAAGCATTCTTTCTGTCCTTTTACAGGTGCATGACTAAAAGCTGGTACTTACAGAGACCAATGCCTCTGTCACACTTGTGAGGACAGAAGGTCGCAATGAGTGGATGAGGATTTTATGTTCTGTCACAGCAAACACCAACAGAGTTACTGCATTTTCAGGTCCTAAATTCTGAAGTAGTGTAGAAAACTTGCCACCACTGTTACAGGACATAAACACACCGGTGAGTTACAAGAGACAGTAAAAAAAAATAAATGTTTGATAATAAAATAAATGGAAATCTGCAAATCTTTCTTTTAGAGAAGATTACTTGGTAGAATACTTGGCACACTTCACTGTCCAGTGAGGAACAGTTATTTCCCAACAGTAACCATGATTCCTCGAGACTTGACTCAGTCTAGACTATTTTCAGGACACAGGCATAACAATTTTTCTTTCTGAGAAGCAATTTACAGGGAGACAACATGTGTTTCTTAAATCAGTCTCCTGCACTGAGACGTGGAAGTCAAGACAGTAACAGAATTCCTTCAACTCCCATCCAAAACAAAACTGAACTATCTTGGGAGCCCAGGGATGAACTCCTAAAAAGGGGATCTAACAATATATATTCTTCCTCAAGAACCACTAAAATTATTTGAAACCAGATGCATTAATAATTGTGTATCCTTGTCAGGGTGCAGGTCTAATCACATGAATAAACTTCAGATCCACCAGCTTCCAAAGGCACCAGACAAGGTGAGTTAATTTACACAACTGCAACTCAAAATAGCAAATCTTTTCTGTAACACAAATCAGAATACCTCTGAGAATTAACAAGATACTGCTACTTGCCTTAGTGGGAGTGGTGATGACACAGGCTGGCTAAGAATCAAGTTATCGTGTGGAGATAGCTGGGAAAAGATTTTAAAATACATTATTTCTATTCTGAACTTTGGAAATTTTTATCAGAAATAACACAACTATAACAAAGAACACTAAAATAATCCAAATTAAGCTGAATTTTGTATACCCCAGTTGTGTATCCCTCTAAGAAGTGCTGTGCAATGATATGCATCAGGATCTTTTAGTAAAAACTGGGCAAAGCATGATCTTCCTTTCTTGGCCAGGACTGAATACACTGCATATTCATAAAGAAGACTTTAAACTAGCTAATGCTGCAAAAATTTGAATATATTAACTGCTGAAAAATGAAGCCTTCTGTACTTTAAGGGCTGTGAGAACCCATATTTCATATACAGTTTTCAGGAGCTGGGGGGAATTCTTTCTGGATTTAGGGGTAAAGATAGGGATAAAAATTCATAAAGGGGAGAGATGGCAGCTCATAATGTAAAGCTATATTTTCTTCAGAAGGCATGTGAGAGAGAATTAAGCCCTCGGCTGGTAGAAACTGCTCAGCTCTGATAGAATCTTTAAAATGTGCATTAGTTGAAGATGCAAGAATATCTTACTAAATCACATTTCTTTCTTACAGTGACATGGCATCAAGCAAATCATTCACATATTCAGCATGAATAGGAAGACTCAGGTAAGTACAAAAATAGCAATAGACAATTAATTTATCAAAGCCCAGCTGATGTTTCCAGTCATAGTAAATCCAGAGTAACAAGATACCAGCTGGATTAATCCTCCTGCATTTTCTGTTGTTTAAAAGCAGTAATAACTCAGCCATAGTAAGTTGTACAACTGAGCTGCAAGTGCAGACCATTTTTAGTAACATTTCAGGTTTGAATGTGTTTCACCTTAGACCCACTGCAGGTGACCAGGTAATAGAAGCCAGGAGACAAGACTGATGACTTAGAAGCTCAAAGTCACCTAATGCTGTGCCTGGAGAGCCACCAAACACAGGGAGTTAATAAGGAGAGTCTGCAATATTGTTTCCCTGCACCTCTGACATCCCACTTCCCTGACAAATGTGGATGGCCACACCACAGGCTGGATTCGTCAAGTAAGTCACCCTGGGAGCACCAGCACCATTAGCTTGTGCAGTGGCAGAATTCAGAGGACTCATTTTTCCAGCCTGAGGCAAACCTTCATAAACACCCTCTGAAAGGAAGCATCAGCCTGACATTCTCTGACTTCTGTGCTCCAGCAAAAGCACATAAACACAATGAAGCATCTATTCAAGGGGCACATCTCCCTCAGGCAGGAGGGGCAATTATTACCCCCCTTCCCCAGGGGAAGAAACATTTTTCCATGTGCTCTTGAAGTCTGCAGGTGGTGACACATTAGCACAGCAACCTCTGTGCAATGAGGGGATGCAGCACAGAGTCCAGCAGATCTCAGGTCAGAAGGAAAGATCTTGGGTCAGAAGGAACCCATCAAGACTGGCAGCTGGAAGCTGGCAAATAGGAACATTCTGGAGTGTTTTACTAATGGCTATAATTTCTTTGAGATTTAGAAGTTTAATTGCTTAGCAAAAGACTACCACATTTTCCATTAACAGGCTTCAGAGAGAAATGGACTCCTGAAAGCTTGCCATTTTCAATGCAGGCATTTCCCACACTAATTCTGAGGAGATGTCTAAGGCACAATCACCTGTGATTTTATTCAGTGCAGTTTCTAAAACAACTTAAGTCCCTGGAAGCAGCTGGAAGGAAGAATTTATTCACAGATCTCAATTACCACTGCCTACTGTCAAAGCAGTGTTTTCTCCATCTGTACTATCAGCTCCTAAGGCTGTACTAATTTAATGCACATAACATTTTGAAAATAAGGTATAACAGACATAATTTTCACATCACTTATAACTAGATCTTCAGACTTCATTCCAGGATATAAACCCATATATACTTTGACTAAATTCCCTTAAACTTCAGACAAAAAAATTAAAAGTTTTTCTCTAAACACAATTATAATCTCTGTAAATAGGTGTTTAGTATTTCCTAGCACAAACATTTTATTGAATATGAATTAAAAAAACCCCAAATCTAAAACAAGAAGTAAAAATGCTTGGTTTTGAATTGAACCTTAAAATCATAAGAAAAGGGTGAGAAGGGCCCAATACAGTTTCAGTATAAATGTTCTCTAATCCCTTTCCAGTAAGAGTAATAAATATCACCCCTTTAGAATACACTAAAGAGGATCTTCAATATTCAGTACTATAAAGACATAACCCAGGATTGTATTTGCTCTGAAAGACTTCACTACCATATGGGCTACACAATTAAGGCTCAGAACTGCACAGGGCTCTCTATATTTTATGTTATACAAGTAATAACAGAGAATAGCATCATTTTGTAACTATTTAATCAAAACCACAATTGGTAGAATACTATGACTGCAACAGAGCTCTTTTCTCTGCAATAAAATTTTTAACACCTCTCATTTTGCCCCTTTAGGAGGAAATATAGAGATTTAATAACACTTGAGAAGTCCTTGAGACCAGGATTTTTTCTCTCCTACCAACAGTGACAGGGCTGAGATTTCAAAGAGCAGGTAGCAATTCCTGTGATTATTCCCCTCCCACAGAGCCCTGCAGGGAGGACAGAGCAAGGGCCAGGTTTGATAAAGGGGCTGTAACTGGGTGTGGCTCTGGCAGCCCTCACTGAGAGCACAAAGCCCTTGGGAATAGGGGCAATCATGGATGCACATTTCACATCTGGTTCATTCACATTTTAGTGTTATTTATTTATTTTACACTCAGCCTTCATACAGTAGCAAGAAGAAAACAGTTTTAAAGCTATTGCAAAAGTCAGACCAGATGCTGACTTGGAGTAGTCTTTCAGTAATTTCCATATACTCTGAAAAAAAATTAAAGTTCTGAGCTCACTAACCAGCTTCTTATTATAAATCACTGAAGTCATTAACTAAACTGGAAACAGAAGTCTCATATTATGTATATGAATTTAGGAAAAAGAAATCCTGAACAAAAATAATTTGGGCGCAAAAATTACACTTTCCATTTATTAACCTGCTTTATCTTCACCTTAGACACAGTTATTAAAGAAAATTACACTTACCTGAACTAGAATTCTTGGCCTCTGAGGGGATGGAAAAGGTACTTTATGCATGAAATGGGAAATATGTCTACAGGAAAAGAAAAATACTGATTTAGTAGAAATTAAGCTTAAACTACTTCACCTCAAGACAAAATTTTTGACAGTAAGAGAAATTATTATATAAAAATGACACATACTCAGAAACCAGAGCAAAAATCCCAGCACCTAAACCCTAATGGGATATTTTGACCTTGAAAACCTATTTTTCTACTGGTCACAAGAAAATGGGAGGGCAGATTCTCTCTCAGAATACAAACTCTGTTTCTGAAACTGACAAAGTACAAGGTTTTTTTTATTAGTAGAAATATTGATATTTGAACATCACGGCCCCATTTTAAAATCCTACTTCTGACAGAGTTTGAAATAGCACTAAACCTCAGAGACTAGAACTGGTTACTTGCAAAAAAATATTCATGGCTGAATATCAAGGAGAATCATTAAGCTCATCCATTTTCTTCAGCTATAAATACAAAATGTTATATAAAATTGCTGATGAAAAAGCTTTAAAATTTTTACACATACTACAAACACAGAAAAATGTTTTTTGAATTTGACAAAGTTCTCAGTTTCACGAATTGATTAAACTTACACAAGTTCTAGAAGTGTAATTCTACACAAGAGACACTTCCACATTAAAAGAAGCTACATGGGGTAAAAACCCATGAGAAACAGGTATTCCATCCTAAATTTCACCTTATAGCACACATTTTACCAGGATTTCTACAAATGTTACCAGTAGTATGACACAGGCAACTACATTTGGAAGAAATTCAGACAAATGTAGAAATAAGCATTGATTTGGGTCTTATTTTATTAGCAGTGTATGAAGATGGTGGCCAAAGTATGGAACATGCCACACAACAAGGGAAAGCTGCTCTTGGCAGCAGCTGGGCTGACTGAAAATGTTCAGGCACAAACAAACCTTCATCATCATTAAAACAGCCAAAGGAAGTAGGCTGGATACTACATTAGCATCCTATGTTTAAATTACCCACAGCAAACTGATCAGTTTACAAATCAGAGAAATTCAAATAAACCCATAAAATCCAAATTGATAAAGGACTTCTCATACCTACTTATTTTATTCATTCTCAAAAGTTAAAACATCAAACTCCTGAGCTTAAAAACAAAACAAATATATATATACACACACACGTTTTTATCATTGGAAGTTTACTCCATCAGAACTTTCAAACAAGTTCAGTGATGGGAACTGTAATAATGAAGGGGATAAGCAATCACAAGAAATACTTAATCCACATAGTCAAAGTCTCCTGAAAGTTAATATTTAAATTGAAGCAGAAAAAAACTGATGTGTAATAAAATAGAAAAGTAAATAGTGTATTTGAAATCTGCTGCATTAAAAGATTAGATTATCCTAGAAATGTTACATGGCATTACATATCAATTGCAAGTATTGACCATTTCTTGGTGTAAGGATTTCCTCTGCATTTTGTAATGTGAAATCCTTTATGTGAGAAAGAAATTAAGTTTATTTATCACAAATACAAGATATTCAATCTGCTTTTTCATCTCTCATTACAATACAAATAGGCATTTGAAAAAATGCAAATCTACTCATTTAATTCTCCTAACCTGATGTGTGCAAGATTAAGAAAGGATTTATAATCTTGCTCTTTGTAATCACTATGGCTAAAGGGTGCAAAGCTAATTAAAAGAGCTTTCAGAGACCTTTGCAGGCACTTAAATCACAAATAAAAATCTAGACTTTTTCAGAAAGTAGGTAAAGATACGTTAATCAAAGGAGAAAAGTGCAGCCATTACATTTAATGTTTGAGTACAGTAAAAAGGATATTACAGGAAATTTAGAACAAAAAACCCACCCTCCTTTCAACTGCAATTAATGTTATGAATTTTGGAAATGACTTACTTCTCAATGGGGAGGACATGTGGCCCAGAAATGGAGTAACGATACAGAAAGGTGAGAAACTTCTTGAAAGCATCAAAGAAAGGCCAGTGAGAGAGCAGGCAGATGCATTTATTTGTCTGCACTGTTCTGCACGTGTCTTTGCCCTCGACAGCAGCTGCTAATCCCAGCTGAGATTTTTGTTTCTCTGTGAGCTTCTCTTCAGGATACAGTTCATAAAACTGAATAGCAGCACCATATACCTGCAAACACACATTGTGGATGTGAAGTCAGTAATTCTGCCTCGTTCCTCAAAGCAGTCTAAGAAACCCCAAACACACAGAAAATCCAGTCTGCATTACTGTTTGAAAAGATACATCAATGCAAAAGATGGCAATCCTTTGAAGCAACCCATTCTGGAATATTCTAATGGCTGTGAAAATCCAGACTGCCCATTATTTAATTAAAACACTTAATATCATATGAGAAAGAGCAATTTACAAAACAATTTATTTGAGAGAAACATAATGATTATAAAGAGTACAACTGCAGTCAACTGCTCCTCCAATTGCCTTTAAAGCTATTTTAAGAATCCTTTACACACAACTCAAAGCCATATCCCCTGACATCCAATTTACTTTTCAGAACAAGTATGTACATGCAAGGTCGTTTCCATGCTTGCAATAAAAACAGCATTACTTGCATGTATATGCAATGCAATTTTACAGCTCTCCAGTTTCACAGGCTAACAGGAACGCAGAGGAGCTCAGGTTTATGATCAACTGAACTACTGCAAGTCACTCTTCAAAGCAGTCTTGGAATCAAGCCAAAGAGAATAGATTCAAGCTCCTCTATGAAAACATTCATTATCATCATCCTGAATAGATAAACAACTGAGTTTTTCAATTAAATTAATAACTTTTTTTTTCAAGGTTTCAAAATACCTTTTCTGCAGAAGCTCCAGTTAGTACAAATGTAGAAAAAACTGGGAGAGGGTATTTACTGTTAGATGGCCAACATTCAATCGTTGCACCCATAGGGAGACAAAAAAGAGGCACAGATTCTGGTAATGGGAATGATTCATAATCTTCTTCAGGATATCTGCATATTAAACCTATAAATAGAATGAGCAAAGAAGCAGTTATAGAAAAGCCAGCAGAAACAGGTTTGCAATAGCTCATTCCATAAAATAATTGCCAGAAAATTCATATATGAGCACACAGTAACTTCAGAAGATGAGTCAAGGTGTAAATAATTAGGCACAGGGAATAGCTGGAAGGGTCAGATGCCCCCATAACCTAAGGAAAATCACCTGACTAAAGCATTACACTGAAATCCTACTTTCCATTCTAGAAACTATTCATAACTGATTTATCTTTTCCTGTTTTCAGGCTGTGTGTATCTCACCTGTTATTATATAATAGTTCACATTCATCGTGAGTATGAGCAAAGATTTAAAATCTAGTTTAAAAAAAGGTAATGTGAATACTTGAGGAAAAAGACTGATGTTTTCAATTCTAACACCAATTAATTCTGGCCAACAAACATTCCCTGAAAAATGTATGTTTGCTATTAGATGGTTTTTTAATACCAAAAGAATCAAGTCAATTAAGCTGATCCACCTCAGCTGAGGACTCAGCTCTTGTGCTGCCAGGCCACTGTGTTTAGCTTATTTAAACACAGCTGTAAAACATGAAGACCTGAAGCAGAGGCTTTTAGCACACAGGTCCTCAGTTACAAGGGGAGGCTGCAGCAATCCATCCTGTCTGACTGCCAGCCCAGGGGACGCCACACTGAGAATGGATACTGCATCAAAGGATTTAGGATTTCTCTGTTAGACAGCACAATCTCTATACACTATTCTAACAGAAATGGAATATTAATAAGCAATAAAAATTTGTAACCAAAAAGGGCAGCGGATCCCTTCACGGCAAGAATCAAAATCTTGTGCAAGCTATCACTAGATGTGAGGCCTTTTAAAATTTTGATTTGTTTACAAATGTACTGTCCACCCTTTAGTACGTCCTGAACTGCTGTTTACAGAGAGCAGCCTCTAGAAGGGATGTAAGTGGATTAAAGCTTCAGTGTGAATCATGCTCATGACTCGTGTGCCAAACAAAATCAGGGTTTAAAAAAAACCCAACAACAAATGCAAAGCTAACACGTTTCACCAGTCATACCAAATCTAATTCTGTCTTATAAATAAAACAATAAAATAAAGATGATACACGATCCAAAAATACTTAAAGAGCTCAGTGCCAATGATGCTTGAGGCAGTGTGGAAGTCTGCAGGATTCTTCAAAATGTTTCTTAAAGAAAGCAATCATGAAAATGCATCAAATAATTTCTGTGATATTTTCTTCTGCTTATACACACATGTCCTTAAGAGACAGCTACCAGTAACACACACAGAGATGGGAGACACCCAGGTTTGTAGAATCCTATCAAAACACACATGAGCTTCCAAATTAAACACAAATTTTAAAACAGCATGGTCACGATACCCAGTTCTAAGGCCTCTTTTCTGACATGATTTTAAAAGAATTCTTTAGGGAAAGATTCCTTTTTGAATAATGGCTAGATAGTGTCAATTCTTTAGTACAAAATGTATTACATGACAAATGAGCCTGGACATTCTGAATTGAAGATAAAAAAGGCTACACAGTAGTTACATACCAGCTTTATATGATATGGTGTTGGTTTTTGCCACAGACTTTTTATAACATAAATAGACGGCTGAGCCCCACTGTAAAATAAAAGAAGTTACTGGATTAAGTGATGGAGCATAACAAACAACAGTATATACAGAGTATAACTGACTATAACTAATAACAATGTTGATAATTATAAATATTTAAATTCTCAATTTCTGGACATGAAAATAAGGAATAAGGAAAGCCATAAGGAAAGAACAAGAAAAGAGCAGCACCCATAGGGGGAACACAGAGCTTTTACAGAAGGGAGAAAGGTGTAACAACTTCCAAAAGACAGCACACTCCCATAACCCAGTCAACCCAGATATGGCAACTATCAGAACTGAAAAATCCACTAGCTAATGCCTACAGGCATTTATTTAAAAGCAAGCACAAATCAATTCCCACGATCTTGATCTTTTTTACATGATCCCACTTGCAGAGCAGTCAGCATCCTTCTCAGCACACCAATTTCTGAGGACCCTGCAAGAGCCAGCACATGGGGCTGCAGATTTAACCAGGAAACACCTAAATATTCAGTTCTGCAATTCAAAGTTGTATGAAACCTGAGTATTTTAGCAGGTCAGGCTTTGGAACCATATTAAACATTTAAATGTGCTTATAGTCAACAGCTTCCAACATCACTCACTACAACTTTCTTTAAATAAGAAGTCTGTGAAACTACTGAGGAGAAAAACATTTATAAAATAGCACTGGAGGCAAAGGGAGGAGTTGGAAAACAAAACAGAAGCTGGTTGCTAGATATGGAATTCCCACCACAACAGTAAAAGCAGTGTCAGAAACAGCCACATCTGTAAAACCTCCAGTTACACACAGCTACACAACAGGTTCTAAAGGACCAATCGAAAGATGCTGGAGTCAGCATTAAAAAAACCCAAACATTTGCTCTAAGGCTTCCAGAAAGGCTTTGTTCCAAGTAGGAACAAAGGAATGCAATCCTCCAACTCTTCCAATATTTGATTTATCTCTGGAGACCTCTTATGAAGATTTTTCACAGGTACTCCAAGAGCTGCCACAAGTACTCCACAAAGGTCACATCAGTGAGTACCAAGTGTTCAAAGCCCAGCTTTTGAATCCTACCATGCTGTTGTTCAGATTCTTGTCCACCTTGCAGAAGGTGTGTGGAGGAGTCTCTCCCTTGCTGGGGATGATGATGCAGATGTCTGTGACAGCCAGGGAGTTCTGGGTCATGTTCTCAGCAGCCCTGCGGTAGGTGATGTACACGCGCTGGGACGAGGCGCTGCCGCTGATGTTGGCCGGCCGCCCGTACGGGGTGCTCTGAATGATTTCACAGCCTTGCTTGACCCTTTCTTTCCCATCATATAAAACCCTAGGTAAAAGGGGAAGGAGAAAAGTCACATTTTAAAAACACTTTGAGTTTTAATCACAGCTCTTGTCTCATTGCTGAACAAAACATTTTTACTGACAAGTTCAGGTCACATTATCTCCAACTGTATTCTAACAGAAAAGCTTCATTATGAAACTATACTGGTTTTCCTCATGTATAATTGCTTTTACATTTTGTTTACTGCAAAATAGTGTTATTTTCACTTCTACTAAAGATTCATTGCCTGATCCTAAGAATGTCATATAACTTATCTCTTTCCAATCTGTGTTAAATAGGTTAAGCACCTTATCCGAATCCAAACATTAAAAATTATAAATGGCTTTGAAAACTCCAGAATGGGAAGGATTAAATTTGTCATTAAAACCCACTCAGCATGCATTTTCCCTTCCATACTGGGTTACAGTATTCTCAAGTCAACAAATACCTTCCTGTTTATAGTTTTCCCTTGTATTTAACAAGTATGGCATTTCCGTAAGGCTGCCTTATCTGTTCCTTAGTCAAATAAAAGTGAAAAGCACTCAGTGGAAAGCACTCACCCCAAATCAGTGAGTGGAGGCTTATCCCTGCCTCGGCGATAGCAAAGGTATATCTGGGGTCCCACGAGGCTGCCATTATTGAGATCTGCAGACAGGCCCGAGGGAGTGACCTCTATGCATTTATAGCCCTGAGGAACCTCCTCCCCCAGGGATTTGTTGAGGACTGTCACGTCTGTGATGGGCTCTTTCGGCTTGGCGATTTTATGGCAGGCATCATTGAAGTGGATCTCCTCCTCCAGGGGCTTTGAGATATCCGTCAGTCCTGCGACCACAAAGTAATCAGCAACTCGGGCCCCTTTGTCTTCCATCTTCCATCACAAGGTGCTGCAGCTTCTAAGAAAGAAATACAGGTCAGAAATGATAAAGTTATGGCTATTTTTAAAACCAGAAAATCATAGCTTGCAAATAAAGAAAATGCTTTCTGCTCTCGCGTGAACATTGAGAAATAGGCTAAAAATGTTTTTCCAAGACGCCCATGTGCACTGGAATTCTGCTAGAGTAGCTTCAGGAAGTTTACTGTCATCAAGTTCCAGACTTTTAAAACCAGACAAGCTATTTAAGACTCCCTTTTGTTGAATTAATTTTGTTTGGGTGCAGAATTTTATTGCAAGAGAAACTATTACCACACAGGAGTTTCAAGAGCTTGCTGACATTCTGAAACTGAACAATCAGAATTTAAAACAGTTTGAATGGCTGACAGAAGCCTTCAGTTTTCAGGTAACTTTTATTCCCATTGCTTTATCTCCCTTTATTCTTTCCTCTAGGTAGCAAGTATTAAGACTTATCAAACTTCATGCCATCATGACTCTTGGATTTGACCAGGATTTTTGCTCAAACATAATAAATTCAGACATTTCTTACTGGTAATTTGGAAAATTATGTCCCAGTTTGATAATGTGTATTTAATCAAATTGTTCCAAGCTGGCCTCAGATTTCCAGCACCAGCCCCTGCTCAAGCAGGAGGAATGGCAGGCTGTGCCTGGTCACCCCTACCAACCTCATCCACCAGCACAAGAGAGGCAATTCCCTCTTCCTGCTCTCATTTTGTAGGTTGGTTGTGTTTTGCTGGACTGGCTTGAGAAGCTTCTAACATAGCAAGGAAATGGGCACAGGTTTTTATTTTATGCTTATTCACATTGTTCTAGAAAATGCCAAGAAGAACCCCCAAATTATCTTTTCTTTTTCTATATGGCTAATAAGCACTATGGGACGCTTTAACAAACGTGATTACTGGCAAGCAATCACCAATATACAGGAAAGCAACAGTCTGATAATAACTTCAACTTGTGTTTGAAGAGAGAAGGCAGTTACAAAACTGAGTTTAGCTTAACCTACATCCAGTTATTTCAAACACATCTGGAATATGTTACTCAGCATATATATGAAAGTAATAACTACAAATTCAAACTCCTCCCTGAGTGATATATTCAAGACACACAAACTCAACCTCTGCATATGCTGCCTATTATCTTTCTGTCCATCTGGCTCCAGCAAACCCAGGCAGGCTGGGAACAAATGCATGCAGAGAAGGAGATGTTTAACAAAGCATCCTTAAGCTCTGGCATAAGACCAAGCACTGACATCTTTCAGCTAATATGAGAGAAGTTCTAGGTATTTTGTGACATTAACAGTGCTCTGTGAAACTACACTATAGCTATTGTAACATTGAGGTTTTTTCCTTTTCTTACCGGCACCATTTCACAGAACTACACTGATTTCTAGAGTGATTCAGTATGCCTTTTAGAATGAAATTATGTGTAATTTTTGATTACTAAACACTTTAGTAATCAAAAATTATACAAATGATGGCTGTTAAAATTGCAAGCAGGACCTATAACTCCAGTGTATTAACAGCCCTACTCTAGTTTAATCACTACAAATTATTAAACTCCAGTTTAGCATTACAAATAAACAGAATCATGTGTATGTACATATATATAAAAACATATTGAAGAATCATACCTTTACACTATTTAAACCTCACCATTATTCCATATAAAGTTCATACCAAAAGTCCTAAATTCAAACATTCCTTTATTCCCAAAAGCACTTTCAAGAAAAACTGGGACAAGCTCTCCTCATTTAGAGATAGTTAAAATTAGAATCCCCTACATACAAACACCTGCTATCACATAAATTTGCTTCCTAAGGTTATAGCACGTAATACACAAGTCAGCAAGACTTTCATAATTTAATGCAGATTTTACAGAACTGAGGGGAAAAAAAGGTCTGGCTGATGATGAATTATCCCTTCATATTTACACATCCCTGCAAGTGTCCAAGGCCAGGGTGGACAGGGCTTGGAGCAGCCTGGGATAGTGGATGGTGCCCCTGCCTATGGCAGGGGGGGAATGAGATAATCTTCAAGGTCCCTTCCAACCTAAACCATTCAGGGATTCTACAATGGTTTTATTATTTTTGTTTTTAGTACAAATGCATACAGCTAAAAATGGGATAAAAAAGAAACGTTTGAGTGGTATTGTAGTCTAAGGCTGACTTAGACTTTACTAGAGCTACTGCGATACTCAAATTTTCAATATCGGGTACTGGCAGAGCAGATCTATACAAACTCTATGCTATAGACCCTAGAAAGAAGGTATAAACTGTGAGCTAACTCAGTGACAAATAATCCTTCTGTGAAGAGCACTTCACATAAACTGATGGAGAATTTCTGTAGAAACTCCTACCATGAAGCCACTCCACAGTGATTTTACTTGTGTATCTTACTCAGTGATTGGTGGTTGTGCCTTGCTGGTGTGAATCTCAGGACAGCACCTGAGATAACCCTGGGATGGGGACAGGCATCAGTCCAAGGAGAGAGATTTCTTTCCTTCTCTCCCCTGGTTTACAGCTGCTCTGTGGCTCTATCAGCTAGGAAACCCAGGAGCTCTCTCCTCTGCAAGGGTTTCAACACAGCCTGGCCATGCGATCTCCACTCCACCCCTGGGGTTGTGTTGTGTGGGAGGTCAGGAATGCTGCTCATGTTCCATCAGGGAGAAACAGATTTTTCCCTACAACTTCCATATTGTAATCTTTTTACCCTCACTCATCTCCCTATAACATCTCACCACATTGCAAGTCATCTTTGAGGGCAAAAACACTCCCAAGCCAAACAAACATGAAAAACACAGCAGAAAAAGTCACACTGCAGAAGAATGTTGCTTGAGACAACTAGTTCCAGGTGAAATTCAACTTAGGAGTGCCACACTGAGAAGCTTCCATAGCTTCTCTACATTTCAGTAACCTGGGGACAAAGGGCTGCACACTGAAGGCAATGCCATGGGATCATAACCATAATCTCTTACAAAAGTCCCTGGAAATTAATGCAATATATGGTCTTTGAGCCACTTCACGATAATGATTTTTAATGGATGTCATATAATTAATACGACTGTAAATTAAACACCATAAAGATCAGAAAGAATCAAAATACCCCTGCAAATAAAGACATGTGTAAAAAAATTATTAAACACACACACTCTAGATCATGACTATATAGATGAGAGAGCTTTTTGTAACTTCTAAAAATGTAGGATCAGGAGAAACAGATAATCTCTCAGATCCACAAACTATTAGCTTGATTACTTTGCTGAAAGACAAAGAGTAAACACATCTTTACTGTTTATTCAATGTAATTTTCTAACATCCTATTTTTTCATAAACATTCAGGAAATACTAACTGAGGATTTTTGCTGCTTGTCACCACTGTTGTAATTCATTCAGTGTCCAAGCCTTTTGAACAGATCACATTCCTCATTGAAATACTATAAGAGGAAAGCACACATCAGCTTTTTCCCATCACATGACCAGAACTGATGTGGATGAGCCATATATTCCATCTGTGCAGCAGGAACAGGCACGATGCCTCACCAAGTACAGTTTACTACACATGCACTACAACATTTGCAAGGAAAAATGTACTGATCTAATCCCTACAACCTGCTCCTCCCCACAGAATTCTGCAGAGATAACTTAGAACTGCCTGCAGACCAGAAGACTTGCTCCAGCCACACCAGTTTCTTTCCAGGAGCCAACTTCCCCAGGCAGCAGTAAGGACCCTCTGACTCCCTTAAAAGAGTTTCTGCCAGTCCACCTCTGGCAGACAAATACAACAACTGCTTTGTAATCTTTTCATCTGCCTTGCTGTCATTCTCATTCCTTCCTGCATGTTCCTTTGAGAATATTAAATTGCTTATTAATTTGAGTTCCTTATTAGATCCCTTTGCTGTCTAAACCAGGTGATATTTCACTTTGTAATCCTGACTCCAAAGAGGTTCCATGTGTAAGCAAGCAATGAATGTCTCCTAGAGTGCACTGGAAATGAGTGCAGGGCAATCTTCTTTAAAACAGTTCAACGCTGATGATTTATTTTTTTAAATATTTATTATACAATAACACTCGAAGAACTTACTTCCTTTGAAGGAACATGAAGAGCAGATGAACAGAGACACAAATCAGAGGCTAATTATTAAAAATTGCCAGTAAAGTTCTAACAGCCCCCAGAATCTCATCTCATCTGTGCATTGCTGCACTAGGCTGTTGAAGTAACCAGCCCAGAGAGATGTGTCAGCTGGGCAGGCAGGAGCAAAGTGAAGTTAACTGCATCAGTCAGTCCTGCTCTGGCTGCTCAGAACCACTTCTCAGACATAACACCACACAAATCACATGGGAGCTCAACGTCTCAAGACATGGGAGTAACTGCAGTTACACAACAAAAACACTTCACCCCAGCTCTGTACTGCCAAAATTGCCTGGCAAAACTGTCAGACAAGCCTTTTTCCCCCCTCAATATTTTCTTCACAGCAAGCAAACGATCCTGGGTACAAAGCAGCAGCCCTCTAATTTCACAGGAATTCCCAAGGCAGAACACAAGCCTTTTGCCCACTCTACCAATGTGTTCCCTACCTTTTCATCAGGGCATTGCTTCTACACTTTTCCTCTCTTGCTGTCAGCCAGGCTTTAACATAGACTTCTTGTTAAAGTTTCATTCCCTATAGAAACAGTAAAAATAAGAATCAAACAATGAACACATTTGTTGAAACTTACTTTCTGCACACTTCACTGCACCAGTCACATGAAATGAACACTGTGGTTTGCTGTAGGACTCCTGGCTAAGATAAGGTTACATATCACTTCACTAAAAAAGTAAATTAAACCAGACTTTAAAGCCAAGAAACAAAATATCAAGTTTTATGCTGGGTTGATATTTTAAGAATGCAAACAACACTTAATGCTTTAAATCAAAATTAATCAAAGAAGAGATGAGCCAGCCACTTCAAATTACTTCACCTCTTCCATTATTTTCTGACAATCAATACCTTCTGTGTCCATTCCTAGGTGTTAGCCAGCTATCAAAGTGCTCTCTCAGCCCAAGAACCTTTCAAAATCTACTTCAAACCATTTTTCTTTGCAAGATTCAGATATTTAGGCAGATCCTTTTTACTCCACAATCAGCATCTGTCAGCGAGTCACCTTACCCTAACTCCTCCAGCAGTGGGTGATACAGTCTTCTCGCCCTTTACTGCCACAATTCAGAATTTTTCTTCAGATGTGGTGAACACCACCATGGCCAGTCTTAAACACGGGTATCACCACAGACAGCTTGAACTTGTGTTTCACACTGAGGAACTTGCAAGCCCAGTGCTACCTTGAGCATTCTGAAGCAGCAGTTTTGCTGCTTCAAAGTCCACAGGACTGAGGACAGCACCTCACTGGAGGCACTGAGGGCTCCCAGAACAAGTCATTAGCACCAGCAAGGCTGCAGTCAAAAGTGAACTTTCTTTAAAGGAAGCTTCTATTCCCCCAAGACTTGTAGAACACTCTCAGAAGAGAATGGTGAGAAGACTGCAGCAAACAGTGTAACATAAGAGAGGCTGGGAACAAACACATCTCAGGAGGGTTGATGCAAACCATGAAAGATTTGCTTCCACTCTTGAAGTGGAAAAATCTGGGGAATTAGATTATCAGAATTGTATTTTTGGGATCACAAAGTTCAAGGTCCTGTTTGTAACACCAATCTACAAGGCCACTTCTTCAAGATCTCACAGGAACAATCAGCATTGTTAGTTCACTGCTCTGACAGCCCAGAGTGAATCCAGCCCCAGTGACTTCAAGCCCACACAGCACCATGGACCTGCCCCACTTACAGCCAGGTACTTTCCAGTATCTGACTTTGAACATTTCCACTCAAGACTACAAAGAGAGAATGCAGGAGTAGCACAACAGGATTTTCTCCAACGATACAATCATTAATATCAAGCTTCCAGGAGTGCCAGAAATTAGAAGTTTTGGGATCACCTGCAGATCTCAAGCACAGCTGAAAAAAGCCCAAGAAGCAGGCAGCATTAACACATGATTAATTTCCCCACGGACACTTCAAATGCTTCTCTTCTAGTCAGCTCTCTGGAAAACCAGTGAGGAGACTTAAATGAAAGCAAAAAAATATAGATTAGGCATCACAAGGAACACAGCCAGAACTGCTGCCAGTGTACTTGCAGGTCTATTTTCTATTACTTGCAGAACTTATTTACAACTAGTTTCTTGTCCTCTACATATCAAATAAAGGATCTACTTCTTCAAGAAACAAGAATGCTAAGGACTTACATCATTACCCAAATACAAACAGAACTTCTCACAGCATTTTCATTTTTAGTAGGACAATGTCTGGACTTCTTCTTCCCATTTCCTACTACAGTTCCACAAAAAACAGCAACAGAGAAAACAGGGCTAAAGTGATAAATGGCATTACTTTTTAGAGCCTACTGCACACATCTGCACTCAGGGATGTTAGACAATACAGTAATTCTCAGAGCGCCACCAGCCTCCACTAAACTCCCTTTGACTGCATCAATTTTTATTTGAAAAGAAGAAAATCGACAATAACCCAAGAGAAAACCTAAGATTTTTCTGTCCTGCATCACTGGACTGGAAATGCTACCAAGTGTTTTGCAGGCCCATTCACAATCATCTGCACCAAGTCATGGTTTACATCTCTGATCCAACAGCTGAGGGGATAATCAAGAGAGCTCAGAAAACTTGGCAACAAAGGATCTCTAAGAGGTGCCGGGAAACAGCAAAGTGCTGGATAAAAGCACAGGGACAAAACAAAAGATCATGAATTTGGGAGAAGAAAACAGGAATGGAGCCAAGAACTGAGGGACAAGCAGACTTGCTCAGCAGTGCTGAGGAATAAAGAAAGATTAGGCCTAAATTCAGAGGCTAATCTAGATTCAGGAGGATGAATCTAAGCGAGCAGGAGCTGGACACCTACAGCACCAAAGCTCACAGGAGGAACACAGTGAGTGCCAGGGAGAAGGCAGGAAGGAACAGACTTCACCCTGAGGGTGAGATCTGGCATGTCCCACATCTCCTACACATTTCTCCCTCACTCACCAAACACTCTGTTTGTTTTTCAGTGCTGTTTGTAGTCTCAATCAAATAAAAGCATTTATTAAGAGGGTCTAACAAGCATTTCAGTTGTGCCACAGAAAAATCCTGTGAAATTCAATCCTGCCTACAAAAATTCAGGAAAGATGTTTCTGTATCCCACAAGATTCATGACAGAGACAAATCTCAGTAGGGCCAGTTTGAAAACTCCCACTTTTCTTTCTAGATTACAGTATTTATGGCCAAAAGGCACCACCAAAGAATGGAAAGGATTTCTGAAATACAACTGTGTTTGTAGGGAGGGATGCAGAAAACAAATTGTAGAAAATCAGGGGGAGGACAGCCAAAATAAGCACTATAAAATGTAAATATTACTTCATCCAAAGCAGAGTTCAGCAGAGCAGCTTGTTCATGTTTTTGTATAACTATTTACTACACAACAACTTTATAAAAGAAGTTCCCCAAACAAAATGTTTTATTTTTCTTGACACAGTAGATAAAGGCAAATGAGAATAGAAAGTCTTCCAATATTGAGCTTCAAACCCAAAACCTGACACTGAAAATGTCAAACCCCACCAACCAAGAGTGACAGAAGTGACCTGCTTTCACCCTGCCGCATTTGGACACACATGCCGACCTCAGGTTTGTTTTGAAACCATTCTCTATCCAAATTAAATTTTGAATTCATGATGTGATAGAAGAAAAGACAGGTGGGGATTGTTTCTAACACTTTTTGCAACACTTAAAAACAACTTAGAGACTTAGAACGTTTTTTGTGATTTTTTTTTTCCTTTGGCCAGCAAAAATGTTCTGTAACATGAGAAAACGGGACCCAACCACATTGCAAGTTATAGGCAGGGACAGCCATGGACAGACTGCAACTGCTGCCTGCAGATCATCTGGAGCCCCCTGGAAAGGTTTAATGGAAAACCTCACTAAAACCTCTCTCACCAGCAAATCTCTACATCCACTTACCAAAATGTTCAGCATCTATTCCACAGAAAAATAAGTGTGCAAGTACCACTACCAGCTCAGCTGCAAATACATCAATCAATTACCACCTATTGCTGGGACAGTTTCCCAGCCAGCTAAGCAATAAAAAACAACACTAGAGTCTCCTCCAGAAAATCACCATAAATTAGCTGAGGAGCAATGACATGCCAAGGTAACTACTGCTGATCCTGATCTTGAAGTTAGGAATTTTGAGAATAACTCTTTAGGCCCACAGGTTTCTTCTGAAGCTCAAGCCAAAGCCAAAATTCAAGAGTCCAGCCCACAAAAGCCCTCTCTGTGTTTGCATAAAGCTTGCACACAAGGTGGAGGCCATCTCTTGGGACTTTATTTATTTACATACATGTACTTACACATCACACTTATTGCCTGCTCACTTTCATTTCAGATCGCCAAACTGAAATAACTTTATTAATTAGTAATAATGATTTCCCTGACCCAGATTTTTAAAATTCAAGATTTATGGTAAATATTAAACAGGGAGGCTATAACTGGCTAACTTCTAACATGCTCCTTATTCTTCTCATCCCACTTTTAGACCACAGTTCCTCCTCCTTTCACTCCCCTGCCATTATTACTTAGTTCACTCTGTATCAGCCTCCACAGTAACCATTATCTAAAATACCCATTAGACACATGGACATTTTTCATATATGTATTAGATAATGCAATATATTTTACATCTAATATATTGAAAAGGTAAAAATACACCATTTAAAATAGTCAAGCCAGCCAACACTTTCTGAAGTCTTTCATTTCCACTTCTCAATTTCCTCCTGGTACTGTTTCTGAGCTCTTTAGGGAACTACCAGTGGCTAGTTCTGCATCACACACTGCTACTGAAATGAGTGTTATAGATCAAACCTCTGGGCATCACTGCCCTGCATGGTTTAATTTTGACTCTGGAGTCTGTGGGAGCAATTAATAAGCATCAGCAGCCTATTTCCAGAGCAGCCACAGACCAAACTTTCAAACCAGACTAAACCTGAACTGAAGGACAGCAGAAAACATCCAAGGATTATTATGCCATACAGCAAAGAGCCTCATTAATTTCAAGTAATTAACTGGTCAGTAGCAGTGCTAGAAACAGCTGATTTGTAACAATAGTTGAACAGTAGTGATGCCTTCACAGCTTACACATATTCATCCCCTACCTGTTGGCTGTCATCAATTAAAATAAGGCATAGCTGGCTTTAGCTTCCACAGGATTTGCTGCTCTTAGTGTGCCAAAAACTTGTATCACAATTTGTGTCTGCAGTAGCAGATATTATTGCCATACAGAATTGATGCATAAGTGAGGAGACCAAGGGCATTTTCTGTGCTCTTGTCACCACCCAGTGCAGCTACAGCAGAAGGACAAGGGACAGGTAAGCTGAGCCCACCACACCTGCACCCCTGCATGAGGGCAAGCTCAACCTCAACTTTCTTCAAGGGTCCTACATTTTCACAGGTTTGGTTTTGGAGGGGGACTGCAAAGTGGGGAGGGAACAGCCTGATTTGGATTTTGGGCTTTTTTTTGTTTGGATTTGTTATGAGTCAGCTTAACAAAAGTTTGAAGTTTGAATACATCCCAGAGAAACTGATTAAAACACTGCAACAAGCAAGATAAACATACTGGAAATACACCAATCATCACAAATTGCATCATGCTTTGTCAAGGCAGTCATAAAGAAATTATTTTAGTGTCTTTTTTTTTTTTTTTTTTGCTCCTTTCATTATTAGTATTATTCAGTATTACGGTTCTTTCCAGGAAACTTCAGAGAAAATACCTCAGTTTTACAGCAACACGTGTATCAAAACCTTTACCACTAGGACCCTGTCACACAGCAACATAGCTGGAAACCACCAAACAGAAATTTGAACAACATTACAAAGCTATATTGACTTTTTATTTTTTAATCCAACCTCAACTGGGCAACATTTGGCCTCCAAACTTCTGGTCATATCAACACCATATTTAAAGACTCAGGTCAAAGTTGAGGAAAGGACAAAAAACGGAACAAAGGCTTCCTGCAAGTCTTCACTTCAGGAAATAAATTTAAGATTGAGAAAGCTTTTGACTAAGTACCTATTGTGCTATTCCCATTCCAACCTGCCTGTGTTTGGCCAGGAAGCACAAATGTTTCTGCAGCCAGAGTTATAAAAAGCATTTCAACCTACTATGACTTGCAAAACTAACAGCAACTCAGCTGCTGGGGAGCATGATGGAAATAAAAAAGGATGTTGAATATTTAAGTGACGCTGCAAATTTCTTCTTCTTGTATTAAAACCTCAAGGTTACCAAACCCCATTATCATCCAGCTTGGCTGAGGAATTGTCTTCCTCCCTGAAGAGTCACAAGACAGTTTTCTCCAGCTATCACACACTACAGCAGGAATTAACCTAGAAATTAGTAAACCCTCAGTGCAAAATCCTGCAGATTAAACACTGACAGACTGGCTTCTGGCGTGGTGGTGCCCACAGCTCTGTCAGAGTCACACAGAACAGCTGTATTAGTTACAACCTCACACCCCTTAGGGACCAGCTGGCTTTACTCCCTACCTTTCTACTTTCCCTTTCAAGCACAAATTTGAAATAGAAGCAGGTTATTGACATTGTTTCTAAGGCTTGACCTGCATCAGCTGCGTGCACCTGAGCCCTAGAGTGTGTGCCAGGCTATGTCAATATTTGTGCTTTTTCTAACTAATAATTAACTCTGGCTATATTAACTAGATAACTGCTAATATTGCCATTAACACATATAGTAATTCCATTAAGCACCATACTGGGGTTATGTCATACAGAATGAGCTGAAACACAAACCTACAACCATATGGCTACAAAAAATATCAATACTCAGAGGTATGAAAATCTCAAATACTGGGAAAATATTTTTAAATAAGTCCCTGTTTAAAGAAAATAGTCCTGGTGCTTTTTGTCTTACTGCTTGCAGAAGTAGATCTTCTATTTTGTGCTGCTTTCCAATAAATTCACTTTTTAGAAGAGGCCATTGGGTAAAGCCTGTTCCAAAGGAGCAGAAGCCACTCAAACTTGAGGAAAGTACTCATCCAGCTGGAGCACAACATTTCCACAAGTAAAACATGTACATCACAGAAGCTCTTAAGGCTGTAGAGAAGCTTAATCTTTTTTGTTCTGTCTTTGAGGTCCCATGCAATTTTCCCCTTCCTGAAGCAAACCACAGAAACTCTAATGCTCTGTTTTTGATAATTAAACTATTTCAATGCCAAGTCATGATAGCCCCTAAAAAACAGCTCCCTTTACCAGAGCTCCACTTTAATGCTCACTTTAAATAAACTTACAGACTCCTCAATACTCTAAAAGCTAGATGAAGTTTCTCCAGTACTCTAAATATAAGACTTTTTTTTTAAATATGAGAAAAGCAAGAGACTCTTACAAAGTAAGACTTGCATGCTAGACACACAAACTAGAAATAATCCATTTACTCCCCCTTGACCTTTCTTGGCTAGACTAACTCAATTAGTACCCCTAAACCACCAGACACTTGCCAAGATAACATATTTGTGTTTAATCATTCAAAAAGTGAAATATTATGTACTGTAATGTAACACTTTTTACGGAAACCTCCAGTTGAGCAACAGTTCCAGAAAAAATTGTGAAATGAAGTAAAAAGCTGCCCAGAACACCATACTTCCACTCAAGTTAATTCAAAAAAATTAAGTTTCAGTACTAGGCAGAAAAACAAGACCTCATTTTTAGCAAAGTAGAAGCGGCACATTTTTAAACACAGCCTGTTTGGAATAACTTCGGAATAGCAACCATCACTGGGAAGTTACTGAATGCCATCATTCCCTGGCCAGCAACTTGTGCCACACGCAGACCTCATGACAGAACGACGATAAAAATGCCAGGGCTGATTTCTACGGCCGCTTCCAACGCGTTGCATCAAGCCAGGTATAGGGTAACCCAGGCTGCCCAAGGGAAAGCCGGGACAGAAAGGCGCACCGTGGGGCTGAGCAGCGCCGGGCAATTCCGGCTGACGCAGCGGAGCTGCGCGGAAAACCCGCACATGGCTCTGGGGACACGCACACACACACACGCGGATCGGGGCAACGCGCACACACGGGCTTTGGGGAGGCACAGACCCGGCTCTGGGGACTGCACAGACACCCGCGGATTCGGGGACACGCACACACAGGGGTTTGGGGAAGGCGCACACGCCCGCGGATTCGGGGACACGCACACACAGGGTTTGGGGAAGGCGCACACGCCCGCGGATTCGGGGACACGCACACACAGGGGTTTGGGGAAGGCACACACACGCACAGGGTTTGGGGAAGGCGCACACGCCCGCGGATTCGGGGACACGCACACACCCCGGCCCGCCGGCGTGCAGCCCGTACAACATGGCAGGTCGGCGGCGAGGGCTTGGCCGGCCCCGCGGCCCCGCCGCTCGGGGAGCCCCTCGGGCCCGGCGGGGGCTGGCGGGAGCCTCGAGCCGACGGGCACAAGGAGAAAGGAGAAAGTTTTCCCCCTCCCACCGCGGCCCAGCGGAAAGTTACCGCCGCCCCCGCGCCGCCTCAGCCCCCGGCCCGCCAGCGCCGGCCTCCCCGCCCCCGCTGACAGCCCCGCGCCCCTTCCCCGGCGGCCCCGGAACGCGGCAGCGCCCGACCCGCGGCATCGCCTCGGAGAACCCCCCGGCCCGCGCCCCGCGGCGGTGACAGCCCCGCCACGCTCACCTCAGGCGGGTGCCGCGCTCCCCAGGGCGAGGAGCGGGTGGTGAAGGGATTCGGGGGGCAGCGCGCTCGGTGCCCGCGCCCTTATCTCATCCCAGCGGAGCCCGGCTCGCCCCCGCCGCCTCCCGCCGTGTGGGCGGCTCAGGCGGGATCCCCCCTCCCCTCCGCCGCCATCTTGGCTGTCACGGGGCGGGGGAGGCGGGCGGCGACCCGTGATCGCGGCGGGGCGGGCGCGGGACGGCACCCGCCGGGTCCCGCGGCTCCTGAGGGGGGAGCGGCCGTGCCCCGCCGCCCACCGGGTTCCTTCTGAGCGCTCCCCCTCGCACCGCGGGTCCGCCGCTCCCGCCTTCCCCCTCACGGAACGCGGCCCCTCCGCTCCCGCCTTCCCCCTCACGGAACGCGGCGCCGGCGGCTCCGAGCCATGAAGGGGGGAGCGGGGCTCCCTAAGCGAAAGCGCCCAAAACGCAGCGCGCAGACCACGGGCTCGACTGTGCCTCCCCCCACCTCAGCATTTTAATCTAGACAGCATCTTTAATTTAAACCGAAATTAATCTCCGGCCCAGATAGGCCGGGATTTGGCTCACCTGCGGCGCCCGTCGCCTGGACCCGGAGGAGGTGCCGGCTGTCTGGAAAACAAGGGATGAGAAAACCGAGGGATTTTCTGCAGGCTTGATGTAACCCGCAGCAGGCTGTTGCATCAAAGACTAGAAAAAGAACTCGAGACAAAAATAATCTTTTAAGAGCGTGCAGCTAAGATTAGTGCAGCGTGTCAAGATGTTGCTGAGCGCAACAGAACGAGTCCTGCCTGTGCCCACACAGAAATAAATACTACTTTTCTGGTACCTTGTCCATTACAACCCTGAGTTTCCTAATTTTATACCAAAGTGATGATTAGGGATAGGTTCCAACCATACAATTTTGAGCTTGAATTCAGTCTTACCTCAGTTCTGGATGTTTAGCTTAAGGGTTTAGATGTGGCTCGTTGTGAAAGACATAAAATTCATATGAAATTCTGAATTTGTAATTACTGTGAATTTATCAAAACTGAACTGTTAATACTCAGATATGTTCAGACCTACTCTCTTGGTTTACCTCATCCCTTTGAAAATCTGACCAAATAGGAGAATGCAAAAGCCAAAAAGTATAAAATAACATTGGTTTTCCCCACATGCTTTTATTAATTAGATTGTTTATAGCAGAAATGCTGCTCCTCGTACCCCCCATGTAGGAAACGTGGCTGGCACTAGTTGGTGTCTACCTGGGCAGCAGCACCCATGTGCAAGCCTGCACATGCAGGCACAGCTCTGCGCTGCCAGGGTTGATGTTTGGGAGCTAAGTCTGTCTTGTTTTTTTCTCAACAGGCAGCAAAGCGAGTAAGGAATGTGTCAGGGACTACAAGAACGTTCCCATTCCTTGTGTTTCTACGTGAAATGCATTTCCAGCCACACCCATAAAGAACTTGTCTCTCCAGACAGTACACAGTGGGGTAAGTGAGAGACCAAGAACCTAGAATGTCACTATTCACTACAGCAGGATGCTCTGTGTCCTTAAATTATCTGGTGTGCTGGTAGAGACTTTTCTAAATCAATTTCCGATATATTTTAATCCTGGAAATGCTTTTCAAATAAATAGCAATACTGAACTCCATCTTCTGGCTAGTGTTAGTAATTTTTGATATGCAAACTGTTCTGTGCTCTCTGCTCTTGCTCATTTTTCAGATAGGCATAAATTTTAGGCTTCAGTATTGGAAAAAAGGCTACACTTCAGCGTTAACATCCAAGATTAATGGGTCTGTTCCTACTTCTAAGAGTATTGTTACAGCTGCCTGTATACTGAGCAAAATCCCTACCCTGATGTATGGATAGCTCACTTTGTAGGGTTTAAGTTCATAACCATTAAAATATCCTGGACTGTTTCTAATGGAAACTCATTTTGGAGAAACAGAATTCTTAAATATTCTCTGTCAGTTTACATACTTTTCAACTCTTACATAAGTAAAACGTTGTGTAGATGTCTTTGTTTTGCTGTTAATTTGTTTCCCTCCCCCATTTCTGTCCTTCTAGGACTATCTGAGTTTAATTACACATTGTGTCAATGTCAACAAATTGTGGTCAGGGACAGGGTTCTCTTTTTGCAAGGCCTGATACAAACACCAAAGGAGTTTCTGCCCCATACTGCTATCACAGCTAACAGTGCTTATCTCTGTCCTGTCTTTCTTGTTCTTATATCTCCCCCTCCTTCCCACCCTCATCCTTCAAACCTCTGCTGCGTTCTCTCCCTGACCTACCTGCTGCTCATGCTCTTGGCTGTGGCACACTTTCTTCCCCACCAGCACATTTAATTGCAATGTTCCATTTCATTATTAGCTTGTCACCACCTTTATCAAGTCACCTTTCCTAACAAATGTCACTGTGAAGCTTTCCTGCGTAGCTCATCATCAATTTTCCACTTTAAGGCTCTTCTAAAGCCACGTGCAAAAGGGCCTATGAAAAATTGTGACTGCAGTTCTGTATTTATTTGTGAATAAAGAGCAGCATCAGTGAATAGTGCTACTGTACAGGCAGAGACAGATTTACTGTGTGCCCAGCTCCTGCCAGGCTCATTGCACAGAGATGTGTCTATGTGTCACTCACACAAAGCCTTTCCTTCCCAGGATTTTCGGGATCTCTGAGCAGGATCTCTGCTTGCACATGAACACCCGAGCCCAAGATCATTAAATCACTGAAGTCTACTTATTAATTGCAGTCAGTGTTGGATCAGATTCTTGTTGTGCATAGTAAGCTAATTACCCAAGCTAACAACTGTGTGTAGTGCAGGTGGGCAGGCACCAAGCACGCTTCATGTGGGATTCTGCTGCCTCTCGAGTGCAGGGTGGAGCCCTGGCAGCCAGATTTAGCCTCCCCCGTCGTGCAGCCAGAGAGACACGCAGGCTTTCTATGGACCAGCAACCACAGAATGATTTTTTTCCATGTTACAACCCCAAATTTCTAGCTTGTGGCACTGAAGTAATTTTCAAAGTCTGGTTTAGATTATTTTAAGTGCATTTTACACATGGGTAAACTCAAGCAAGGCAGAGGACAAGTGGCAGATGGTCAGTGATGGAGCCAGGAATAGAATGGAGAACTCTGCTGTCCCAGGACATGATTTTAAGAGACTTTGTCCCAGGATTGTGGGTTTGATGATTTATAATTCATAGGGCTTCAGAAGTGCTTAAAAAAATGCAGCTATCACTATTCCCAGTTTTTCCTGGCAGAGACTGGCTTCCATAAGCAAAACAATTTTAGTTCAGTTTCTTAAGTGTGCAATTTGGGACTTAATCTGTTCTCTTTGTCACCAGTTTTATGCCTTTTGAACTCACTTGGCTGTGCTGTGTGCACTGCTCATTTACCTCTACAGGAGAAGGGTGAACCTCCAAGAGAACCCAACTGAATACCTTTCAAATAGACCTATCTGTAACCTTGGTAAAAATAACTATGGAGATAATGATAATGGATAATTATAAACTCCATAACTGGCAAAACAAGACTCTGCATTTCAGAAGATGAATTGCCTTACCCTGTCCAGTAACCCACTTTACAGTGCAGTAATGGATCTGCATCCGGAGGGTTATGCAATGAAATGGAGCCTTTGGCAAGCTGGGATCACACTGGAAATGAAGCCACATCTTCATGGGTTTTTTCATACATGCATATTTGTAAATCTGGGACTTATCCCTTTTGACATAAAGAGACCATCCCAGCTTGGAATGATTAAATTCTAGGACAGATTATGAAATAATAAAGTATTTAAATATTGTGGTGCAGCAGTACAACAGTGCAGTCACCCTTCCTTTTACTGATTCAAGTGTATCTCCAAAAAGCTTTTGCACTCCAGAGAAACTACTGATTATACATTATAAAACAGGAAATAGAATATCATATATGTATATTTAAAATATATCTATTTTTCAGACCCTTCTCTAGGTAAAGTAATTACTGAAGCAGCTAAAAATATGGGGAAATGAAGCAAATACAGGCCCTGATCCAAAGGCCATTGAACTCAGCAGAAGCACTGGAATCATGTGTGTCATGAATCACAATTCACAAATGCTAATAAAGAATGTTACTGTATACGTGTAAGGATAAAGTCTGATTGTCTAGTTGCAGTATCTAGGCATTCCACTTGGATAAAATGAGGAGATTTTTTTCTCCAGCAGGTAGGGAGAGTTTCTCAGCAAGCATTTATTGCCAATATTTATGGGAGAGTTTGTGGTCCCAAACAAACAGAAATAGTGGGAAACAAAAAGGAAAGAAAATGTACCCAAGGAGGAGATCCAGCTGCTTCCAAGTCATTTCTATAAATAAAATTCTGATGTGAACTCATTATCATTTCCCTTTCCAGCACCAATTTGCTTCCTCAAGATTTCAGAGTGTGCATCTGAGGACTTGGGCTGCGCGCCGTAAAGTTTCCCTCGGCAACTGCTGAAATTATTCACGAGGCACTGCAGCATGGCAGCAGCTATCAGCTCTGGAACGGTAGGAGAGGCAGGGGATGGCCTTTGGGGTTAGTCAGGGACAAACCAGTGCAGTTGTGCTTGGCTGGGTGGTGAGGGTTGGGGTGTCAGGCCAGTGATGCCATCTGTACCTGTTGTCGTTAGCAGGCAGTCAGCGTGTACAGCTGGAGCACATTTCTGGATGCTGGAAGCTCCCAGACAAATATTTGCAGTCCATTTTGTGAGCACGGGACAGCAGAAGGGTTGCTTGAGGATGGCCCAAATCCTAATGCATCTATCAAAGCCAGCTTGCTGTCTGTGCCAGCACTAACCTGGTTTAAGTATTGCTGTCATCAGTAATGCCAGATAACAAAAGCTGCTCTTTGTGGAGTAATATCAGGAAGGAAATTGTGCATGCAGATTCGCCAGCAAAAATAACAGTCTGGGGCTGTAAATGTACACACTGATACTGATGGCTTGTTGCTATTTTCAGCAGCTCCTGTTCCCTCAGGGGTGAGAGGACTTAACTGCTATCCCTGCTGTTCATGCATCAGCCTTAAAGGTTCCATGTGGATGCCTGCTCTTTGGCCCATCTGGGGGTGATTTCTGCAAATAGCAGTTTTCCTCTGAATCAGTATTCAATTCATCACCAGAGCCACGCCACATGATACTGTGGGGCCATAGAAAACCACTTTCCTTCACTAGAGATCTCTAGTGAAGAGTTCTTTATTATTTGCACTTTATATCCACCTTCCAATCATGCCCAGGCCAAGCAATTGTATTCCATGTAGCTAAATCTTCCCCACAGTTTTGCCTGACAGGGATGCTTCAGGCTCTAAACTCCTGTGTAGTCCTGCTGTTTAAAGTTTTTGTATTTTGTTCTAGAGATTGCTTATATCATAGTGGGTGAAGTATATCTATCACTTAACCACTTCTCAGGAGTACTGTTAGGCTTAATTAATGTTTGTAGAACACTACTGAGATTCTCAAGAGAAGCAGCTATAGAAGTGCAAAGGATTATAATTAATTTAAGACTAATTTTTGAGTAAACGGCTAACAACACTTAAGCTGAGATTTTCCGAGTAAAACTCATTCAGTTGATTTTTAGACACAATCATTCTGAAGTCTGGTTTCCATTTACTACTACCACTGTATGATGCATTTTGATTTTTATTATCCTTCAATATCCTTTGATATATCCAGGCACACAGTGCACCTTGTTTTAGTTCAGGAAATACTGCCCAACACATGTAAGTCAAGTTAAAATAAAACTAACACAGTAACTAAATCAATAAACTCAAAGACAATCCCCAGCACCATTTGCCTTTAGTATAATAAGTGTTTGAACCATAAAGCCTGTAATTAATATTAAGGAATAATTTCCGTAATTATTTATAAGGCATCTCATTTACATAAATAGTCATTATCTGGAAATAAAACCAGATCATTAAAATTCTGAAAACTGATTGAGATCAGTCAAGGTGTACCAAAGAGATTTGCTAAACTCCATTTGAAAGAGTTGTGAGACGAAATCTCCTCTCCCAAACAAGCTGAAACAGGACTCTGCTGTGGGAGTGCAGGCAGTGCTTCATGCACATGACATCATCAAACAGAACGGGTATTCTGTACGGTGAGAAAACATTGGGTCACTCTTCTCACCAACTGCCATGGAGACTTTCCAAGGAGCTGCATCTGACACATCTGCACTGAAAATCTGACCCAGATTGTAGCTGAAGCTCTCCTAACACAGATTTCTGCTTTTCTGAGATTCTGCAGCACTCAAAATACTTTTCAAAATACTCATTTCTTTCAAAATACTTTTAATGCTTACAGTATCTTCAATGATTTCAAAGTTTTGCATCTAGTTGGAGAACACTTCATGTAGGAAAAAGGAAAAGAAATGGCACTTTTGTGTTTCTGTTTGCAAGCTGGGCTGACCACTCCTCAGTTATTAACTAGAGAGTGACAGGTATTAAAAATTATGTCCTGCTTGTCACAAAGAATGCATCTCTGGTCCTGCTGTCAGTGCCTTTCAAGGTCCAGGGTGCTCTTTGTTAGATTTTTTCTAGGTAGAAATAAACTCACAATTTTTTGGAAAAGCTACAACCACAGAACATATTTTAAGAAATTTGCAATTGCCCTGAAAGGTCAGACCTGAGTCTGACATTTTCAGTGTGAGATACATCTTTAAGTGTAAGTGTAAGCCCAGAGTAAGGCAATACACCACGACCCAGCCTGTTTGGATTATTTCCTTGCTAATTCCTAGAGAATGGAAGTTGGCTCAAGTACTGAGTCATGAGGATTTCATCTCAATACAGATATTTTTAGTATCTGTTATTTTATCTTGGGTACTTTTAAAATCTGTATCACTGCCCAACTCCTCTCCTAATTATCTGAAATTCTTTTCTTCTGTAACAGCTTTGGAATGTGCCCTTCTATTATTACAAATCCTGGCTGCATTAGATTGGGTCCCACCTGCTCATCCATCGATTGGCTTAGGTAAGAGTGCCTTGTTTGAAGCCTCAGCAACTGCTGAGAAACCAGCACCACAGAGGAGCAACATCAAATCTCATGGTGAGTCACTGTGAATGTAGGTCAGCCCAGGCTCTGCGCTGTGCTGAGCTCTCAGAGCCTTGGCTCCAGGTCACCTGAAGGAGTCCCAACCCCAACAGACCCCCCTCACAAAAAATTATGTTTGTGTTCTTTTGCCATACAGCACTGCCTCTTCCATGGGGGAGTTTAGAGCAGATGAACAATTTCTTAGCAACTCAGCCACAACCAAGAGCTGAGAAAGGACGGGAGAGAAAACACCAAATCACCTTGCAAGTAAAATATACAACCTGTTTGTTTAACCCAATTTGTGCCAAATAACATTATAGATCCACTCAATCTCAGCCACTTGAGGCTCACAATCAATGTTCTAAGAGCAGGAGAGGGAGGGTGATGGATCTGCTCTGATTCATACCTGGGGGAGACCCTCTCCTGCAACAGTCAGGGGTTCTACATAATGAGGTTGGCAGAGAGAACTGTGAATTGATTATTAATTAAACTGCTTGATCACCTCCTTGGAAAATGTATGACCAAATGTTGGTGCACAGAAAGTGATTTACATAATCAAGTTTGAATTTGACTCATAATACAGTACAAAACTACCTTAATAAATGGAAATTTTAAAAAGTCACACTCTGAGTCTTGATACAAAAAAAAGAGTACTTCCAGTGCAAATAATGAGATGGGAGGAAATGTCCTTGGCAAGTCAATTTGTTCCATGCTGCTGATGGTTCCTGTTAGTGACAAGGATTTTTTTTTCAAGACGGAAACAATGGAAAACAAATGCAAAAGCATTTACCAGAAGGCCAGGCAATGGCAGCTTCACCAAAATGTCAAGTGTGCAGAATAGAGTCAATTTAAAAGAGAATTAATTATTTAAACTGAATTAATGTGACTACAATGAAGCCCTGTTAAACCAT
This sequence comes from Melospiza georgiana, assembly GCF_028018845.1. Lineage (NCBI taxonomy): Eukaryota > Metazoa > Chordata > Aves > Passeriformes > Passerellidae > Melospiza > Melospiza georgiana. Next base: position 18,588,747 of record NC_080442.1, read on the forward strand.
CTCATCCATCCTGTTTCCAACTGTGCTACCCCTCACAGTCTAAGTGTAAATACTGTGACCTCAATTTTCAAACACTTCAAACAAAAACTCTCTTACCCGGTCACAGTACCAATATATTGCTTTTTTAATATATTTACTGCATCTCTACCAGGAACTCACCCACAGAATTGTGCTCACCTTCTCCACATTCCCAGCTCATACGAATTTGACCTCTGGGTCCCCTTTTCCCTCTTTTCCTCTTTCGTCTTTGTACTTGTGTTTTCCCAGATGCTTCAGGCAGTTTCTATCACTGCATTCTTCAGATCATCCTTTGCCTGCAAGTCTGCCCGTTGCATACAGTCCTGATATCTTAATTTCAGCAACTTTTCTCTTTTGTTTCATGCATTGTCTTGTCCTTGTGTGCCTTTGGGGACAGGAAGGTGACTGAATTTTAGGTCTCTAACTTTCATATGGAAGGTCATTTTCTCAAAAGAATCTCCACACCTACTTCCCCGGGAACCCACAGTCCCAAAGGGCTTCAGTTCCTCCTGGACTATGGGCCATGATGTTGCAGTACACAGAATATCACCCCTGGAAGGAATACTCTGTCCACCTTTGCATTTTCCAGGTCAACACGAATTTGCAATGCTATCAACAATTTAAAGGTGCAATAATGGTTACCTAGTGCTCTTTTTCCTGGATAGTGTTACATGAAATGTGGCAAACATCAACAGAGCCACTGTTCCTTTTTTGTATCCCACAGGAATATCTATAACCATGTCTACCAGTGAGAAGTCAAAGTTGTCACTTTTGTTTTCCAGTTTCAACATGGGCAAAGGAACCATTCCAAATCCATCCTTTTCTGCTACCGTTTAAAGCAACATCTGGGCTAGAATTTACATAAAAGTAAAAATAAAAAGTAATTTTCTATTTCATGGAGGAAAAGAACTCCTATCTAATAAGTAATGAACTTAATTGCCCTGGGTCTTGACTGTGTTGGGAATGCATACTAATTTAAATGCATCAGTGTAAAAATCAGTCTCATTAAACTATCTCAAAGCCCTAGAATAGATGGAGCACTGCATTAACACTTGCACACAGTCATTCATATTAAAGTTATAATTTACAGGAGCTCATAATGAATATAAACAGGAATTAAAACTGAGCTGAGGTGCAATAAAAAGGATTAGTGGCAGTGATATTTAAATTGACAGTTAAAAACTCTTCTGGAGCACTTTCAAGGCCTTGGAGAAATACAGTTGGTTGGATATCCTATTCTTTATTTCATGGTGTACTAGAAACAATGTATAAAACATGAGCACACCGAGGCCAAATGAACATCTTCACTGCAGAAATGTATTTCTTAAGTTATTTTTTAATTTGAAATGCCATTTTCGTGTCGTGCGAGGGGAACGACTGATGTACATATGGAAAATTGTGAGTTCTTAGAAACCATACTGTTTTCTTGATCATTCATAACCAAATACATAAAGATCCTTCAGCGTATCACTCTTGCACAGCTTGTACGAGATCTCCATAGCTACCCTTGGCACAACAAGCACAAAACCCAAGTGCCTTTGCAGGGCTGATAAGCAGACAGGAAGCAAAGGAACATCTGCTACAGCTTTAGATGGTTTTGCCTTCAGTAACCACTGAAGCTCTGCATTCCACGTCCTGCTCGCTTGGCCTTTGACTCCACCAGCTGTTGGACAGGAGATGTGAAATGTTGTACCTACAGAAAGGGAGCTGCATTATTTTTAAAGGACCACTGGGATATTTAATGGCATTTTTTTCTTTCCATTCTCTGATGACTGGAAACACTGGATAGCAGAATCTGCATATGGAGTTACTTCCTGAAAGTCAACCACTTCCTATTTAACAATTTTTTTAATGTTCTGTTTTCCTTTCCAAACCTGCTTTGTTTTGTTTTGTTTTGTTTTGTTCTGTTCTGTTTTAAACACCAAAAACAATTGCCCCATATACTGAATAGTAATTATATTCATCATAATCATTGTAAGGAAGCCATGTGCTTCCCTGGATCAGGGCTGGGGCTTCCAGCCCAGGCAATCTGTCTTCTTGGAGCATAACAGCATTTCTATAGCATGGACAGCCAAGGAACTGAGTTACACAAAATAAATATCAAACAATTTAGTGCAAACCCTTTTTTGTTTAAAGAAAGAGCTACTGAACATGATGTTTTATAAAGGAGCTCGGCCAAATAACGCAGATTCTCTGCTCTTGTGTGTGTGGAAAATCTGCTCCAGATAATTCAGCAGTTCACCACCACCATGGTATTTTCATTTGCATGGAAAACTACTAACAGAGAACAACTGACAGCAGCATATTTTTAGGATATTGAGGCCCATGCATCTTTATGTACTTCCTCTGAGATTGTAATTTTGTCTAGGAGATTGCAACAGTTGTGATGAAATCGGATTTAGCCATGTACGGTAGATCCTATGGCTCTGACACAATGAGATGAAGAGGGGCTCAGAGTAACCACAAGAAAGAGGAAGATACTCTTACTCTGTTCCAGAGTTATGTAAATGTAACTGAGAAGAGAATTTTGCCCAGACATTCTGTGTTCTGTGCTTTGGAGTTCTATACATTTTTTTATATGTTCTATTCTTAAACTGCAGATGGATGCTGTTTTGCCAGAAAATAAATGAAACACGAAGATGCCTTCAAATATTTGGACGAGTCATGTTGCCACTCAAAATACAGAAGCATCTGTCATATCACTGTCCTAGTGAGATCATAAAAGCAGAGACAGAGTGAAGAAGAAAATACAGGACTCTTACTCCATTCCTAATATAAGCTATTTCTCTTTTTAGGACCAGGAGCCTACGTGGCACAGAGATATTCCCATAGTGTACAAATACAACAGCTGAGTACCTGAGATGATTACTTTGCCACTATTTATTTAGTTAAATATAGGAATAGTCATAAAGGCAGTAGATTTACTTGGGACTGACAAATTACCAACTCAGGTTATTATTTTATAATGGAATCACAGAATCCCAGAATGGTTTGGGTTGGAAGGGACCTTAAAGATCATCCAGCTCCAGCCCCCCTGCCATAGGCAGGGACACCTTCCATTATCCCAGGCTGCTCCAAGCCCCAGTGTCCAACCTAGCCTTGGAGACTTCCAGGGATCCAGGGGCAGCCACAGCTTCTCTGGGCACCCTGTGCCAGGGCCTGCCCACCCTCACAGGGAGCAATTCCTTCCCAATATCCCATCTAACCCTGCCCTCTGTCAGGGGACACCATTCCCCTTTGTCCCCTCCCTCCAGGCCCTTGTACAACGTCCTTCTCTAGCTCTCCTGGAGCCCCTTTAGACACTGGAAGGGTCTTTAAGCTCTCCCTGGAGCCTTCTCCAAACTGAACATTCCCATCTCTCCCAGCCTGGCTCCAGAGCAGAGGGGCTCCAGCCTTTGCAGCATCTCTGTGACCTCCTCTGCACTTGCTCCAGCAGCTCCAAATCCTTCTGCTGTTGCTCCCCAGGGCTGGAGGAAGCTCTGCAGATGGGGTCTCACCTGAGAGGGACAGAAGGACAGAATCCCCCCTCACCTGCAGCCCTCACTGTGGGATGAACCCAGGATATAGAGCCTTTCTGGGCTGCTCTCTGTGCTTTTTATCTTCTGCATTTCACGGGGAGCTGAATTTTTTAAACTATATTAATATTAGAATAATTAAATAGCTGTCTTGAACTGTGTGCACATTGCATTTAACCAGCTTGAAAGGAAGCCAAAATGTGAAGCAATTTTTAGAAGAATTGTAGAATCAATACATCAATTCCCATTAATTTGGTGTCAGAGGAAACAAATGTGTACCTGTCTGAAATGTGTGCCTTCCCTGCAGAGGAGTACTAAAATAGGCATCTTCTGTCTCCCTGCCTTCCCTGTGCCCTCCAAACATCAGAAACCAGGGTCACAATGAGGGAAAACCAGGCTGGCTGCAAAATACAATGAAACCACTTTTATTAACCCAGTATCCAGGACAAGTTATGCACCAACTGTGCCATGTCAAAGCCATCCCAAGCACTATCCCATCCACTGCACTGAGTTCCTTGTTTCTCCCCTGGTGCTGCAGTCCCTCCCAAACACATCTCCTTTGCAGGGCTGAGAATATCTGGGCAAGCTGAGGTGAAACTCCATTCAGTCTGTCACAGCCACAAGCTGTCATTCTGCACAGGAGCGGGACAATATTAGTGACTAATCCCAACTGAGAGTGCATCTTAAAGCAGCCAAAGTTCTGGATCAATCCAAGCTCCTCCAAATGTGCTGTGCTGCATGCAAGCATCTTGCACATCTTGCTCACTGCACAGCTGGCTGCTGAGCAAATTTTTGTCTCGGGAGGTATGCTCAAGCACATGAAACATATTTTTAGCATCCCAGAGGTCTGAGTACTCCCAGAGCTGAGAGTACAACCTGGCTGACAGCAGGTTTCCAGAGGAAGGAGTAGGAAAGAGGCAATGGGTGATGAGATTACCCCCACAGAAGGAGACTTCTGCTTGGAATATCAACACCTCTTTTCAGTCTCTCATTGTGACTGTTTGTGCTTCCATCAGATTTTCCGTTTGCTCCTTCAGCTACAGGACCAGATGGCTCCCACACATTATGCTCTGAATCATGGCAAGGCTCGGGGTGTTTGCTGTGTGTCACAGCAAACACAGGTGCCAGACCAGGTTAAACTCCTCACAGCCAGCATGGTGCACCCTGCTCAGGGTGGGACTGCAGCAGGTACCTACAGACACACTCTGGGGAAGATCTGGGCATCCTTTTCTTCTTGCAGGAAAACGACTGCCATACCTTGAGTGCAGATAGCAGGGAAGGGAGGCAGAGCAGTGACACATGGCAGAGGACAGATGCTCCACACTTCCCGTGATGCACAATGCCTGATGGCAAGGAGTCCTGGTGGGCCAAGGACAGGAGGCTGTTGTTCCCCCTCTGATTTCCCCTTGCAGCTTGTGATTAAACTGGTGCTGACACCTTGCCCAGTGCCTGTTTGCAGAGCCAATAGCCTTGGGCAGGACTTCTGGCCATGAAGCACCTACTGGAAAAAGAGACAATCTCATTGTTTGAGAGCATCTCTGCCTCTGGCATCTGTTAAATAGAAAACAAAACTGATTTTCTCCTCACTTTGCATAGATCTGGTGTAGATCCAAGCTGTGGCAGCTCTGTGAAATGAGAGTGAACAGGAGGGGTGTTTGCAAATGTAATGGCCCCTATTTAGGAGGGCAAGACTGGGAGGATTACACAGAATGTGATTTGTGCTTCAGTTACAAGACCATAAACATCACCCTGCAGTTCTCTCTCACTGAAATACTGCATTTCTGAGCACTGAAAACCACGGGAATAATGAAAGATGCTTTTACAATACCTAGGAGACATCTGGGGCTCAGTGCAAGTTACAAATCTGGAGGCAGAGGATGGATGTCCTGGACAGCACAATTGATATGGTGAGTGTGCTCCAGGTCACACCACGGAGGAGCAGCCAAGAACCTGGAGACTGTCCAATGGCCACACTCCACCCCAAGCATTTTCTGAGATGAGAAAACTCCCCTGTGGCTGTTTTTCAGCTTGCTTTTCTTGCTATGTACTTACATGGCCCTGTGTTGGAAGTGACAGGGCACTTTGTGAGCGTGCGCTGTGCTGGCCTTTGCTGACAGGCGCTGGCAGTCAGGGAACACTCGTCAGGGACAGGGACAGTGACCAGGAATGTCACAACCACAGCCTGTGCAGAGCAGCTCCCATGAAGGTTAACGCGTGTCGCCACCACCTTTGAGGTCAGTGTTGGCCTCGCTTTAGCAGTCCTATAAATAGACGCCCAAGGTTGACTGAAAAGAGGATTTGGCTCGGCTGGATCTTGTTTAGCATTCCCAGGAGAGGAAGGCAGATTCTTTTCCCTTTTTCTCTTCCAGCCTGTAACCTTGAGTTGGTCTCTGTGGGCAACATTAGTGGATTTGCCAAAAGCGCTGCCGCTGTGAGCCGGATGTCCTGCTGTGTCACACAAACCACACATACACGTCTCTCCAACCTGCAAACCCAGACCTAATTCCACTAAAGCCTCAAACTAATTCCTCACTGGCAAAACTAGGGAAAAACCCAAACAAACCTTGAGCCTAATTGCTTGAAAACAGTAGGACACCTAGTGGATTTATAGGGAATATCTTTGGGATTATCAGCAACATTTTGTCATTTTCTTGGCAAAACCAGCTGTGAATATATTTATAGAGCAATCACTGAAATATCAGGGTTTCTATTTAATAAATTAATCTTGTTATAGCTGTTACAGCCTCCAGTTTGCCTGAAGAAGTTATTGCAACCTATAGAAAACCCAAAGAGCATTGTTCAAATGACTTAAAAAAAAAATTATGGAAAACTGGATGGTTCCCAATGTCTGGAAACAGGAGGAAGGATATTCTGCCAGATCAAAGCCATCCCAGTTGTTCCATCTGACAGCTCTCTAATGATCTTAATGAGCGGAGTTTTACAGCTCAGCCTGGCTCCTAGTACAGTGGTGCAGCTCCACAACAACGTGGCCATGCTGAGCACAGCCAGCCAGCCCTGCTGGTTGTTTCAGCACAGAATGACTTGGCCACAGAAGCCAAAGTTCTTCTTCATTCCCCAGGGCTGATCTTTTGTATCCAAATTACAAGATGAGGGGCCACGTGATAACGCCTGCGCTGCTGTCGCTGCTTTTGCCTGGTACCAGCTCCAACATCAAGCAAATTTTGACCCTAGAGAGGGAATAAACCCCTCTGGCAGGGTGTGTAAGAGGAAGAAGATTTTGAGTGATGATTCTGTGAAATTATATCTTGGCCAGCAATTATCCTGGGGCTGCCAGGGTTATCTTGCTGGTGTCTCTGGAGGCAGCAGACACAGACAAAGAGATGAGTGATGAGTCCAAAATGGATTCAGGAAACTGATGACTTCATTTTGACAGTCATCACGAGGAACACCAAGTCATTGAGTCCTGCACTCAATTCCTGTTCCCAAAACATGCTGAAAACTTTCCTTCCTTTCTGCTTACCATAATATTGTCCTAGTGAAAAATGTCTCCAGAAGATGGTTCATTTTTCTGTTCCCTTCCCACTCTTTCTGCAGTGCTGCAGGGACTCCTAAAGAACAGCAAGACCAGAATGAGATTTGATTTTGGATAAAAATTCTGTTCAGATGCAGGTATTTTTTTTTTATTCTAAGTTCAAGGTTAGGATCGGAAAGGCTAATTTAGAAATTATTTTTTATTTGGTCTATTTCTTCTTATACCTTTTCTTCTTAGAGCTGTAGAAATCAGAAAGGATGTAGCACGTGATGGAATGCAAATGAGTTATCAGCAGAAAAATTCATATTAACTCCTTGTAATAGAATTACCTGTGGCATAGAATTACCTGAAAAATAGAATCCTTGTACATTGTAAACCCTTTAAATTGGTCAAGAGTTTTGAAACAGCTTTTTTTTTAAATTTCAGTGCATGGATTTTGTATTTGAAGGGATTTTTTTTTTCTGATTGACATGTCAAACTGGGGATGGTGCGTGCTAAGAGTACACTTTTCTCTAATTTAGCAGCTGGATTGGAAAGCTTGAATTATCTCTGCATAATTGCAATGATTAATGGATTGTTAGGAAATTGCAAAGTATTGATTGAATTTTCCCCTTAGGAAATATTTCTCCTCTGATAAAACACAGTTCTGGGGCTTTGCTTTTGTCTTTCCTGCTTTCTGCTCCGGGGAAGCCAGGGGCTGCTTTTATCTGGGAAATGGGAATTTGGGTCAACAGCCCTTCAAGGACAATTTTGAATTATTGTGATTTCCAATCCCAAATCTTCTCTGAGCTTTGCAAGGAGATGGATTTGCAAAGTGTTAACAGGGATTTCAGAGCCAGAAAAGCTCTTTTCTTTTTTTTTTTTTTTTTCTTTTTTTTTTTTTTTTTTTTGCTGGTACCAGCAGCAAATACTGGCCATCCCTGTTTCACATTCTGCCATTTCCATGTCAAATACCACCAGTGAGCTCTGAAAGGCACCTTGACCTTGTTGTGGGAATGCCACAACCACCAAATATAGTGGCAAATTTTCCACTTTATTAGGCCAAGATTACTCTGGGGGATCTCAGGAGTTGGTGGGAAGTGGAGAATGAAGTGAGAATTGGATGCAGGGAGAGCATCCAGTGCCTGGGGCTGGGCAGCTGAGAGCTGGGAGCCCTGACACACATCTGCACCTTAATGGTGCTGGGCTCTTTTTGGCAGCTGCTCTGGGAGTTTCCAGAACAGACCCATAAATACACAGCTATCAGTGCGACCTCTGCTTCTTTTCTTCGCTAAATTGAACATCCAAGGCCCAGCTGAATATCATTCCTTGTCTCTGCTCCAGTTGCTTGGGACGTGCTGCCTCTGCAAATGGTTCTGCCTAAGTTAGGAATTATGAGAGCGTGCTAATTCAAGGTTTGCCATGAATTTGGTGTTCCCGCAAGGATGACACTAATGGCAATTAGTGCAGCAGAAATGCCCGTGCTGAATGACTGTTCTCACATTAAAAGCTGTCACTTGGAGAGCACACAGTCTCTGTTATTCCAGGCCTGCCCTCTGCTTTCTGGCTGTGTTTCCTGTGCACGGCAGGTGTCCCAGGCCGTCCCCTCACTGCAGCAATTCACTTTGGGAGGGGACACGGGGAAAGAGCAGAGTAGCCCAAACCAGCCTGTGCTGACAGTGACATTTCCTGAGGGTGTGGATGTTCTCCTCTGGGGCTTGAACAGCAACAAAATTAACCTAAGAACAGAAATAAGACTTTAATTTCTGGAGCTCCTTGCTACTTCAAAGCTCTCCTCATGTCTTGCTCAATCAATTCCTGTTTAGACAAAGAGCTGTTTCTACTGTTTCAGTTTCCACCATGAAGAATCTGATTTTAAATTATCAATTGCATTTAAACAAGCTTAGCTAGAAGTAATCCCTGCTGCTGCCCAACTCCATAGCAATCTGCACAACTTTTAATGTTTTGCTAAAAATCATTGGTAAAAATGCCTTTGCTTTACAATGACTGCAGTTCAACAAGTGGCAGTGCTGCAGCAGAGTGGGAACTGTGATTTTTACCTAAGCCAGAACACCTACTGTCCTCACCCTGTGCCCTAAACTCTTGTGCAGGGTAAATCAGTACCAGATGAGGAACATCTGCAATATGCTGCAAGAGGAAGTCATGCTTGCACACATGAAAAGTGTAAATAAAGGGTGTTTCTAGGCTCACAAACACAATCCAAAGCATGAAAAGGAGAACAGCTCTTACAGGAGGATAACTAAAAGTACTTAGTTTGTGTTATTTTAAGGCTTTTTAGCACTAACAGCAGTTCTGAAGGATGAAACCAGTTCTGAGAAACATCAAGTGAAAATTAATAGCTTTTTAACAACAAAGTTCAATGGACAAGTGCAAATAGGATATGAGATGGAAACCTGAGCTCCTGAATTATAAATATACCCAGCCTCTACACAGACAAGTATCTGTTATCCATTTGATGTACTACTCAGTGCCAAGGGATTGAGAAGGTGGCAGGAGCAGGATGAGCATTTTCAAGCTCGAGATTTTGTGTGTTCTGGGTTTGGCTGGAGATAAAAAGGATGAATCCAAAGCCAACACAGATTCCTACAGCTCTCACCACTGCAGTACCCCCTGGAGTAGCTGGAGGTGCAGGGCACATCAGAGACTGGCAGCAGGATGTGAGTGAGCCCAGACTGATGGTCCCGATGCTCCTGGGGAGTTCTGTCCTCCTGTGGAGGGACACACTGCAGTCACACATTAGGTGTCTTTGTTATTAATGTTTTGTTTTCCCTGCTCAGAAGCTCTGAGGCAGAATGAAGTATTTATCTTTAAATGCAGAGGATCACATTCTGGCTCGTTATGCTGCCAGCAGACGGTAACTGATGCACAGCGCTGCTGCCATGCCCTGGGGTTACTTTTCACACACAGGAATGATGACACAGCCACTGCTGCAGTGATGGCAAACATGCTGCTGTGAGGGCAGGCTGGTGGGAGAAGAGCAGTTTTAAGGGATTCTGTTTAATCATCTGGACACAAGTGCTATTTTTGTCTTCTGCTGTTTAGATCTCAAGCCTGCACCAGGAGAAGCTGATGACAAAGTTGGTGTCTCCCATGGCACAGGGGCAGACAAGGGGAACTGGACAACCTTTTGGGAAGGGAGAAGCAGGGTGGGCAGGGGTGGCAGTGGGAAAGGGGCCTGTGTTCATGGCCTCTGCACCTCATGAGCTGAAAGAGCTTGTTGGCCTCTCTGATACCTCCACCACAAGCTCACATGCCTCTCTCAGCTCACTTCACAGGTGGGATCTTCTTGGGGGACTTCCCACCAACCAACCCCAAGCTTACCTGTGCTTGTGGGTGGCTTTGGGGTGAGGCCAGTGCCTGCCCATGGAGGCAGGAGAGGGGCATGCACTCCATGATGGGGGTTAAGGTTGGTGAGTCCCAGGCAAGAAGTGAGGTGAGATTATCACAGTGTGTGAAGAGGCCCGGGGAGCTCAGAACATGCCCATCCATCACCTGGGCACAGGACTCCTGGGAGCTCAGCATGCCCATCCATTGTTTGGGCACACGGACTTGCTCGGGCAGCTCAGAGAATCCCGGGCATCGTTTGGGCACACAAAGACGAAAACAAAAAAAACGAAATGGGGGACGAAAAGATTCAGGTTCCACCGAGATTTGAACTCGGATCGCTGGATTCAGAGTCCAGAGTGCTAACCATTACACCATGGAACCGCTCTGCCAGCAAGTTCTCCTGGCTGCCTCTAGTTCCTCACACCGCTGCCCCGCCTCAGCACGGTCACTCTCTCCAGGGGTACCGGAGGGGGAATCAGTGCTGAGGGGCCGCGGGGCCGGGCGGGACCCCCGCTCGTTTTCGCCCGCTGAGGGCGCGGCCGCACCGCTGCCCCGGGCGCGGTCGTGCGGCGGCGCCGCTGCCCCGGAAGCGCCTGTGGGCGGGCGGGCGGAGCGCGGAGGGCGGAAGAGCTGCAGCGGCTGCAGGGAGGGTCCGGCCCCGCTCCGCTCCGCTCCTCTCCCGGTCCCGCTCCTCCGCCACCCGCCATGGGCACCCGCGACGACGAGTACGATTATCTCTTCAAAGGTGAGGCGGGCAGGGCCCGGCGGGCGGGCGGGAGAGCAGCGGGGCCCGCGGGCGGGGCCGGGGCCGCTCCCTGACGCGGGGCCCGGCGGGTGGGGGGAACGCTCCGGGCCGCGCTCGGGTGTCCTTCCCTCAGCCCAAAATGTCAGCTCTGGGCCAGGTTGGGCAGCGGGGATTTGGTGTCAGCGCCGGTCCGAGGCTGCCCCGGGCACCGGCTGAGGCGGCGGCCGGTCTGCGGGATGGCGAGCAGAGATCGCCAGGAAGGATGCCCAGGGCTGATAAGGACTCGTCAGGGCTGATAAGAACCCTCTCTAGCTGTTAAATAGAGCTTTAGAGTGGGTGAGATATTCTCAGCATTGGTAGATGATGCGCTAATTTAATCAAGTAGTCCTTGCTGCCTTCTGTGTTCAGAGCCCTTGGCGAGGAGTGGAATGTCCCTGCTGCTCCACACCCAGAGATCATAAAATGCTCCTGGAATCATGGAATGGTTTGGGTGGGAAGGGCCCCTAAGATCATCGCGTTCCACCCCCTGCCATGGGCAGGGACACCTTCCACTATCCCAGGTTGTTCCAAGCCCTGCCCAGGCTGGCTCCCACAGGGAAGGGCAGGGATTCCTTGTTTTTCAGGGCTGATGCCCCTCCGGTCTGCCATGCAGTGCCCAGCTGGGTTAAAACCTTCCAGGTTGTTGTTAAAGACTCAATTTTGACTCCCTGCAGAGTAAAACACCAGCCTGCTGGACAGGTTCATGTAGCCTGCTGTGAAATGAGTACAGCAGTGCTGATGTTTTGAACGTTCATTATCCAGTTTTTAAAATCCCACTGAAAAAGCTAGCAAAGTAGTGTAAAAAAGTCGCTGTTTATTGTGATGTGGTATTGTAAATTTGAATTTAGGATTAAGATCATTGCTTGTTGTGTTGTAATGGTGAGAGACCCTTTGCTTGTCATCATGAAGGTAAAGGAAAGCACTGATGTTTTTTCCTGTACCTTTAAGCTGCTGTAATAACTTTGAGGAATTGCATTTTTTTTGTTGTTGGTTGTTTTATCCAACTGCGTGTGGAAAGTGGCATTATTTCTGCCTATAAATCAGTCATCTGTACAGCTATGGAAATCAAATCAGGAAGTTCCAGAACAGGCTCTTTTCTCAGCTTGCAGCCCTGGCAAGGACCTTGCTGACCACTGGTTTAATGGCATCAGGCAGTGTTATTGTAGGTACTTGTGTGCAGGTTATCAGAGCCATTGAATTACCCTTGTTCATGCAGTTCTGTCAGTGGGCTTGTAATTAATGTTCTAGCTGTGAAAGCCTGGGAGTATCAGTGACACAGGGTTTGTTGGGAGAGCTCCTATCTTTCATTTGGCCTGCTTCCTTTTATAGTGGGAAAAAATAAAGTTGGAATCCAGTTATAGGGAGAGATTCAAAGCTGATTTAATTGATTGCCTTTGCTAAAGCTTTTTCTGTTTAGCTTGGTTTATAGAAGCTGTTGGGGATGCAGGGAATGCTGTGAAAATGCTGTTGTGAAGATAAATGATTTGGGTTTTTCCAGCCTAAAGTGGACTGCAGGAAGTTGATGCAATGCCACTTAACTGGGATTGATGTGGCAGCTGAAATAACACAAAAATGCAAAGTAATAAAACCCTGGAAACTTTTGTAACTTCCCAGAGGTGATCGTTGTTCTAAACAAGCTGTCACCACTCTGGAATGATCTGGAAATTATTGCAAGTAGGTCTCTGAACTGAATGTCTCCTTGCCAGGCACTGGTCAAAAAGGCAAAGGATAGGTAAATCTTTTGGAAAAGGAAAAGGGAACTTGGGGACAATGTTAAGTCAGTGTTTGAATTTTAGACATGAGCATCTTGGGAATTGAGGTGAAATGTAGACATGACAGACATATCCATTTTGAAAGGGATGTTCTAGAATTAAAAAGGTGGAGAAAGGCATCAAAATAATCAGAAAAGAGACCTAATGGATTCATAGCCCTGACACTGAATTGATGTACAGCTTGATTAAAATTTAAACAGTGAGTGATAAGGGCAAATAGAGAAAGTATCTCCTGTTTGTCATAATTTCTCTGGATATCTGTAATGCTTCTTTTATTGGGCAGCGGGTAAAAGCAAAAGGACAAAGTCCCTCAGGTGTGTATGCAAATTTTGAAGTGGTGCATTGCCATGCATATTATAAATGGATTTGAAAGCCTGCACAAATTCATAGAAGCAAGAAAATCTTGTTTGGGGCATGTCAGTGTGACGGTTCGTCTGAAGGCATTGCTGTTTGAAGATGCAGGGGCTGGCTAGGACAGAGATCAGCCTGTTTGTTGTGATACACGTCATGGTTTTTGGACATTGCTTATTTGGAGTCAGACTCTGGGTGTGGGTCTGTCAGGACACTTCATCCAGCAGGACATTCCTGCGTTTATGGAGGGACTGTATGGGTAGGTTGGTGGGACTGAGTTCAGAGTTTGACCTGGTTAAAACAATCGTGTGATGTTCTCTAGTCTGGCTGTTTTTTACTGCTCCTGGGCTGAGCTGCCACGTTTCTGTTTGTGAGACCTCTGGTTTTGTCCTGTCAGCCCCTGACTGCAGCTGTGTGTGGAAATCTGGCTGACTCTGCTGCTGGGTGTAAGCTGAGCCCACCTGTGCTGCTGGATGGTAAAATCCAGGGACCTGTTACAAAATACACTTCTCCTGACTATGTTGCAACACTTCAGCATATAGGAAAGACTAAGCCTAGCTTGGAAAAATTCTGTTAAATTCTTCTTGTCCAGCTTCCAGTCTTTGTATCCTTCCGTACTTTTGGGGTCTGGCTGAGAGCAGTGCCTGCTGTTCCCAGAATGGCCCCTGAGGAAACACAAGGCTTTGAAGTCCAGTTCATAGAAATTTTGCTCTAATTTTAGTAGGAGGAAAATATAATAATGATACAAAGATATTGCTTTATTACTTAATAAATTAAGCCTGGTTTTAGCACAGGAACCTGTTGCTCCTTTTGATCAATGAGCTTGCAATAGATGAGCAGTTATCAAAGGAACCCTCACTTGTAGAAGATGTTGAAATTTTTTTCTATGGACAAAGCTCAGGATGATTTTGTCTGCACCTGGACCATCTAGGGCTCTGGATTTGGGGCAGGCTCATGTCAAGGACCTGACTTGTGGTGATGTTCTGTTTACTGCTAGGAGAATCCAGCTTCAGCTCTCTGCTTCTTTGCATCATGTTCATTTCTCCAACTTCTCCCTTTGATATTGAGGAAATGCTCTGAAACTGAACCAGCTTGCTGGTTTGGGGTTTAGAAGACACATTTTTACTTGTGTGTTTAGATAAATATGTGGATGCAGGACATTTATTGGTTTGACAGTGGCAGAAGCCCTTGTCTTTCACTGCCTCAGATGTGGAGGCACTTTGGTGCTGCAGCAAAGCTGCTGGTGCAGCCATTTACTGCAGAGCTGTTGGGAGCTGGTACTGACTGTATGGAGGGTAATCCCTGCCCCAACTGGGGTGCCGGGTCTCTTTTGGACAGAAAAAGAGTGAATAAAATGGGGCACAGCTGAGGAGGGTGAGTAAAATAAGTGATGACCATGTTGGGTTTATGGCCAGCTATGATGTGCAGGATCATGTCATTTTTTTCACATGCCCTTCAAACTCCGGCTGAAGTGGGCAGGGAGAGGTATTCATCAGCAGGTTCTTCTGGGGATCATGAAGAGATGTCCAAGTTTTTTATGGATATGTCTCTTAATAGCAGAGCTCAGTGCAGAGACAACTTTTAGACATGGTGATTTCCTTGTGCTGGTGTACTCATCCTAGATCATGTAATCTGTGACTTGTGCAATAACTTTTGCCACAGACAACACAAGCTGTGCTGGACTCTATTTTCAACCTGATCTCATATTTAATGAGATGATTAAAATATTTTCTGAAAATTTAAGCTCAGAGGTTTTACAGAAATAAAAATTGTGTGAGTGAGCTGGAATGTTGGTGAAAAATTAATAATCCTTTCTTGACATAGTTCTCTAAATTGCTTCTCATGCAGCATGGGAAATTGAGTTCTTATTTTGGTCTTCTACAGAAATAAATCTGGAATTACAGAGTGAAATTTATACAGAACTGTGGACTTCACACTTATTTTTTTCTCTCTCTCCACTGAATGCTTGTATGCTTGTCTTAAATGCTTGTTTGGGGTAGTAAATGCTGTAGAAAGTCAAATGCATTGATTGAAAGCACGTGGTTGCAAGTATTGAACTGTCCCAGCACTAAATCAGTCACTTGGGGCTGGGAGATTATTTCCATGACTTTCAAATGTGCCTGTACAATTTTCCTTGCTTGTGCAGCTTCCTAAGGTGCTGCTCCTGTGAGGGAGGTGGTGCTCCAGAGCTGGTTATTGATTAATGTCAGCACTGGGTCTTGTGGCTGAACTGGCTAAAATGTTTCCTCCAGACCTTCCTCCTTCCAGTGCCGATGTAGGAAAGGAATTTGTGGGTGATGCAAGTTGGGTGGGACAGAGGAAGTGGGAGTGTGGCTCTGAAAGAGCTTTGTGCAGATGAGGATTGTGATCCTTCAGATAAGCTGGGATTTGGGATGTAAGGGTTTATCCCTGAGGACTTGGACTCTGGTAAAGTAAAAGTTTGCCAACCTAAAGCTGAACAATTAGGTCTGATGAGAGGCAGATAGAGCCCTCAAGGTGAAATGGTCAGGAGAAATAATTCCAGCTCCAGGTGTGCCTAACACACAGAGATGGAAATACTGAAATCCTTGTCTGCATCACAGGGAGATCTGGCTTAGAACAAGGTGTGCAGTCCTCACTGTGCTGAAAAAAATTTGAAAAACTTGTAGGGAAGGCGTTTGGGGAAATGAACAATGTGTTTTATGGAACCATTTGACAAGTTTTTGTATTTAGCAAATACAGCAAAGCCCAGCCAAGCTGTGGTTGCTTTCTGTAAATACCCCAGCCTAAACACCACTGGGAGAAGACACTAATGAGCTAATGGAGAATGCTGGCACATGGATACCACCATCAGCTGACCACTAATTCCTTCTGAAAATCAGAAGGCAATTTCTAACCATTAGGAGTGAGTTTCTGGAAGGAAAGCCCAATGAAAGGGACAATGTGCAGGAAAAATTAACTTTATCATGGCCTAGATAACGTCATTTCCCTCCTAGGACCTGTTTGTTTGGGGTGTTTAGTATGGGACTTGGCCATCCAGGGTCATTCCTACTGCATTTCTATGTTAAGAATGTAATACATGGGAACATGATGTAGTATAAAATATCAAAACATGGTGGCTTGATAAGGAAAGCAAAACTGAAATTAATAACACAACCTAAGTGGCTGTTAGAGCTGTTACAGTTCATAATTTTATTTAAAGAGTGATACTTACCCAGACGGGCAGAAATGCAGAAGGTGTGAGGAGTCTGAGGCGCCTGCTGACATTCCAGGCTGTCCTCGTGCCTGTGTTCAAGAGGAGCTGCAATGGCCCAATTAAGTAGAGGAAATAGCTGACTTCAAGGAGGAAGGTATTATTTTCCCCTTATAATTGGGACACATTAATGTGGTGCTGGAAACCATTCAGAACATAAGCAGTGTGGGATTCAGACACAGTAAGGGAAAAAACCTGGCAGAGGAATTAAAGGCATCCCTCCATTGTCAAATGACTGAAAGGTGGGCTTTGCACTGAACTACAAGAACAGGTTTGAAGGAATACTTTACAGGTATATGATGCATCCTATTGGGAAAAGGAAATGATGAACATGGATTGCTTTTCTTGCTTAGAGAAGCTTCTGGCCACTGCTGGGTGATAGCAGGACTGAGCTGTGCAGAGGGAACTGTCAGCCTTTCCCTCCTAGGAACTTGTTGTGTGTCCCAGTGAATACAAACATGATGTCATCTAAACCCATGGTCCAAACCTGCCAAAACAGTGTTGAAGAAGTGACTTGCCAGTGGCAGAGGAAAGCTGTGGCTGTGTGCCAGGGGTGGTGATGCAAGTGGTGCCCTGTCCCCTGCACGGGCTTTATCAGGGTGTAGCATCTCTGTGCCAGCAGAGCTGTTCAGCAGTGACCTGGCACGCAGGAAAGCAGACTCCTGTTTGCACTGAGCACAGGGCCTTGCCACCTACCTGCACTTGTGATCTCCCTACACAGGAGAGGTTAACAGAGGGTGCTCTCTGCAGCTCCTGTGCTTGGCCGGCTGCGTGCTGAGTCAGCTGGCACGGGCAGCTGGGGAGATGTTTGTTTTGATGAAGTATTCTGCACAAGGCTGTGCTTGAAGCCAACGTTTTCTGCAATTTTCATTTATGGAGGGAGTTTAAAAGGTGCTGCTCTGCCCTTCCAGTCGGAGCAAAGAATTGCTGTGCATTATTTAAACAGAAGCTGCAGAGGGCTGCAGCAGCAGATGGGAGTGTTTCTGCTGCTGGACTGAGCTCTACGGGGGCTTTGTGTCATTGAAAGTGTTTGGTGCACTCCGTGCTTTGTTGTACCACACAGAATCTTGAACTGTGTTGTGGTGTCTTAACAGTTAATGATGTGTGTTACTGAGCAAGTAATTGTTTTTTCTAATTAAACAAAGACACAATGTTTGCTGTCACCTGAGTGTGCACTTTTTTGCTTGGGCTGGTGTTGATTCAGTGCTGAACTTCATTATTGGCGTTTCTTCTCAATGATTTTTTCTTATTTTTCTTTCCTTTTCTTCTCTACTGGTTTGGAACCTTAAAGGCCATAGGATTACCCGATGTGACTCTGGTTGTGAGCGCATTTCATCCACTGTTCTGCTTCTGGGTACTGAGTTTTAAGTTACAGTTCAACTTGCACCTTTTGACTCAGTGTTACAAGATAATGCAGTGAATCCTCGTGATGCTGTTTTTCCTGCAGGAACTGGACTTTGAGCCTTCTGTCAGTCTCTTGTCAGGCATAGCTGAATCCTTCCAATTAGTTTGCTTTGCTGGGATGAGTCAAGCTGAGCCAGGGAGTGGTGGGTCCAGTTGTGAGGCTCAGCAATCCCCTGGCAGCTTTTTTGAGCAGTTTCAGTCTGTGGCCTGGTGTGTGCAGGAGCCACAGCAGCAGTGGGGACTGCAGAAGGGCAGAGAGCTGTGGCTCAGCAAACGTTTCAGACTGGCTGGCAGGGTGATGGTGGCCTTGGGGGTTCTTTGGTTTGGTTCTCTTTTCGTTTACAAAGTTGTCTGTCCCAGTGGGGAACCTGTCTTCTGCAAAGGCATGAGGAGTGTAAAGTGAAAGCAGAGTCTGCTTGCCCTGTGTTTTGGACTTCTGCAGCAAAGCAGATTTCAGTTGTGTGGTTGTAGGGTTTGTGTTTTGGTTTTTAGTTCTAGAATTGTTTAAGGAAATCTAACTGGTCACCAATGTTTGCAGTGACAGCCACGTGTATTGTTCCTAAAAGAGGAATGTTGTTCCATGCTGGGCAAAGGAGGCTGAAATATAACCATTGAAAGTCAAGCCTAACATCTGTTCAAAATGCTGGTGAATGTGGCAGCTCTGGTTTTCCAGGAATGTTGAGACTTGGACAGCAGATCCATGACAAGGATGGTGCCATTGCCATTCTTTTTCTTCATGGTTCATTCTTTAAAAGAAATATTTCTTGCATGTGATTTTCAATGTGTCATCTACATCTGGAGTCTGAGCCTGATAAATTTTTTGTGTTGCAGTTGTACTCATTGGAGACTCTGGAGTAGGCAAGAGCAACCTTCTGTCTCGGTTCACTCGCAATGAGTTTAACTTGGAAAGCAAAAGCACCATTGGAGTGGAGTTTGCCACGAGGAGCATCCAGGTGGATGGGAAGACAATAAAGGCTCAGATCTGGGACACGGCGGGGCAGGAGCGATACCGAGCCATAACCTCAGCGTAAGTGCAGCCCGGGTGGCTGAGGAGGGCAATTCTGGGCCCTTCCAGTTCCTCACCAACTGCAAACAGGGGTGTTGGTATTTTACTGGGTAATATCCACAGCCTCTGGTGGTGGGAAGGTTAAATGTTATTCAGCCCAGAAACTCGATCTGATGTGTTCCTGCACAGACTGATTTCCTTTGCAGTGCTCTCATGACACGGAACTGGGGGCATTTCGAGTTTGGAATGCAGGAGCTTTGAGAGACTCATTTCCATGAAGTGAATGATAAAGGAATATCAGTGTTCCTGGTCGTTTTATCAGTGGTAACCTAAGAGCAGAAACCTTCCTGTAGCAGCCAGGAAAGACTGCTCACTTGTGTGCTTGTTTGATTGTTAAAAACCAGCATAGCAAAAGCAGGATTTCAGTAGAGCTGGGGGGAACTGTGGGGTGGGAGAACATAGCCTGTTTCCTTTTGAATACGTTGCTTTGGCTCTCACTTGAAAGGAGCTGTGCCCTTTGGTAAAGGGAGTAGATCACGCTGACATTTTTATGACCCAGTGAGTCACTCTACAGTCTCCTTATCACTCTGGGCTGTGCCTGTGCTGCACCCACAGTGATGGGTGGGGAGAATTTTCAGGAGTGGTTCAGAGGTGGAAGGTGACAGCAGCTTCTCACAGAGCTCACAGTTTCATGTCTGGGATGCAGGGTTTCCCCAGAGCCATGGGGTTTGCCTCTCTCCCAGACTCTGAGCTGGCCCTGTGGTGTAACTTCATCTGCCTGCTCCACTCCCCCGTTCTGTCCCACGGCCCTGGGGAACTGCCCTGGGCACTGTTTGCACAGCTGGCCCAGCCAGAGCTGCTCCCCAGGATGGCACAGGCTCCTGTGGCCTGACAGTGTCTGTCTGTCCCTGTGCCCAGGTACTACCGGGGGGCCGTGGGGGCACTGCTGGTGTACGACATCGCCAAGCACCTGACGTACGAGAACGTGGAGCGGTGGCTGAAGGAGCTGCGGGACCACGCCGACAGCAACATCGTCATCATGCTGGTGGGCAACAAGAGCGACCTGCGCCACCTCAGGGCCGTCCCCACCGACGAGGCCAGGGCCTTCGCAGGTGGGGAGCTCAGGAATTCCCTGCTGCTGTCTGGGGATCTGCGCACCTGGCCTGGGGAGGGTGTGGGTAGGAGGAAAAAACCTGCGGCTGCTCATGTCCCTCAGTGTCACATGTCACATTCAGTCAGAAAGCAGATCTTGTAGAACGTGCATGTTGTTTCAAGAATCGCCCCGAGGCACTGAACACCTTAAACCAGATTTATTCTCTTGGCTGGGCACTGTTTGTCTTGCAGAAACTCTGCCTGTGGCTTTAGGTGTGAGTTTTTAGTGTGGTGGTAGCTTTTCCTTCAGTGTCCCAACTGACCTGCAGCCTTACACAGGTGCCTGTGGCTGAACATTTTCATTAAACTGACTCTCTGACTTTTGTTATGTAATTAAGATCTGTGAACAGTAGTTCTGGTTTCTGTAAGACTTGGTTCAGGCCCAGTCTCTTTCATCCAGGAGTGTAGCTGGCTTCCTCACATTAAAGTTTGCTGTAGCTCCGCTGGCAGAGTTTATGGCCAGTGAGGATCCCTGCCTGCAGCTGGAGGACTGTCATTCCCCCTGCTGCTCTTTTCCTATTAAATAAACTGCTGTGATATATTAACAGGTGGGAGGTGGAGAAACTTGATGAGGTTGAAAAAAATCTCACAAACTTTCTCACACAGAGAAACTGCAACAGATTATCCCTTTCAGTGATGCTGGAAAATGTGCCTTTAGGTTAGACAACATTGGGCTGATACCTGTGCTTGGGAGTGGGTGTAAATTCTAGCGTTGGTGTTGGGTGTGTCACTTTCCCATCACTTAAGGGGGAAAACCCCACAACTTGTTTTACTTTCTCTTGATACCTGGGTGTCTCATCAGGAGCACTACAAATATTCTCTGGTACAGAAGCTTTTCCAGATAGGAAACAGATATGTGCTGTACCTCTCTAATTATAGTATTTCTGTCCACACAGAGAAGAATGGTTTGTCATTTATTGAGACGTCTGCTTTAGACTCTACAAATGTGGAAGCAGCTTTCCAGACTATTCTGACAGGTGAGTCATGCAGGGCTTTGTGCTTCAAGGGGGAAGGGCAGGAGGCTGCTCAGATATGATGCAAATAGGCATTTCTTTGCCTATAAAGTGTTTAAAATGTTGCTATTTAATCATTCTTCATTAGCCATAAGATTTGGAGTCCAGTTTCAAAGAGTCACAGTTGAAAGGCCAGCCTTGAACTGGGGAATGAATCCTTGTTCACTTTGATCTGCCCCGGGTTTCTTGTCAGCCTGGTTTGTGTTTCAGTTTCCATCTCCCATTACAGGGAGTGCCCACGGGAGGGAATTGTCTCATGCTGGCATCAAGTGAGAACAGCCATTGTTTATCAAGAAGTCAGTCCAGTTTGTTTCCACCTTTAATGGTGACCATGGCAGTTGCCAAGGAAAAGGGGATGAAAGAGCAGAGATCCTTCCTTTGAGACACAGTGACTCCTGAGCTGCAGGAGTTGCTGCTGTTGCATTTAATAGTCCTGCCAGGACTTTTGGCCTGTGTAACATGTGACAGCAGCCAGTGCTGCATTTTTATGCACTCTGGATAAAGTACTTCCTTTTTGTTTAAAGCCTTATTTAGGTAGGCAAAACTTGTTAAAGCTGAGACACTCAATTTGGAGAACCTTAACTTAAGCCTGGCTTGTAAAAGTGGGGTAGGAATTCACAAACTGGTGTGGAAGTCACTCACTGTCATGAGGCTTCTGCATTTCTGAGCAGCCAGGGCACAGTGGGACACTGTGGCCTGTGGTTTTGGAGTTTTCATAATTCTCAGCTTTGGCAAATGTCCTAGTCTGAGTTTTCAAAACATCTGAGACACTCCTCTGCTTGCTGTGTCTATTCTAGATGTGCCAGGCAGTTTCTTGTTTTCTCCAACTGCCTCCAACATGTTTTCCAGTTGCAAGTTTCAAGTCTCTCCTTCCCAGTGTAGCATGTGCCAGGCTACGTGATGTGCTTGGTATGAGCAGTGGCCCCACTTCCAAACTGTCTGTAAATCAGATCTGCTTGCTGTGACAGTGACACCTAGTTAGTTCTGAACTTCTCCTCTTTGGCACCTAATTTAGACATTCCTTTAAAAACACACCAGAAAGGTCCTGCTAGCTATACTGGAACATGCATGTGAGAATAGAGCTAGGAGGTTATTCACTGTAGTAAAAGTATAAATCCTGTAGCATTTCTTCAGTTGTTTGAAATGCTTTATGGACAGCCTGGCAGTGGAGAGAGGTGTTAGCTACTGGGGTATTAGCTGCCTGTGTCCATCTGTTTCTTGTTTCATCCTGAGTTGTAAGAGGCCTCTGACAGTTCTGACTCTATTGTGTTCTTACCCTGGGTTCCTAAGCAGTAGTGCTCCTGTGCAGATACCAGCTAAAAGTGTGTTTGTGTTAGATGGGTAAAGAACTTTGTTTCCTTTTTGGTTGAACCATGTGGTTCCCTTTTAACTTCAGTGTAGTCATTTGGTTGTAATTCCAGCATTGCACAAATTTGTTTCAAAAAGAAACAATTCTGTTAGCTCACACATTTGTTCCCTACATGACAAACTGCCAGTGCCATCAGAAGGTGGATGACTAAGGAGTGGCTGAGGTGTTGGGATGCCTGCTGCATTTCCTGTTTTCTTCACATGCCCAAAGGCAGTCCTGTCAAAAATGCACATGAATTTGGGCATGGATTTTTCAGAATAAAGACACTGCTCACTTGTCAGTGCCAAAACCTGAGACTTTTTCCTTTATGCCCATGTCCTTGGTAGCCCTTCTCTCAGGAACACCTTGACTTTGAGGTCAGATTTGGCCAGATGTGCTGTGTGTGTCATGTAGAACAAGCCCTGCTGCTCCCACTTTCTGTTTGCAGAGGCTCAGGGCTCTCAGATGCAGGTCAGTTAATTAACTCATACACCAGCACTAATAAAACAACATCAGATAAATCAGGCAGAGTTTATTCCCTCCCGAGGTGGCTGCCAGGTTGTCATGGCCACGTAGTCTGGTCACCTCACAGTCCCCATCTCCTGCTGGCCTGTTTGTTCTCTCAGTGACACTGGGGAGATGAGCAGTCTCCTGTGTGCCCTGGGCTGCCTTCAGAGCTGTGTGATGCTCAAAGGATGCACTGCTGCTGCCATGGGAAGCACCTCACCTCTTGAGCAGGGGCTGGGCTTGCTTTATCTCTCCTCACGTGCTTTCCGCAGTACCTTTTATTCCAGAGTGAGTTTGGATTCTAATCTGTGGAGGTTTGGTTTTTTTTACTGGTTTAATATGTCTGTAAGCAGAGCTGTCTGTAATGGGTGATAAAACTTGTTCGTGGTGGGCTCTGACAGATTCTTGAGGCTGTTGCTTTTCCATGGATGTCAGTGTTGCCTGCGTGTTGCTGTGACAGAGTTTGGGGTGAAGAGCTCTTGGGTTTATGAACAGGATCCTTGTGATCCTTGTTCAGGAGAGTTCAGCTGTGCTGGAAGAAACACTTGTGCTTAGTGGGCATGTGCTCTCTGCAGACAGGGGCTCCTGTTTGGGGGAGATAAAGGTGCAGTGAGCAGTGCCTGAGCAGCAGGTTGGCTCCAGCTGGGCTGTGACTGGCACGCTGAGGAGGGCTGCTCTGGAGCTCACTTCACAGCTGGCTTTTTCTCTTAATGACTTGCTTTGAAGGAAGGAGGGGGGCAGTCATCTGAGGAATGTGGTTTTTGGAGTCACCCTGCAGAATCCTGGCTGCTGTGTTTGGCCGGGCTGCCTCCCAGCTCAGTGCCTGTGGCTGGAATGCTGGCTGTCCTTGGGAGCAGGAAGCTGGGGAAGCCAGCAGGCGTTGCCGGCGGCTGCGAGCAGAGCTGGCTGACACAAGGGGCAGGACGAGCTGCTGCACCAGCCCTGCTGGTGTTTGCAGTGCTGGGAGCTGCACCACAGACACCTCAGGCTGCTCAGAGCCTTTCCCCAGCTGCTGGGGTCTCTCCTGAGCTGGGTGTTGTGGCCAAGGTCTGTAACAACCCTCCTGTCTTTCCAGCCCTCCTGAGGCTGGTCTGGTTGGGACAGTGATGGAAGTTGGTGAAGGTGCTTCCCTTGGAGGTGTAGCAGGGTCCCTGTTAAGCTTATCCACTCCTGGATTCTCAGATCAGGCACTTTGGGTAGATGGCTTTGGCCATGGGAAATACGAATCCAGTGTCGTTAGCACAGCCCGAGTATGTGATCTACTGCTACAGGTGGAGTAAGGGATAAAAGCTCTTCTTTCTTCTCCCATATACAGAGGACTTTTAGATGGGGTGCATCATACATGTGGTGGGCTTCCTGTCCCGCTGTGGATTCCAGATGAGGTTTTGAGGACCTTTCCCATCTGTGACTTAGAGTAATGGTCCCTATCCAGATTGTTCTGTTCCAAGATGTCTAGACTGCCAGGGCTGATTGTTGTGCACACAAAGCTGCTTTGTATCATCTGGCAAATGACAGAGACTGGTATTATGATCCCAGCCACCCTGAGCATTCACAGCAGGATAAAGCATCCTTAAAGTAAACTGGAGTGTGCCTCCCTTCCCTGCCTGGCTCTGTGCTGTCTCTGTTCCCACACTGCATTCTGCCGTGGTTTCATCTCCAAGGAATCCCATCACCAAGGAAACAACATCAGAGAATTAACATCGAAAAGTCAAGGGATTTCCTCTTTTGTTGCCTCTGTACACCTGAAAATGAATGGAACCCCAGTGCTGAGCAGCCAAGGCCTGGCCCAGCTCCTCCTGGGCAGCAGTGTCTCTTTTTCCCAGCTCTCACAGTGCATGGCCTGTCTCTCACAGTTCCCTATTATGCAGTGATGCATTCTGCTAAATGTGCCCTTAATAAGGTCTCATTCAGCTCCTGAGCAGAGCCCAGAGTGCTGTGTCTTTATTAAAAAGGGCACATCTTCATTAGGCCAGAGCTCTCGGGGCACAGCAGTTCCGGTGCAGGCTTGGCTGCTGGGCATTCTGCCCCAGTGAGAGCAGGTTTGGGCTGTTCCCCTCCCCTGCCCTGCCACAGCAGCACAGCTCACCAGGGAAGGGCAGGTTTCAGCATTTAGGCTCTGGCTGCACCAAGCTTTGCTCTGCAGAGGAGGAAGCAGCAGGTAGCAGCCAATTTGGGGCTGTTGGCAGTGGATTCATTTGCAGGGCTCTTGGGGAGGTTGTGGAAGTGAGGATCATAGGAAGATGTTCCCAGAGTCAGGAGTAGATTATCAGTAAGGGAATTGGTGCTGTTAAGATTATTTTTAAGGCTTTGGGGCTGATATTTGCTGTCAGATGAGGCTGTTACACAGAGGGCACCCTGTGTGAGTCCTGGCTGGTGGGGTGGAGCCAGTGTGTCATACATCAGGCACTTGTATGAACTTGTTCAGGAAATTCTCTGTGAAACTGAGGGTTGCTGCTGCTGGAGGTGCTACTAGAGAATTCCCAGTGACAAAGGTGGCCAGAGGCGTTTCCTGTTGATGGGAACAGGCATTGTTCTGCACTGGGAGTGAACTGGCTGCCAGCCCTGAGCACGAAGCTTGTCCTGAAGGTGCAGAGCAGATTTCTCCAGCTCTGCTCCTCCCACCCCACACACGGGCTCTGCTGAGCGCTGCCACGGGGCCAGGCCGAACCCTGTCTGCACATTCACACACCGGGCTGCAGGTGGCTTTGAAGGCCTGGTTTCAGGGGTTTCACTTTTCTTGTTTATGTGTAAGATGGTTAGAAAGAAGAGCAAGTGTGAGAAAGGGTGAAATCAGAAAATCCTTTAACCTGTTCAGCTCTTGTTTGCTTGCCTCAATGACCTGATCTGTACCTGACTGCATATGAAAAAGCCATTTTAATGTAGTTTGTTCCTTCTGAGTTTGAGCTGGGGCTTTTTGTAAAACTGAGCTTTAGCAAGCTTTTATTTTTTTAATGGTTTTCAGATTCAAATTTGCAAGTGAGTTCCACACGTTCTATTTTTGGTGTCCTGTGTTTCCTTTCTGGGGGTGAAGTGCTACACACACTTTACTCTCTCAAGTGCAGCTGAAGTGCTGCTGTAGCTGCTCTGAGTTTTTGTGCAGCACCATCAGCCACGACAAGCCCCACCAACAGGGCAAGGCTCTTGGTGCAGGTGTTTATCCCATGCTCTCTGATTCCTTTGTTGAGGATCTCTTCATGTGGAGCCCATATTTCTCACACAGCACATTTTGGAAAGGGTTTCTGTGCTGCTGCAGGGGCTGAGTCTCCCCCTTTGGGCCCAAATCAACCTTTTCTGACGATTTAACACTGCTTGATATGATAGACGTGATGGGTGTGCTCAGCAGGAAGAAATTGCCCTTGCAGTCCTATCAGGGAGAGAAATCTGGAATGGTTCCCTTTAATCCTGTTTGTGGATACATCAGCAAACATGTGACCTTGTCCCTGGACAGTGTCCTTGGAGCTTAAGAACCTTCAGAAGGAATGGATGGGCACATAGTTTCTCATTCATAGCACGGAGATTTGTGAATTCCGTCCATTTACTGACTCTTATCTCAAGGAAAGTAAAACAGTTGTTAAAAAAGTAATTTCTGTTGCAAATATATATATTATTTTCTGTATCTAGAAAACACCACAATTGAACTTTGTGTGGAAGCTTCATTGCATTACTTGTGTAATTGCAAAGCTGTGGCTGGTTTCCCCCAGGTTTAACTCTTGGGTGGCATTTTGCTGGTGTGCACATATTGATCAGCTCTTTCTCCTCTTCCAGAGATCTATCGGATTGTTTCCCAGAAGCAGATGTCTGACAGACGTGAGAATGACATGTCCCCAAGCAACAACGTGGTTCCCATCCACGTCCCTCCAACCACTGAAAACAAACCAAAGATGCAGTGCTGTCAGAATATATAAATTGCCCATTCTTTCCTAAAAGGCTGTGTATATTCCCCAGGTCCAAGATTTAAATATATTTGTAATTCTCGTGGTTACATTCTTGTGTTCAGTTACTGCTTATTATTTCTCCATGTCTTAAACACTTTGATTTCAGTGTTTATCAATCTCTTTCTTGGATGTGGCTGCAGTATTTTCCCAACGCCGACCTGTCAGTTTGGGCTCAGTAAAAATTGTTTGGAACTCAGCTGATCCCTTCCCAACATGATGCCCACTAGTCAGAGCACTGACACCTTTGGAGAGCACTTGAAGACATTATCCTGCTTCTCACAAAGCAATTACTGTCAGGTTAACAAGGAAAATCTCTCTGGGCAGAATAATCTTTCCTTGTCTTAAGGTGCATTCTGCATCTAAAGCTCGGCGAAGCTCTGAAGTGCAATTTTATTGTAAGTTAAATGTTTTTGGCTACATCTTCAGATTGTCAAGTGAAGTTTTATAGGATATTATGGGGGAGAAAAGAGAATTTCTTGTGAACAAGCAGCAGTTAGCAGCAGTTGTGGCTACATGTGAGTGAGGTGCTGTGGTTTGGCACCTGCTGCAGAGGAGGTTGAGGTGAGGCAGAGCTGCTGGGACCCCACGGAGGTGCCCCTTGTGGAGGAGGTGAATGCAGGAGCCACGTCCTGAGGAGGGTGAGGAAGGGTCACTCCAGCTCTGGAACTTGCAGCATCTTTGTGCTGCTGGAGGCTTGGCCTCCACAGTGCTGGTGCTATCAGGCTTTGAGGATGCTTTTTTTTCTTTCATGGGACACAGACTTGAAGGGTGTTGGCACGTATTACATATCACATCTATTAATGCATGCCACATATATTAATATATACAAGTGCTTGAGTTGATGAATAAATAACTTCCACTACCTGGCCTTAGTTTTCAGTTCTGGTTGATCCAGTATTTTTAAATTATTCCAGTGGTTTGCTGTATGTTCTTCAACAAAACCCTCTGGAGTTTTCTGTCTGGATGTGTTCCTCCTGTGGTCTGTTGCTCCATGCCAATCCTGTCCAATCTGCCTGTTCAGGGATACATGAACTGTGCCTTCTGTCACTCGCTCTGTGCTGTTCCTGAGCACGCCTGACGCTGGCACTGGGGGCCACAGCCACTGCATTCCCACAGGATGTCAAGGAACTCTGTTGTGCAAATGCCTGCAGTTATTTATACAATTACTGGGAAATAATTGATTGTAGGGGACGTTTCTCAAACTCTGATATGACCCACTTGGAAGATCCAGATGTGGTTGGCACTTCAGCTGTGTTCTGTTCCCAACCTTTCTGTCTCGCGGTGCTCATGATGTGTGAGGCACACGGAAGGCATTGCTGTAGTCGGTCACTTCTTGTTTTTTACTCCATTTCTCCTCCTGGTATTAGTTCTGAAGATGCTATTTTGATCTGTTTGTAAATTACTTTGTATTTTATGCATGTACTGTACTTTGATTCATTATTTTTTTAGATTGATTTAAAATATATTCATCCATTATTCTAATAAAGAATTACAGGGGACAACTCACTGTGGTGTTGGGTGCACTTTTTGGGAGAATTGGGATTTGACCTGAAGGTTTTATCTTATGAGCTTCTTGGAGGAGGCAGTGAGAAGACACTGAAGGGGAAGTGTCCCTGGAAAAGGAGCTGCAAAGGTTGTGTGGCACAGTTGCCTTCCCTGAGAGCAGCTCTGAGCTTCCTGGGGCTGCTGCAGTTTGTAGCCAGGGCCCTTGGGCAGCTTCAGGAAGCTTTGAAGCTTAGAAAATTCTGTGGGTTCCCTCTACTCAAACCTCTGAATAACTTTTGCAAACCTGTTTTTTTTTCCCCATGTTGCCACGAGGAAGAAAATCCGGTGGGAGATGAACTCCTGCCTTCTGCAGCAGATGATGGAAGCTTTGGATCCTGCTGTGGTGTCCTGATGAAAGGTGGGATCTCTCCTGAGCAGGGTGTTGTCACCAAGGTGTGTGACAGGGTGTTGTGACCATAAACACCAACGGGGCAGCATTGGTGGCCCTGGGGAGTGCTCTGAGGGTGAACTGTGAGCCCAGCCCCTCACTCACTGCAGGAGCTGTTCTTGCAGCACATCCTCTGCCCATACTGGAGCAGATTTTGGAATTAATTGATTTCCCTTGGCAGCCACATTCCGAATTTGTCAGCTGGAAATGCAGGATGAGTTTCACTCTGCTTCCTTTTCTCATTCCTATGAGCAGGTGATTTGACTCTGCTGTCACATCAGTCTGGATTTTGTGTGGTTTTAGGCAAAACTCTTCCTCGTGCAGCAGATGGAATTGCAGTGCAGATGGTGGGAGCACAAACCACTGTGGGAGGATGAGGCCTTCTAAAGCAAAATCCAGTGGGGTGTGTACAGAAAAGGAACTTCTCACCTGGGAAATGCTTTGCCTGCTGTTCTGGGGGTCTGTGCTGTGTTTCCCTAAGGATTGCAGGGACCTGGCTGCAGATCCTGGCCTGGGCTGGGTCACACTCCTGGCACAGGCAGGTGCTTCCAGAGGTGTTTTGGGAGAGACAATGCAAGTCATCATTCCATCTGAATGCTTTCCAATGGGGGATTGTCCTGTTCAGCTGCTGATTAATCCTTCTGTTCCATAACTGGCACTACTTGTGTACTGAAGTGTCTCCTCCCTGCTCATGGGAGACAACTGATGGTAACAGACACTGCTTTGGGCCCTGGAAGGAGCTTTATGAGATTCTGGGAATTCCATATAATGCTTCAAAATGGGCTTTGCTTGCCAAAAGGTTTCGCTGTCATCTACATACTCGAAGCCCCAACTTTTAACAATTATTCAGCGAGTGTCAGTGCTTCCTGTCTTTGATGGGAGTTGAGGTTCTGACTCTAAAGCAGAAAGGACATGGAATTGTTCTGATTTAAAGACATTTTTATTAAGCTAGAATTACTTATTCTATAAAGTCAGACCTGATGAATTTCCAGCCTTAAATAGCTTATTGAGTGTGCCTTGTCAAATAAGAAGATTACACGCTGGCTTTAGTTAACAAGATTTTTAGAAATATGAAGCACAAATATTGAAAAGCTTCAGCATCTAGCAGTGGCTGCATTGCCTGGGACTCATTAATTCTGCAGGTGTTTCCACTGCAAATCTGTGATTTATTCACTGGGCTCCCTGGGAGCTGCCCCGTGTCCTGTCCCATGGCTGCTGGGTGACCGTGGGTCCCCAAGTGTCCACACAAGGCCTGGGAACCTGTGATGGCCCAGGGCAGTGTCACCACACCTGGTGGGTGTGCAGGGCCTCTCCCAGCTGGGATTGAGCATCCCCAGGAGTCTCACTGAGGTCAGACTGCTGAGGAGCTGGGAGAAGCGTGTGCAGAGCTGCTTACCTTTGCTTTACTCCAACTTGGAATGGCAGCACTGGTTTTTCTGAGCCATCCTGCCACTTCTGTCCTAGCCTGGTGCCAGGGGGTTTTGGCCGGGGGGAGCAGCCACATCACCTGGAGAGCTCAGATTAGTGCAGGGCTGGAAGTTTGGCTCTGCAAATGAGTACGTTGGAGAACTACACATTGAGAGAAATTCAATTTATTTTGTACAAGGTAGGATACCTTTGCACAGTGAACAAATATATTACAAATCTGTCTTGCCTTAAAAAAGTATTGCCATTTTGGTGCCTGTTTCCTAAGCTAACGCTGATATACAAGAAGGTACTTTTTTTTTTTGTTGGTTTTGTTGTTGTTTTTTTTTTTTTCCTGTTAAGCTCTATGCACATCATTGCATTTGGTTTCAAAATCCTGCTTTGAAAAAAAACCAAACCAAACAACTGAGCACATCTCTGCTCTCTGGAGTCTCATTGCAAACTACAGCAACACACAAATGTGGGTCAGGCCAGCAGCTCAGGCTGCTTGTGCTGGGTGCCAAGGTGGGTCCTAACAAGAGTATTCCTTATCCAACTGCCTTTCTCTTGATATTTTTGAGGTAAATCTTTCTAATCATGTACGCAAAATATATTCCTACTGGGCCTACAAAATAATTGTTTCCTTACATCTCAAATAAGGCTTTCCTGGAAAACAAAATTGCTATTTCTGATCAGCCACGGCCCCCATGCACACATGCAGCATTCAGGAAGCCTCGTGGGCAGGAGCCTGGGGGTGTCCTGGGGGTGTCCAGGCTCAGGCTGGGGTCCAGAGCCAGCCTGAGCACCTGGAGAGTGCTGGCTCCAAGGGGAAGGGCTCCCAGGGGCAGAATGCCCAGAGCCAGGGGCTGTGATCCCAGGCATGGGGGCTGAGCCCATCTCTGGGGACACAGCTGGGTCCCACCACGGTGCTCCAAGGATCCAGGAGTATTCCCAGAGCTGGGATCCAGCTGCTGCCCCCGAGCTGGAAGGCTCCTCTTGCCAGTCCTGAGCCCTGCAGGTCACTCCTGGGATCGTGCTGTGAGCAAACCCACGGGGCTGGTGTCATCCTCTTCTGCTTCCATCAGACTGGCGAATGTGCAACAGAATATTTTTTATATTTAAAAGGCAATCAACTTGCTACTTCCACATTTGCCTAATAAAATTACATACTTAGAGTCAATACTACTTCATGCTCAAAATCTACAAGGAACTAACGGCAAGTACTCTACTTTCTAGGTCAATAGAGAGTATAAATTAAAAAAAAATATCGTGGTGGCTCAGTCCAAAATTTTACCATGGGTCAGACCCTTGATAATTACTTCACAAACAGCTGCTGAAAAAGAAAACCCAGTTTCAGCTCCATTTAATGACATTTCAGGTAGAATCATCAACGGATAAAGTTGCACTACATGGTAATGCACATCAGATTAAGAGGTGTCATTGGTGGCATGCTGACAGTGAATCGTGAGGAGATGGTTTG
Organism: Melospiza georgiana; assembly: GCF_028018845.1. NCBI lineage: Eukaryota > Metazoa > Chordata > Aves > Passeriformes > Passerellidae > Melospiza > Melospiza georgiana. The sequence goes on from NC_080442.1 coordinate 18,620,421, forward strand.
GGAAGATGGGAGAGAGAAGCTGATGTGGCTCAGCTTTGAGAAAGGAAATGAAACCAGGGCTGGTCTGTGCAAACCTGCACCGTCCCAGGGCAGGAATTGGAGGGTCAGCAGTTTAAATTGCCTGACAGATCTGCTGGATTTAGCTACCAAAAGAGAAGCTGCATAAGGAAAATCAAAGCCTACCTGTGCTAATCAACATTAAAAGTGTGGTAAGTGAGTGTGACTCATTGTGGAAACTCCATTTGTTAGCAAAGATCAGGGGATGTTTGGAAAGATATTAAAAACTGCACAGAAAGTGTCTGTGTTAATATTCCTCATCTCAAATTCTCTGGTACTGAATATAGAGATGACAATCTCAATGTTAATTACCAAGCATGATCTGCACTGGTTGCACATGGTGATGGCAGTAAATGAGCTTTCCAGAGAGTGAAATGACAAGTTTCCCTGCTCTCATTCAGAAAAATGTCCATTCCCATGAAAAGATGAAAATAAATTCCAGCGTACTCCTAGTCACCTTGTTCCTAACAGTAAAAGGTTTCTTGCTGCAGTCAGTAGAAATGTACATCCTGAAGTCCTTCTCTTAGCATGTTTTTGTGGTTTATTTTACAGCAAAGCCAGGGTTAGAACACGCCACAGAGAGTTTTTGCCTGGAGCATGAAGACACCTTCCTGGGGTGATGTGCTCCAGTCCCACGTGGAGGAGGCTCTCGTTAGTTCCAGGTACCCATACAAAAATGTCTTTATAAATAACATCATGCAGCAGCAGTTGGCCCAAGCTGATGTTGTGTTAAGTCCTTGCCAGTCCGCAGAAAAGGAAGGAATGGCTTCTCCTCTGCTTCCTCACAGTCTGTGTTGGCAGCACAGTGCCCAGTGAAGTCCATGCCTCTAGGACTGCTTGTCCCAGGAAGGGCCGTGCGTGGGGCTGTGCCGGACGGGCAGCAGGTCGTAGTGCCCAGGAATGTGACTGTTCCTGGGCAGGTCATAGGGGTTCTGAAGGTAGCTGGCACTCCGGCTGCGGGCGTCTTGGACTATGCTGACAGTGGGCTCTGGGGGAGCAAGGAGAATGGGGTTGTGGTGACCAGCAGCAGTCCCAAAACTCCTGATCCTTGTGAATCCCGTCCCGCTCAGGACATCACCACTGTGGCTCAACTCCCCAAACCAGCCCACCAACGCTCAGGCCTTCCCCCTGCCAGTTCATCGCTGTGCCACGCCAAGCCCAGGATCTGTGTGCCAGGACAGGGGAAACCAGCCTCTCCACCAACCCCCCGCGGCACCCACTGCTTACCAACTTCGTAGATGTTTTTATTGGCTGTTGATGAAGTTGGCATTTCAGAATACGGGGACTCCCTGTGACCAGGTGATTTCATTTCCACGTAGCTGCTCTCGGAGTGTTTGCAGGTTAAAATGGGGGGGTCTTTAATGGTGGCGTATGGGTTTTCACTGCTGTTCAGGGAACAAGTGCTGGAGCTGCACACAGATTCTTTCATATAATCTGCAAAACAAGAGCAGAGTGGGTGCGTCAGGATCATTGGCTTAATTAGGTTAATTACAACTGAGCCTCTGCAGGAAGGCTGGGGGGGACAGGGGGGCAGGGGATAAGGAAGATCCTTGAAGCCTCCAGCACAGACACCCGGTGCTTGTGCTCTGGGTGTTCCAGACCATTGCATCCACCACTCAGTAGCAGGAAAGAAATGAAAACCTGCTCAGTACTGAAGGTTTTCCTGTGAGAGGTCCTAGCTGCCGTTTACTGCAATGTTTAATTGGAGGTGGCAATCCTTTCCCTCCCTCCCCCTCATCCCTGCAGAGCCGTGCTCATCCCGCTCTGCCCCGCAGGCCCAGGCGCGGCTGTGGGCACTCGGCTCTGCAGGCAGGAGCTGCTGCTGGCCCTGGGCTGCTCAGCCAGCTGAGAGTGAGCCCCGGGGCCTTGGGCACATCCAGGGTCCTGTGCTGGAGAGCACAACGCTGCCACGGGCTCCGAACTGCCCCAGGGCAACCTCTGCGTGTGCAGCCCCAGCCGGTTTCGGGGTTATCCAGCATCCTGCAATTGGGGAATGCTTGGGTTTCCACAGAGGAGGACAAGCCTCCATCTGAGCCTCACTTTTGCTCTGCTTTTTTCCCCCTTTGCTGTAGACATCTCCTGCTCCTCTCCCCTGGGCTGGAGAGGAGGTGACAGAGGCACTACTTGGGGAGAACAAGGTTGGCATGAGAGCTGTGACCACCACTCGGTGACCCTGGCTGGGATAGGCCAGCCTGCTGCAAGGTACAGTGCCAGTCTTGCTTTAAAAATAAAAAACAATAGAGAATAAATAGGTCTTAACATTGACATTCAAGAACGTGCCATTGCTGCTGTGTGCATCCTGCTGGGCAGTGCCAGTAATTTAGAATTAGAGCGATGCAATGAAAGATGAGGCATTTTCTTGTGCTGGGTTACAGTACAAAGGCAGATCCTGGTATATATGAAATACTCCCGGTGAAATAGGGGGACTTGCAAAATAGCTGCAATCCCAGCTGCCCCCGCTGTCTAGTATGGGAGACAAAAAGAGAAATTCAGGTTAAGAAATAGACAGACAACATGACATCACTTCTCCAAACCTCGGCTCTGAGCCTGCCAGCCCCGTCCTGCTCCCTCACATACCAGGTTTGCTCCACTGTGAGTGACTGTCCCTCCTTCAGCTCTGGGCTTGTGTCTGTGTCTGTGTGTCCATCCCCCCTGGCTGGTGCCCCTGGTCCTGGTTCAGCCCTGAGGGAGGTGCCAGGTGTTGCCTTTCTGGGCTCTGATTTCAGTGGTACCAACAAGTCTGGAGAGCCCTGGGCTCCCAGGGTCAGTGGAAGCAGCTCCTGGAAGCTCCACTGCACACAAATAGCTGGGACCATCAGGGATGGGGGGCTGGCAGAGGCCTGGCACCAGTGCAATGTTTATTTAGTTAGAAAACTTAGAAACTCCTTGTCTGACATCAGCCTGGGTGAGATGAGCAGTGCCTTTGCTTCCAAGTGAAACATGCCAGGTTTGGTACATGACAGGAGATGGGAACCAAAGCAACAGTGACATTCCCTGGCTGTTGGCTGCAGGTTTGTCCCTGCAGTGTCACCAACCCCAGCCCAGCACAAGTGAGTGGGAAACTGCCCCATCCCATCCTCCTACAGAGAGATGGGGCAGCCCTGTGAGACCAAAGGCTTCTGCACATGAGTGAGCTCAGTGTTGGCTTTTGCTGTGTATGTGACTTAAATCCAGGTGCCCCAGTCTGGGATCTGTTGGTGTTAGAGGTGAGGAAACCATAGACAGACAAATGAAAGGCTCAGCTCCACCTGCCAGCAGCTTACAGCTCCTGGTGGATACTCCAGGATCATGGAGCTCGTTAGGAGAGCCTGGGCAGCCTCTAATGAGCCAGCTCTGCATTTTGGGGTGAGGTACATGAAGATTATCTTCAATTTGCTTCTCCATTTCCAGCAGTGCTGCTGAGCAGATGCTCACAGGGTGAAAAGCAGGATTCCCTCTGTGCCCCCAAGAGCCCCCTGCAAAGTGTTCCCTGTCACACCATGGCTGGGAGGGAGCAAATCAAACCAGAGCTGGTGTAGATTCAGGAAATGTTGATTATAAATGATTGCTGGCTGCTACAGCAAAGAGCAGAGTGAGAATTCCTCCTCCTGCAGAGCTGCAGGTAAATAGCTGTGTGGTTGGTTTATGGAATTAGGCACATTGGAGCTGGCAAAGGCAAAAATCCCAGCACATCAGCTGTTTTATTTCATCCAGCTCAGCTACTTTTATCTCCCTAGGCTAAAATCCACCTGTACTGCAGTTAGGGCTGGCAGTGCCTCCCAGGCAGGTGTCCCTCAGCCCTTCCCCTCCCAGCACCAGCTGGAAGAATCAGTGAATGCCACTTGGGCTGCCCAGACTTGTTTGGCTCTCCCAGGAATTGCCTTTTCCCAGGAGATGTTGAGAAACAGCCTGAGACCATTCCTGCTGACGTAAACACAGCTCTGGGTCTGCCTGGGACCAGACCTTTGCTTGGGACACAATATATTTTCTGGAGCACCAGTGGATGTTTGGGATTCTGGGTACACCAGGGAGTCATTAGCCCTCAAGAAACATTATGTGCAAGATCATGGAGGATTTGACTCTGAAGGCTGTAGAGTTATTTTTTATTAAGGTAATTTGAGGATAATTAAGAAGTCTGGCATCAATTGCCAAATTTTGTTTCATGAATTAATTTCAGCAGAACAAACATATTTAGAGATTCTCAGCCCATGGTGCTGCAGCCATGTGTGAGCCCTGGCTGTGCTGCCTCCTCATCCCTCCCTGCCACAGGGTCCAGCTCTCATGGAGGTGAAAGCTCTGCTCCACAGTGCTGGGGCTCACTGGAAGCACTCAATCAGCTGGACTTCCAGAGAAATATTGGGAATATGCTCTAATTTTGAAGTCCCTGCCTTCTGTGTTGCCTGGATACCAATCACCAGACCTTTGGAGGGTTTATTTTTGTTAGCAGGGACTGGAAACGTCCCTCCCCCAGACTGGGTTCCTCTCTTGTGTCCTGAATTTCCCCTGGTGTGCTGCAGACCAGCCTTGGATGCCCCAGCCAGGTGGGGGTGCTGAGGGGAGCTGCTGTGCCCTGGTGCAAGGTGCTCTCCTGTTTAACCCTTGCTGGGATGGAGTGCCTGTGCTGGCTGCTGCAGGGACAGTGACACACTGAGGGCCCATTGCTGCTTCTCAGAGAGCTTCAGGAGTGGGAACACATCCTGTACAACAACCAGGGGAACCTCTGAGCCCAGCCCTGCATCCCTGGGACCACTGCTTCTCTCTGCTGGGGTTTTCCTGGTTCTTCTGCAAAGCATGGGTGTTTTTCCTTAAAATGGTCATTCCTGAGGTCACATCATTCCATCAGTGCAGCACTATTCATTTAAAAACCAAACCTCTAAACACAGAAGGACTCAGCTGAAAGGAAGAGCTCAGGAATGGCATCATTGAGCACCATGCACAGGAAAGAAACTGCTCAGAAAGCTGCTCTGAAAACCCTCGTGCCGGGTGAGCCCCTGTCCCCAGGTGCCACAGGGCTGGCACTGTGACAGCCAGCCCCTCTCTGCTGCTGTCAGACAGCCCCAGCTCTCTGTGCCCACCCCTGGAGCTCCACAGCAGCTCAGCCACCACAGCCCTGGTGCCAGGCTGCACAGGGGACACCCCTCTGCTGGTGCCCTGCTCTGGGCACAGCCCCAGCCCTGTCTCCTCAGAGAATGGGGCAGCAGGAGGGGCCCAGGTTCTCCACAGCTGGGCCTCAGCCTCCAGCCTCCTGTGCCCCTCCCTGCAAGGCTCTGTCTGCTCCAGGGCCACCAGAGACCCCGTCCAACTGCAGGACAGGCTGTCCCCAGGTAGACCACACTGGTGGGAAAAGACATGGGTTTAAACTGGATGAAAGCAGCTAAAAACCAGGCACCTGCCTGCCAAGGCTTTTTGCTGACAGAATCCAACTGTTTGGGACTGGGAGTTTGTTCCTCTCCATATTCTGAGGAATGTGGTGAGTCAGGGCCTGGCAGGGCAAGGAGAGCTGACTCTGAGCATTGGGCACATTCCCAGCTCCTTCTGGGACGAGACTCCCCTGGGACTGGGGCTGCCTGAGCCCAGGAATGGGCCTTCAGAGGGGCCTTGGGAACCTTCAGCCTGCTTCTGAGAAGGTAAGGCAGATTCTGAGAGGGTAAGGCAGCTGCTTCTGAGAGCCCTCAGCTCCTCAGTGCCTGCAGGTGAGCTCCCAAACCTTCCTGGGAAGCCAGGTGTGCCCCCGTGTCCCTGCCAGTGCCAGCCCTGCCTGTCTGAGGCAGCTGAGCTGCCACAAAGAATTCCAGCTGTGGCTTCTGAGCCTGATTTTTCAATTTATAAAGAGATAACCATGTAAAGGAAATGGTTCAGATCCTAAAAACTAAAGGAAATATGTAGCAGCTGCAAATGCATTTCACAGTTCTCTGTCACTGTGATTATTTTTCTCTCCCCACTGGTCCCCCAGGTGTGACTGTGCCTGTGGATGGGAGTTCCTCTGCATGAGCTTAAGGCACCTTTGTAAACACACTAAGTTAGTTAAAACTAATGAAGTTAATAGCTCCATGTAGAGGGAACAACTAGCTCTATTATAAGAAGATTTTTCTTTTGAAAAAGGGAATCATTGAAGTAGCTGAAACCAGTGGATTGAGTATTTTGTATATCATAAATCATATATATCATATCCATACATAATCCATGCAATATTTTTACTTTAGCTTTATCAACAAAGACTTGGTTGCTGGTTCTTGGTTTCCTTTGGTGATTCTGTGTGGTAAGGTGATGTTCTACAAATATTGCATCCCTGTCTTTTGAAAACAGCAGCTACAAAGTGAATATTGATCTCTAGGCCTGGCTGTAAGCTGGTTAATGCTTTTTATGTGGAATAGCTTTTGATATTGCCTGTTGGCTGAGCCCAGGGTGTGGCTCTGGAACACCTGAGCCGTGGCAGAGCAGGGGTCTGGCAGCAGCCCCAGGGCACTGCAGGCAGAGGCTGGGTGGTGTTTCTCTCCTGGGCTCCCTGAGGGACATTCCCAGGCCTAACTCAGATCCAGGAGCTGGGCCTGAGAGCTGCCTGTTCCCCAGGACACAGATTCCTTGCTCCATCTTCTGGAGCACAAGCTCCGTGAGCTACACCCCAGCCCAATCTGCCAGGAGCTGTGGGAACCACTGTGCCAAGTGTTCCCGTGGTGCAGATGGAACTGGAATATTGAGAATGTAAATGTGGAGCAAAGTGAAATGTAAAACCCTGGGCCCTGTGACTCATCTGAGATCCTGTTTTGGACTGCCCTGGAGTCAGTGCCCACAAGGGCTGGTGCCAGCATGAGGGGACCTCAGTCTCAGGGAGGGCTCTTGTCAGCTCTGCTCTCAATCCCTCTCAGCAGAGGGCACGAGCAGGGGCAGCTTCTTTCCTCGGGGCTTTCCTTCAGCCCAGCGTGGGCAGAGCCAGGCAGGGAAATGCAGCACTGTGCCACCAGCAGCTCCCCAGAGCCCCTGTGGCTGCTGGGTCCTGCCTGAGTGTGCCCTGGCCAGCTCTGCTGCCCTGAGCTGAGCCCTCCCTCTCTCCCTGTGCTGCAGAGCCCTGGGCAGCTCTGCATCCATCGTCCATGGCCCAGGAGCGCCGGGAGCCAGGCAGGCAGCTCAGTGGTGCTGGCTCTGTCCCTCCCTGCCAGGCTCCTATCTCACCTCTTCTAGGACACCCTCCTCACACCTGGGCAGGGTTCTGCAGCTCTGGATACCATACCTTTGAAGCTTTTTTCCATTATGTATGTGTTCTGACGTCTATCCATCCCACAAGCACCTGCATAAAAATGATATATAATGGAAAACAAATAAATATTTATGTAAATTGGATTGCTTTGACTACTGAGCAGCATATATTCTTCCCTCTAAATTGTACATCAAGGCCCTCATTTAGGGGGGCTCTTAAGCACATCTCAGCTGTAAGCACACACTCAGCTCCAGTGGGGAGTCTGTGCACGCCTGGAATTATGCATGTGCTTAAGAGTTTCCCTGGAAGGGAGAGCTCTCTGCAGCAGGGTTACCAAGAGCTGCCATCCATCAGGAGATCAGGACAAAAACCATCTGCTGAGACATTCATTACTGGAATGGTGTGAAAGAAACCTAAAACATGCCCTTTCAAATCTGAGTCTGCAGGTTGTGTTGCAGCACTCTGTGACTAATTTTAGGCTTTGTTTTGTTTGTGGAGAGTGTATTGTTTAACTCACAGCTTAGACTCTAAGGTGTGCACCATCTTCTTAAATTACCTACTATCACTTTGCTCGTGAATTTGCACAGTTCAGTGACTGAAGTGACAACAGTCCCTAAGTGACCATTGTGCTCTGACAGTGCAGCACCAGGAGCAGAGCTGGCAGCCAACAATTCTGCCTTGTGCAGCTCCAGAGGAACTCACTGTTCCTCACAAGCTGAGACAGAAGGGGATGGGGACCTTTTCCATTTTTACTCCTGCAAATTACCCTAGATATCAATCAAAAGGAAAATCTAATGTAAGCCTTTGAATCTTTTTAGCTATAGAGTCTGGCATTTCCTATTGACTGGGACCATCAATACAGATTTGGTTACTGAGAAATGTCCTTGTGGCTTATGGGATTCCCAGGCAAGTAACTCAGTTACTCTGGGAAAAGAGCCCCACAGACAGCCTGTCCCAGAGGTCTCCCAGCTGTTTGTCCTTGTGTCTCCTCTGGTCTCTGCAGAAAAGTTGTCACAGACATGGGCAATGCTGTACCAGCCCCTTTTTCATGGCAGCTTAATTTTTTTTGCTAAATAAGGGAAATGACTAGATTAGACAATAAATGTGTTACTGGCACATCAAAGACAAACCAACCCTTTGCTCTGGTTCTCAGTGCCCATCCCTGAGCACAGGAAGGGGCTGGTGGCACCAAGTGGGCTCTTCTGGCCACGAGTGACCCCCAGTCCATGTGAGCACCTTCTGCTTTGTGTTCACCACATCCAGTTCCCAGACTCACCCTGCTGCAGGGGGCAAGGCAGACTGGGAGCTTTGGGCAGCTCTGTCCCAGAGCAGGGCGAGCTCTGTGCTCTTTCCCTGCTGTGTTCTGAGTCAGAGCCAGGAGGATGCAGCCAGTTCATCCCTTGGCCCACAGCCACAGGGCTGGGGCTCCCCAAGGCCAGCCCTGGGGATCACATCCTCCTCCTGCCAGGGCTGAGCAAACCTCCAAGGGCAGCACCTGGGGCTCAGCCCACAGAGCCAGCCTGGGGGAGCACTGGGGAGCTCCCAGCTGGGTCCCCAGGGGAAGGGGCAGGGAACAAAGGGACCCAGGCTGAGCCCTGGGGAGGTGCATTGCCCTTGGGAGGGCCACACAACCCCACAGAGCCCTTCCCAACCAAAAATTCCCATAATTCCTCCTTTAGTTTTCTCTTTTATCTGCTATAATACTGTGGGTTTATGACCCATTTTTTTGTATTCCCTGAGTTCCTTGAGAGATGAAATGAATAAAAGATACATTATTTTTTAAACAGCAGAAGTAGTTAACGGGGAAAAGTCCTAAACCAGCCAGGGATCTGGTACTTCAGGAAAGCCCAGGTTTAAGTTTGAAGCTAAATTATCTGCTGGGGTGAAATCAGAGTCTCAGCTGGAAATAGTTTTCCACACCTTTTGGCTTTGAGAAGAAAGTGAAGTCAGCTGTGAATCAAACTTATAGCCTTTGGTCCTCTGGAATAAATACAGCTTTGAGTCCCTCACGATGTGCTGCAAATCCCCCTTCAGTGTCTGCATCCAGGACTGCTGTTAAAAAAGCATCAGAGATAAACCCAGCCCTGCCTGCAGCTGCTGTGGCCAGTGCTCCAGAGAATGAGACAAGAACCTTTCCTGAGCTCAGGTGAGTGCTTTGGGAGTTTTCACCTGCTTGGGATGGGAGCTGGAAGCTGGGCTCTGCCACTGCCCAGTGCAGACTGGACTGGAGCAAGAGGATTATTCACAGGGCAAACAATTCCAGCTCTGCAATACAAGACAGAGAAAATGCAAGGACAAGCCATTCCCCAAACAAGGACCAGGCCACCTTGGGCAGGCAGTGACACAGGAAGGTGACAAAGCCTCTTCCTGGCACCACAGAGTCCCCAAACTCTGATGTCTCAAGCCCACATCCATGGGAATTACTTGTGCTCCTCCCCAGACTCCACTGAACACAATCAGCTCTCTGAAAACCTGGACTTTGAAGCTCACAAAAAAATGTGCAGCAGTAAAAGTACAGGCTTTGTCCTTGCATTTCCCACTTGGAAAGGACATGAACTTGGCAAAGTCTTGCTAAACAGGTAAAACACCTGCAGTCTGGTGAGATCCACTGCAATTAAAAAATCCTTATCACTGCAGGTTTGAGGAGATGAGTGTTCAAGTTAATTTTGGTGTGGATATTCTTACAATTTCCATTGCCCAGCTCTAGTTCATGTTTAGGACACCTGCAGTTTCTAACAGGGCTGTGGTCATTTCTGGGAGCCTGGTTCTCCTCATCTGCTGGGTCCCATCCCTTGGGCTCACCACAGGAGTCACTGGCTGGGGAACCAGTGGAGACTTTCCATCCATTCCAAATTTCTCTTCCATTTCCCTCTCTCTTCTTGGCTGACTCCCACATCTGCTCTCTGTGACGATCCATGGGGTCACAGCAGAGGAGCTGGGCAGTTGTCCTCTGCTATTTTAAACTTTTTAACTGAATTCAGCCCTGCCCAAGGTTTGGCTGCTCTTCCAACACGAGTTGGAGCGTCTGTATTATGAAACTAAGGCTGATCATGGCATCAGAAGGTGGAACAGGTTTTTAACTGTGGTACTTCCATGCTTGATGATGTTTAAAGTCAAGATTCCCTGTGTGACCTTATTAGACTTTTATTTTATAATTCAAAGTTGAAGATTTAAACTATCTTCTGAAATTTTCATGAGAGGAACCTGCAGTTTTTATTGCACAACAGTAATACCAAGAAGTGAAAACTTTTTATTTGCATGTAAAAACAGCCTTGATCTGAGCAAGGATTCAATGTTGTGAAAGTTAGCATGAGCAGGCATTAATTCTGGTACTGAGAAGAAAGGGAAAAAAAAATGTAATTTTCATCAATTAGTTTGAAAAAAGAAAGAAAAAGTTATCTTGGGTGCAAAATGCTATGGGAAAAATTGAGTGTTTTGCTGGAGGCTCCTTAGCTAAAGTATTTATCACTTCTAGATCGTTCTTGGTGCAGAGGCATTTAGCATTGTTTCTGCTGGTAAAATAAAATACATGAATGCAGAAGAGAGGTGGCACATGGGGAGCTCAAGACAGCACATGTTAAGCACAAAAAAAGCAAATAGTGTGCAAAAAAAGCAGCAAAATAATAAAAGGAAAATTAATGTGGTTTGAGAAGCATTTGGAAACCCTCACACACAGCCACCTCCTTGTCACATACAGATAAGCACAACAGTGGTTCTGCAGCTTATTACACAGAAAACATTGATGGTGTTAAGGATGAAAAGATTTTGCACTGAAGCTTGACAGGTTTGTGATTTTCCTGATGCAGGGAAGAGTTATCTTTGGAGCGAGGCAGGGGCAGGATGTGATGCCTGGTGCTGCCCTGTGTTCATTCCTTTGCCATGTGAGCTGGGAGATAGTTGACCTTAAAAATCCCGTAATACCCCCTAATGCTGCACTTTCCCTCCTCCTGCATATTTTCAGTGAGATGTTACTAATCCCAGGAAAGAAAAGGGCAAAAGCTTTGGGCCACTGACGAGCCAAACTCAGAGTGCTCAGATAGGAAAACAAATAGCATCCAAAGCACTAAATCTGGGCAGGATTTGAGCTAAGAGCTGCTAAAAACCCTGTTAAAAGTCAAGCCAGGAAGAATAAACTCAGAACAGGCAATTACACTTCACTCTTGGCTTGGTTGCACTGGCTGGTGGTTCAGAATTGCCACGGAATGATTTATTGGGAGATAATGGAGCATTGCACACCCCAGCTCCCACAGAGGCTCCACACCTTCATCAAGATGCCAGTATTTAGTGCTAAGCTTTATTAAGCATGAAAGGAAAAAAAAAAGCCAAACTTGAATTTTTAATGTCCTGAGTTAGTCCTTAAAAAAACATTTATAGAGTAGATGATAGTGATTCAACAGAGCAACCTTGGAAGGGAGACTAAAATGAATATTGACTTTGCTTTCCCAGTCTGTGGTTTGTGGTAAAGGAAACAATTTTTAATTCTCCATCTTTCATTACTGGCAATTCTGATTGTGAACTAAAGACAACACCAATATTCCTCATTATTGTTAATGCCTTTATGAAAGGCTGATTTGGCTTTGGAATTGCTCTGACGTGTACTAAAGTGATTAAAGTGTTTAAAAATTACTGACCTAGTTCATTCAGATAGCTGTAGGGTCTCCAGTCTGCAGTTTCTCTGTCAAGGATTTTGTTACTGAGCTGTTCAAAAAGTATGATAATGGGTTAATGCTGGAAGAGACAGACAGTTCCCGCCCCAGACTACAGCCCAAGGATGTCAGGAATAAAAATGGGAGGTGGCTCCTGCCTTGGCCTCACCATCTCAGCCCTTTATCTGTGTGAGCTGGACAGCTGTTCACTAGCATTAGGGAAAATCACAAAGGAAAGTCACTTCACCAAGCCATGAACACAAACATGCTGGAGAACACAGGATTTCCTTTGGAACCACGACTGGGATGCCTGTGGATGTGGGTGACACTCCAAAGTAACCCATGGAGATGGATGGATCACACCCCTAGAGCAGCATGCACAGAGGGGCTCCTGGAGCTGGGGCTGCACTGACAGGACAGGCAGGGGACACGAGTTCTCTCAGTTCAAGGAAAATCACTTTGGCAATGATGGAGCACCAAGGCCCCTGTGCATCTGCCAGCAAAGAGGAGAGTCCAGGGCTGCCCTGCAGGTGCTGCTGCACCTCCAGAGTGTGCAGTGAGAGGAGAGGGGCCTCTGCTCTGGGGTGCACGGCCCCACTGGGCTGGCACAGGGCAGAGGGGGCTCCACAGATGAGTGGTCACCAGCTGAGCCCTGCAGGGCGGTCTGGGAATAGCTGTAGGTGCTAAAACTGCCGAGCTTTCCTCCTCACATTATTCCCTTGAAAGCCACACCTGCTGGGATGCAGCTGGTCCAGAGGAAGTGTCAATTCAAGAGCAAATCCCAGCCTTGTTTCTGAAAAGGTCTGAAGCCATCACTGCCCTCCTGTGTCTGCTCCCAGACTGGGAAGCCTCCTGCTGTGTTTGGAAGCATTCAGCTCTGCTATTTTACTGGATTTACAAGAAAATGCTAAACAAAAAGGAGGTTAAGATTGAAAGAGAGTATTCAAAATTGCCACATTTAATTTTTCCTGATCTACCATTCCTTTCTGCTTAGCTGTCTTAGTAGGTTTTTAGACCTGGAACAAAATCCCCCACTGATGTATTGAAGCCTATTGGGATACTAAATCCCAGCTGGGGCCCAGCACCTACAGCCACATTCCAAGGGCATTTTCACCCCTCCACTGTCCTTTCCAACAGCCCTCAGTGCTGCTGCCACCCCACCCTGGGCTACAACATCCCTGTGTTGTCCCTGTGCCCGCAGTGCTCCCGCTGCCCCCGGCACTGAGGAAGCTCTGCAGGAAATCTGAGAGCCCAGGAGTCATTTCCTGATCATCCAGCAGCTCCCTGTGCTTCCCCAGCTGGGAATGGAACACAGACAACAGAGGCAGGGATGGATGGATGGATGGATGGATGGATGGATGGATGGATGGATGGATGGATGGATGGATGGATGGATGGATGGATGGATGGATGGATGGGGCAGTTGGACAGCCCAGCAGTGGTGTGAAGAGCAGATCCATTTGGAATGTGGTGACTGGGAGGAATTCGACCCTTGGCACCATCAGTTCCCTCAGCAGAGCCCACAGCTTCTTTCTTCTCTTCAAAACTTGCAGCCAGAACACAAATGCTGACTTTTCAACCCAGCTGCACCACTTAGAGCACATTTATTAAAGTCTTGGGGTTTCTATTAAAAGCTATGGCTTTGCAGGATTTATAAATCAGCTCACAAACCTAAAATTTTGGCATGAAGAGCTACGGGCTAGAATTGATTTTTTTTAATGAAATGATTTGGGGACATTTCTAAGTTTTTCTGAATGCAATTTTTCTGAATGTGATTATAGCTGTCTCTTTGTGCTACTATCATTTCTTAGCACTCTATAATTTGTTAACTTTTTTTTTTTTTAAGATAGAAAATACTTCAATTTTTACTGTGAAGCAAAATTGCTTTTCTGGAGGAAGAAATCCTTCATAGTAAATTTATCCATTAAAATTCCAGGCTGGTAATTTTAGCAATTTGGTTAAAACTACCTCATATCTGGCAACGTTTCCTTTAAGATCAAGGAGATACCAGCCTGAGTAAACAAAGTCATTATCTGCCTGTCTGAAACAGCTGGATAGATGACAGTGGCCACTTGATCACCACCAGCCATTTGTCAATGCCCAGGTTTTTAAGTCCATGGTGATTAGGCAAAGAAGTGCTGGCAGGAATTCCATCATACCTTTATCCTCCAGGAGGGCAATCAATAATTTGACATTTATTTCCCTAAATACTGACTTCAGATCTCTCTGGTCCAAGCTTGTGCTGCTCAGTTTTAGATGCCCATCCTGAATGTGCTGCAGCCATTCTGCATTTGCAGTCCTCCTTTTTCTTGGGCAAGTTTTAGTCAGAGATACTTAAACAGTGCTTTCTGTACTGAATGCCTTTTTATTAGCTGGGTGACATCCAGTCAGACCATTTCCAGTGACCTCTGTTTTGCATTTTCTAATTTTATGTGAACTCTTTGGTAGAATTTAGGACTTCCTTTAATAGATGTGAAACTGCTGGCTTTAAAAAATCAGGACATCTAATAGCAATTGGTTTTTATGATGTCTGTAGAAACCAACACCTGGACTTTTGCTGCAATGCTGGAAGGGAATGAGGGTGTAATTATGAGCTTTGCAAAAGCTCAAGGTGAGAATCCTCCATTTTGCAAGCAGCCTCATCCTTTACACAGAGTATTCTTCATGAACTTTGCAGAGCTTGGTAAAAGAGATTTGTTTTTACTTCATGTACTTAGTTCAAAAACTCAGACACAAAGCTGGCATTGAAGCCCTGAGAGGAGTTCTGTGAGTGGTCCTGCCAAACACCCTCTGCACAAAACAGGTCCTCAGCATCTGAAATCTGCTCTGTGGTTCAGCAATGAGAGCTCTGATGTGAAGACACAGATATGGAGGTACGTAATCTCCATTTATCTGCTTTGGAAATTTGTGGTAATTCTGTGGCAAAAGGTCACCTGAGTTCATGTCTGATACTCCTTGGTAACTCGCAGCATCATTACTAGCTGGTGCTGCACATGTCATGAGAAAAAAGGCCAAACCTACTTGTAGGAGCTCATAAGCAAAGGTCAAGGTTTGGCTTCAGTTAAAGTCACAGTAAAACATCTTTTGGCTCCAGTGGTTCCAGCATTTCCCCCAGGCTGACTTGCCAAGCTCTCTCCCATGGGAAGAGCAATCACTTGTGGCAAAGTGCTGGGAGTTAAAAGCCTGCACTGAGATGCTGGAGCCTCCTCCTGAACCTCAGAGCTGCAGATCCATTCTCAGGGTCCTTGCACAGAGATGAGGCTCAGCCCTGAAAGCTCCTGCTGGCACCTGGCACAGGCGTGGGGACAGGACTGCAAGGGCTTGGATCCCCCAGTCCGTGTGTCCAGCTGCCTTTCACTGCAAACACCCAGGCACACACTCCCTCAGAGAGCTGATCAAGCTCCATTTTAACAGTAATCAGATTTCTTTGTCCCATTAGTCTTCCTGGGAAGCTATTCCAAAATCTCACTGATCTGATGGTAGAAATCTAATTTCCAGCTTCGACGCATTCATGGCCAGTTCATCCTCATTTGTTCTCGAGCCAGCTCTGTCATCTCACTTAAATAGCTCTCCTCCCTCCTCGTGTTTACCTTGCTGTATTTATAGATGGCAATCATGCTCCCCCTCAGCGTTCATTTTGCCAGATAAAAGCAGCCAAGCCTTTTTCAGTCTCTTCTGATAGGCTCCCCCTTATCCTCCCACTTGTTTTCCTCCTGCCCGTGTTCCAGTCTGTGCTCCACTGGCACACCCCCAGCCCCAAACACACTGGGGAGGGTTTGATGCCTCCACTGGTGCTTGTCTCTCAGCAGCCCCAATGGTTCACCTTCAGGACCTGAGCAGTGGCCAAAAGTGTGTCTGGCAGAGGGGCATGAGGAGGTGAGATCCTTCCCCCTGCTGAAACCTGGCCCTGCTCCCATCCTGTGCAGACACACCCATGTCACAAACTGTCCCCAGTGCAGGGCTGGGCCCTTCAGCTCCTGCTAAAGCCTCTCCCACCTCCTTCCCCCCAGAGGTGCCACCCTGGGAGCTGCAGCAGGGTCAGCACACAGAGCTGGCAGCCCCAGGCAGGGATCCTGGGGATGGGAGAGGAGAACAGGAGGGAAACAGGAATGATATGTGTAGAGTTGGGGGAGAAAAGAGAATACGAATAGGGACATGGGAAATAAAAAAGCTAATAGAGTGCAGAGATCACCAAGAAAAGAGGGGAGAAAAGGCAAGACACAGAAAGAAAGAGCAGGGAAGCACAGGAGAGAAACCTCTCCCCAAACTGGAGCAGGGCTCCCAGCTGTCCTGCCTTTGTGAGAGGAATGGCTCCAGCCCAGCACGCCCAGGCCTGATCTCCTTGGAGCACAGGGAGGAAACACATCCCGGGTCTGGCTCAGCACTTCAGACATTCCTCTGCCATTGTTTCTTCATTCTGCATCTGTGCTGGCTCCTTTGTGACCCCAGCTGGCACTCTAAAGAAATGAATCCTCCAAGTACAACTTGTGCACATTTCTCTGCAGAAAGTGAGAATGGCACCAGGCACACTGATTTGGAAATGAACTCGTTAAGGCAGCCATTAGGGCTTTATATGCTCCTTTGTCTTACTTGGCTGCAGAGCTGCAGACAGACAAAGTGTATTTTTGGCCATCCTCAGCTATTCAGCACGGCAAAGCATTCTCATTAATAAGTGAGATGGTGGGAGATCTAAAGGAAATATCAGCCCATATATTTTGATAAATACCCTGAAAATACCAGTTCTATTGGTCTTTCAGTGATTATCAGGACAACCTGAGTGACTACAATGGCCAGAGATGCAGCAGGGGGAGCAGCTTCCAGGCAAGTCCCAAAGCACCACGTGGGGATTAAACCTTTCCAGCAGCTTAATTTTTGAAGTAGTTCTGTGAGAAGATGGCACTGCAGGCTGGGAATCCAGGATAGGTGCTGGCTTTGACCTTTTCTGAATTGATTTAAATTTCTGCAAAAGGATTAGTGGTCCAGATGGACACTCATCCTAAATATGACATTATGAGCATTTGCACTTTCAATTTGGGGAGCAAAAATTCATGATGCAAGGGGACCATCTACATCAAAAAACATATTTACACATCTGTCTAAACATTTCTCTGAGAAATCTCTGGAGCCAGCCTTTTTATTACATTTTAATGAGATTTTCTTTTACCAACTAAGAAATTACTTACAGGAGCACATGTAGAGATATTTTTGCCTGTCCTGTACAATACTGTCTTTTTTGCATTAATCTTGTTCATATGGCATTCTAGTGAATAGTTACATTTGGATTAAGGTGACACAGCCTGAAATGCCATCATTTTTAAAGCTGACAACCTTGATGAAATCAACTGCATTTCCTCTTTCCCTGTGCTCCCTCTGCTTTGCCCCACCTGGGCTTATTAAGGCTCCAAAGGAGGAGCTGTTTTACCATTTGCCACATCTAAATTTACTGCTAAAGTGCTGAATTGAGTCACAGTGTTGTTCATGAATGGTCTGAGGGAATCAATTGCAACAAATGATAAGGGAAGAGCTCCTGGATGTTCCAGTGAGAGGGCTGGAACAGCTCTGCTGGAGAGCCAGGAGTGACAGCAGAGCTCCCAGAATGTCCCTGCATGAGTCCTCAAAAGCACCCCAGGTACCTTTGTGCATCTTTCTGCTTGTCTGTGTCAGCAGGGAATTTGTGTGTCTGATGTGGGAAACAATGAAACAGCAAAGAGAGATTACTGATTAATGCTTCATTGATTTACTGGTGTTGTGTTAATGGATAATTATATTTATTGAGTTATTTATCTCTTCTGAGAAGCAAGCATACCTCAGAGTTGCTAAGACACCAAGCCTTGCTGACCCAGACAGGCTTGAGACTCCAGTTCCCATTCCCAGAGACTGGGAAGATACAGGGAGGGGAAATCCAACCTTTCAGTGTCTGGGATATCAGGAATGCTACCCTGGAGTTTGAAGTAGTGCTGGCAGACAACAGGGCCCAAGAGGCATTGCTTTGCTTGATTTCCTTGAACTGATAAGAACATTGCTGCAGTGGGGTGGGGTAATATCTACCTTACAGGAGCTGTTTCCATCCAGATTACTGGGAAAGAAGCGTGAAGTCACCCCACATGAGAGAGTGTGGTAGCTTGGATTGGAAAAACAATGAACACTGCTGCTACCCTGGGATATATCTGGGAAGAAAACAAGTCAGCACAAAATACTTTGGAAGCCACAACAGTTCTTAAGAAACTGAAAACATGGTAGAGACAATCTAGTTTAGAAATCTTTGTTGGAGTACTGGGTGTTCTAAAACATCTGCAGATGCAATCTATCCTGCATTATGGTGTGAAGCTCTTGACTATTAGCATTAAATATAAGTGAAAAAACCAAAATACTTAAATAATACAGTGTTATCTTCTTGAAGGTGTTAATAAAGTCCTTCCTGACAGTCCAGCTGCTTTGCAGGTGAGGGGAGGGAGGCAAAACTCAGGAAATGCATGGGCTGCACCACAGCTGCCTCCTTGGTTTAACCTATGGAAAAGCCCCTGGGCAGTCTTGTACTTGAAACAAATGAAAGCTTTTTGTTACAAAAACCAGGAGTAATGTTAGAAATCAAGGTGCTATAACTGTACCAAGGAGTCCAAAACGTTTTCTATTGTGTGCAAAGGATTTTCAGAAACCAAAGCTGGAGCCCTGAAAGGCAAACCTGGGCAGTTACATTGTATGCTCAGAGACATTTTATCTATTTCCTCAATTTAAGTTATAAACACATTTACCGAGCAGAATAATTTACCAAGAAAGGCATCATATTTATAGTGGCAGTTCTAATGAAAACATCAATCCCAGTCTGGTTCCAGCTGCATAACAAATAGATACATATTTCAAAGTACCATCAGGAGAAGAGGTGGAAAATTCCAACTGGAGCAGCATCATTTAAACAACGAGGCCCTGTAAGGAGCAAATGAAGGGGCTTTGCTAAGGCATGGGCTCAAACTGCAGGCAGAGAGGTTGGTTGTGGGGAACACGTTCATGTCAAAGGGAAATGAAGTGCTGGGCTGGCTGCTTGAGCCCATCTCCACCTTTACTGGAGGCTGGCAGCCATGGGTGAGGAGGACAGGGATTGGGGTCCCCAGCACCATCACCTCCTCCCCTTGCCCTCTGCATTCGCCTCACTCTGAACATGCACTTTGCTTTGCTGACATCTTGTGGAGATCTAGATTGAGCCTAATTTACTGCAGAATATCCTGTTTCCAAGAAGTGGCTTTATCTGCAGGGTGTCTCTTACATAAGGGCCGTGGCTCAGGGCTCAGGGGAAGCTGCTCCTGCATGTGCAGCTCTGAGCAAGCACTGCTTTTCTGCTGAAACATGCAATGAGATTTTCGAGGTCAGATCTGTTTTGTGGTAAGTGCCGAGCCTTTGAGTCCCAGCTGTTTGCCAGAGTTGCTGCTGACAAATGATCTCAGATCAGGATGTGATTCCAGAGCTGAAGCCTTTGCATTGAACATCTGTCAGCCAGGCTGCCAGGGCTCTGCCATCTCCCCCAGCTACAGCTCTGTGACATTCACAATCAAACCAACAGCAAACACATCTCTCTTGGGGTCTGCCAGTGGGAACTGGGGCTGGAACCCACCCCTCATGTCAGTGTGTGCCCCCACCCCAAGACAGCCTTGAGCCTGCTCGGGGCTCTTGGCTCAAGGGCCCGTCCTCGCTCCCCACAGCCCATGGTCCCAGTTAAACAGGACATTGGATCTGTCTTTGTGCTCTGAAAGTGTTGGTGGGGTCACCTCTGCCCTCTCCCTTCCCTTCCCCACTGGCTGTGGGCCAGGACCAGCTGGAAGGAGCAGCAGGACCCTGTGGCTCTGCAGTGGGATTTGAGGTCCCCACTGATGTCACCGGGAGCCACCTGGGACAAGGTGAGTTCTCATCCAGCTCAGCTGGCTGGGGCTTGTTCTCTGCACCCAAAATGAGCTGAAATAAAACTCTACCAGAGCGCTCTACTACTCAGCACAGTGTTGAATTAATGATTCTGAGCTTGTACATATCCCCCAAAATCCTTTCCCCCCCCCCCCCCTGCACACAGCACCCTGAACTCAGAATTACTCCTGCTCCACAGTTCCCTCTGGTCGATACTTAAGTGGCCACCCAGGCTGATTTACCTTGATAGCACAGTCCATTTTCTACACATTTATTCATGAAGCTCTTGTAACTGCTGGCTGGAAATACATCAAATTCAAATCTAATGCTATCCCTGTTTAAAAAAAAAACAACAAAAAAACCCCCAACCAACAAAAAATCTCTCTCTTCCCAAAGGTGAGAATTTTATCCTGGTCTGAACAGCAAGGAAAGACTTAAATGCCTAAAGGAAAAGGAATTGGACTGAGCTCCTGCTCTGAGCCTGGGCTCTGGGGTGCCACAGAGAGCATCAGTCCCCATCCTGCAGGACAGCACTGTGGAAATTGGGCACCAGCCCAGCCACAAAAAAGGGAATTAGTGAGCACTCTGCAGTACATACAAACCCAGACTTCTCAACTGCTAAATGGAGCTGCTTCCTTCTCTTTGTGTGGGTCTTCTCTGCCCACACAGTGTCAGGGAGACGGCTGAAGGCTCCAAACAGGAGGGTTCACTCTGCCACCTCCCACCACCCATCATCTGCAGATCATTTCTGGAAGTGTCTTGTCTAGGCTTCAGGATCCATGATGCTTTATTTGTGGTAGGCTTTGCTTAGCTCTTGGCTCTCAGCAGAGGATTCACCCATACCAGAAAGTTTGCTAAGACCTTGACAAGACCTCAAACATCAGTTCAGCCCATGGCCAATCCTTGTGAAAGTCCCACTGAGGAATCTCTGCTGCTCTCCAGCACTGCCACACAGTTTTCCCTCCTGGCCCCATCTCCTTGAACTAAACAACCTGCACTTCAAAATCTTTTTTGGATGTAGTGCACTCTCAGGCTGGGGAGCACCATTTTGATTTCAGGCTTATTTTGGAAAGTTTGCTCTTGGATCCATGTGCTGTGGATAAGCCCTCCCAGAACAGGTGGTTTTCTGCTCCTCTGGCTGCTGGGCAGAGTGTGTGTTCTGCTGCCACATCCTTCATCCACAAACGCAAAAGAGTCCAAGGGCTGCCCAGGGGGTTCCTCTTCCTCATAATCTCTCTCACACATATGCATGGATTATCAGCCTCACAGGAGCTGAGGACCTAAAGACCAAAAACATCCTCCAGAAATAAATGTGCTGGAGGAAATTGCTGCCTGCAGGAGCTGGGGATCTGTGTATGTGACTCTATTCAGAAACAGCACCACCATCACCCAAGTAAGAGTAAACAGGCAAAAGAACAACTGGTGATTCAGGAGAGCCATAATGTTACAAACCACAGAGGGCTGGATGCTGCAGCCATCCAGGTGGAATTCTTGCCAAAGTACCAGGGTTTACATGGGATTATATTCATTGGGCAAGCACATCTCCATGGTATTCTGCCCTTAATCCACAAGCAAACCTGCAGGTGAAGCTTGGAATCCCTGTTCCCTCTGTGCAATATTGCTGCTGATGCCTTGGGAAGGCTGGACAAGGCTAAAGAATAAAGCAGGGATTTATTGATAGCATCTCCTCCATGGATCCACCTTGGGCAGCACCAGAGCCCAGCCAGGGCTGCACCCAAGATGAACCAAAATGGCCCCAAAATGCACGGCCGGGCACGGGCTCTGTCCCTGGGATCAGTTCTGCTCCATTTGCACCTTGCAGTTCATTGTCCCATCCCAGCTTGAGCCCAGGCAGTCCCACCCTGCTTGTTTTTCTCTCTCCAGCCCACGGGGTTTGTGCTCCTGGGCTGAGATTTGGGTCATTTGTGCTTGGTGCCCAGCTGGAGCAGGAATTGCTTTGTGTCCCTGCTCTGTGCACAGAGCTCCCCATCCCCTGCTGTCCTTCAGCATCCTCTGTAACACACCTGCCCTCAGACACACACGTGTTGTCTTGCCAGCCACATTTTCCTTTTCTGTGAGCTTGTCTCATGTCCACCTCTCCCCTTTCTGCTGAGGGAGGTGCCATCAGCACCTTTTCCTGCCTCTCTGCTACATGGAAGAGAAGCAGCATTGGTAAGGCCAAACTTGGGGCAGTTACTGGAAGTCTCAGCAGGGGAATGTACTGGAGGACAGTCAGGATTTGGCAGGCAGTTTTCAGAAGCTCTTGTCTAGAATTTTTAAATGCCCTTCTAAAAAGGGCAAAATCCAAAACTTGAAACAATGCTGGTACCTGCAGGCAATTTATAATGAGCTGAAGATGGAGCAGTGTGTTTCTATCTTCTTAGTCTTCCTCTGCAAGCTCAGATGGCAGAGTTTTCCAAGGGGAAGAAGGAAGAAAACTGTCCTTGTGACCTCTAGAAAGAGATGCCTGACCCCACTCTGCTGCAGCTTCCTGAGTGATCCAATTGCTACTGCTAGAGGGACTGCACAAAGAAAGTAAGAGGAAAGAAAAGGCCCAGTCTCTGCACCCCCATCACTGACTGAGGGGAACAGGAAAGAACCATCATCCAATTCCTTTCTAGAGAAGTCCATGAAACCCCCCTGACCTGGTGCTGAGTTTGTGAGGACCTGGTATTCAGGGTTTTTACAAACTGACCTGACACAAAGCAGCAATGCCACAAGGGCAAGAGCTAAACTCCCAGCCCAAGGAGATCCCAGGTTCAGTGCAGATGAGGGGTGTGATCCCTCAGCTATTTAGGATGGGCAGCTTAAGCAAGAGCCAGCAAAGCTAAAATTCAAAAATAAGAAGGAACGAAAGGAGCTCCACGATAATCTCTCCCCCCATTTGTAGCTATCAGAAGAAGGAATGCTCTACTGAGTGGTCTAGAGATGAAACTAGTCAATGGTGCTCGGCAGAGAGCCATGATGTGGACACACCATGGCACGAGGACTGAAGTCACTGTGCCATGGGAAGCTCCAGGATTGAGTTCCAGCTATTACAGGCATCACTATCATTGCTTAATGGGAGAGGTTCTTTCCAGGCACATCCTTGGCAGGGAAGTCCATAAAAAGCTTCCAGCTGTGCCACCCTGAGACCGCAGAGAAGCCAAGAGGCCTCGTACATTTAGAGTGGAAAGCAGAAAGGAAAAGGCACTGCAGGCCTGGGGAAGCAGAGCTGCTGGGCCAACCTCTGCCTGCCCCAGGGGCTTGTGTTTACTGGAGCTGGAGTTTCAGCCATTTAAAAGGATGAGAAGAAGTCAGAGGGCAGTAAACCCTGAGAAGATCCCCACTGAGACAATGGAGAAACCAGAAGGAAGTAAAGCCATCTCCTGCCTGGCATTGTCCCTAATATTGGCCAGAGAGGAATGAGTAAGAATGACAGCATTGAAAAGGAGATCACATCCTCCAAAATGCAGACAATCTGTCAAGAAAAGCTGTTCTCCACAGCAGGAGCAGAGGACAGAAAGAAGGAAGAATGCTTTGATCCTGAAGAGCCTTCCTCTTCCTCTCTCCTGCTTTCCTCAGCTCCTGGGAAGACAATTCCCACCAGCTGCCTACATGACAAGGACTGGTCTGCACACAGCAGAGAGTGACAACAAACAGACACCTCAAACCACAAACTGCAGCACAGACAAAACCAAAACCTTATGACTGACCCAGCCAATCCCATTTTTCAAACCAAAAAAGGCTTCCCAAGGTTTCACAAAGGGAAACATCTCTGCACTGCAACAGGAATGCACATGACTCAAAATTCCATGCAGCATATTTCCTGCCTAGGTATATCCCATATAAACTTCCACACATAAAACAGCTTAAATCAGTTTGATATTTGCTTTCCTGTCCCATTTATGTGTTTAAAGATCACGGCATTCTGAGGAAGAAGGGAAGTGTCATTATTTTTGAGGCTCAATAACACATGTTACACATCACAGAAACTTGTATTTCCCCAACAGACAGGAATATGAGTCTGGATTTGATTAACATAAAAAGACCCTTACCAGAAAGTGAGTAATCTGTATTAGTCATCCTCATGGCTGGAGTGTAAGATACACTTGGCATGTCATGGCCCTTCTCCTTCTGTTTCCGTCGATACCACACAAAGAGTGCCAGCAAGACCATAATAATTAGAAGGAGAATAATAATTCCAATGATTGCTCCCACTGAGTGCCTCTCTGATCCAAGAGCTGGGCTAATTTTAGTATAGGGGTTTAATTCTTCCATCATAAGAGCCGCTGTTAAAAGTAATTCATAACACACTGTAAATTGAATCGTGCATTTCATTTTTGAAACACTGTATTTTTTTAAGCACATCATTGGAGAGGGGGAAAGAGAGAGGGACAGAGGGATTTTACAGAGAGAATTCCACTGTACCTTGATCACATCGGATTCCTTTGAAGCCGGGACTGCAGTAGCAAGTGCCTGTGACGTGGTCACACGTTGCATTGTTCATGCACTCACACAGTTGTTTGCAACCATAACCAAATGTTCCTGGAGAGCACTCTGGGGAGCCAAAGAAAAACATTGCAAGGAATTCTTCTGGTTTTGGGAATGGGCACAACATTTGCCATGGGAAATCTGGTAGAGAAGTCTCCCTGGTTTTAGGATCTCTAGGATAACACCTTAATGTGAAATTATTATTAATCTAAAGCAGAAGCTAAATGCATTCTATGTGCAGTTTGCTCCTTATTAAACTGTAACTTTCTGGAAAATTCATAGAATGAAATCAATGATAGGTACAAAGGCTTTAGAAGACTTGATGTATATTACAAATATTCAGAGTTTAACAGAGCTTGAGCTCAGAAGCTCCAGACAATAGAGCTCAGCATTCTTCACCTTAACTTAACCTTAAAAACTTACCTGTTTTATTTTTTCGAGGGGAGTTGCAAAGAAAAGTTTTAAAGAACATTTATATGAACCCTACAGCCTTTACCAAACAAACCCCACGTGCTTTCCTACCCATCCCTACAAATGCCAGGATGGGCACTGGTAGGGATGAGTAGGAAACAGAATAGGAAAGGATAGAATAGGAATAGAACATTGCAGGTGGAATTTCAGAACTGAGCATCTGAATGGTTTGATTTGCTCTGCTTCAGTGTCAGGGTTCCTAATCCAGAAGGAATTTCTATCCTGTCTTTGTGTTTCTATCAAAGACTGAGTGTCCAGCTGAGAAATTTATTCATACAATTACCATGATGGGCTATTACAATAAATCTGTAGGCAGCTTACTGTACTTCTGGAAGCACTGTTCAAGAATAAATTAAAAGAAACAATGTCTGTCGCTTACTTCCATGGAGAAGCTGCATTACTGAGAACATGCTCCCTTGCTATGATCCTATGGAATATATTGTTCAATATGTGACTCCTTGTGTGTCACTGCAAATGTTTTTCATTGCATGACAACACCTCCCCAGTGTCAGCCTCAAAGTAGCTTCTGGTAGCCAAAATTTAATATTAAGTACAGAACCATAGCCAGTATCTGTTTATTGATTTGCAGTGTGCATTAGAATTGTATATTTAATCTGTTGGTACTCAAACAAAGAAAAAATAAAATTATTACAATTAATGCTCATTCTTTTATTAGCCTGCAGCCTACTTAAAATGAATAAGGCCTAAATTTTGGGACTGCACCACAGAAATGATGCCTGCAATTAAGCATTTCATCTGCAATGCAGTGTGACTGCCCATTCAGCAGGATTTGGAGAAGGAAGGAGCCTTAATGAAGAGATTCTTTTAGATTAAACAGTAGAAAAACAAGTAAATAAATACATTCGTAGTTTGGATAGAAAAGAAAGCCTCAGGCTTTATACAGGGGTGAAATCATAAAGCAGCTCCTTGTGTAAAATCTGCTATTGTGCAGTTCTTTGTGGGATTCTTTAGTTTCCTATTTTGATTGTGGCTGCAGCGAAGAGCATCCCCAAATTCCACTAAGCTGGCCACTTACAGAGTTACAGTGGTGCCATGTACAATCCCCCAAGAGCACACAAATTTGGCCCTGAGATATTCACTTTGCTGAATGCAAGTGTGTGCAAAAACACATTTATGAATTAAGTTACATGCACAAATACTTCCATAAAGTTCCACGTAGCAAGCTACAGTTAAAAAGCTTTCCCTTGCAAATCTGGCAAGAATGTTACTGAATTACCTTCCTCCCAAAAAAAGTGAGGGAATCTTGTGGAATGAATGCCTTGGGAAGATGAGGTGGATTTCATCTGTGTTTAGAATCCCAGTAAGTGGGTGAGAATTTCCTTGTGAATTACTGCACTGGACAAACACACACACAGAGCACATCCTCTTCCCAGGACCCTCATTCTGTGTTCTTCTAAGAAGCCATTTGGCACAGCCTGCTAAATGTTCCAGTGGGGCATGGACAACAATTCCAGGAAGACATTCCAGATCCCTTGCAAGGGAATTGAGGCTCATTGGGGATCACTCACTGCTCAAGCTAAGCACAGACCCTTCCCAAAATGGCAAGCAACCTTGTTTCCCTTGATCTGCTTTCACTGTAAAGATGAATTTTTGGTCCATATCTACATCATAACTTCTGTGGGAAAGCCCCATATCCCCAATATTCTTTGGAAGGCAGAGAGCAGAAAGGACTTGTTCCTTTTAACCCTTCTGTCTTTATGCACTGGGAAACCTGGGGCTGCTGCTCCCAGCAGCTTTAACAAGGCCTGAGGCAGCTTTAGGGCTGGGTGTGTATTAATCAGGTACAAGTTGTTGGGAAGGCCCTGAGTGCAGTGATTTACTTTCTCTCACCAAACTTTAGCCTGGGAATGAAAGGCCCAATTTGCAGGGATTCACTGAATTTCTTTATGCTCAGACTGTCCAGTTTTCCAGGGGTGCCCTCTCCTCCCTATGGATTACATAAGGTGCCTGAGGTCACTGTCCTGCTGACATCAACACCTCATTTAAGAGCCAGTTTGTGCAAGGACTGTGAAGCACCCCCCTCTCTGCAGAAGGAGGGCACCGAGGTGGCTGCACTCACTCTGCTCACACTGCTTGCCCGTGAAGCCCGTCCTGCACGTGCACTGCCCGGTGATGTGGTCACAGTCAGCCCCGTTCTGGCACTGGCACACATTGGCACAGTTCTTCCCATAAAAAGCAGCTGGGCAACCTTTCAGCAAGAGAACAAGGAAAGAGTAAGAAATAAGCTGAAAGTCAAGCTCAGATGTGTTATCAGCACAAAGTATGTGGGCGTATAAATCAATGGATTTCCAGCCTCTGTATATTTAATGACATTTATTTGATGGTCTAAATGCAGAGATACTGTGACAGACAATTTTCTTGAAGTAATGTTTCTCATCTTTACAGAATTGCCTCTGAAGTGTTTCAGAAGAATGAAAACTTGACCCATCTATACAAACTACATTTTCAAGAAGTGAAAGAAGATGCTAAACAGAAACTCTCTGCAAGACCAGGGATCAATCAATTATTTGCAAGTGAAAGAACCTTCTTAAAAGGCTCACCAGAATTGGATCTCCTCTTTCATACCGGTAATTTGGCACTAGGGTGAGAAATCTCTACCATTTTCCTAAATCAGACCATAAATACTGGGGCATTAACAAGCAGGGACACTGACTGTGCAAATTCTAACAATGAATCAATAATCTAAATTATTTTCCCCTCCTTTACCGAGCGCCAAAGGCATAAAAAACCTTGGAAAGCTTCAGGACTGTTTTCTTAGGGGTGATGTGAGGTTATCAGGAGTAAGGAGCATGTGGTTTTCCAGGGAAAACTGCAATACTGGGAAGAGACACGAGGTAGCAGCACATACTTTGACAGATCCCCTGTCTCTGAAAGGCTTACGCTGAGTGCAGTAGAGCCCCGTCCAGCCATGAGTGCATCTACATTCTCCATCGTAGGGGCTGCACAGTGCTCCATTGTGGCAGTTGCATGAATGAAAGCAATCAGGGCCCCAAAACCCAGCGGGACAAGCTATGAAAATAAAAAACACTTGTCAGCCGACAAAAAAGAAAGCAATGATACTGTGTTAGTGCTGTGGAGGAGCAACAATAAAGGGAGAACCCGAGAGACATCAGCAAAGCAGAACCACACACTGACAGTGACCAGTGCTCCCTGCACAGTGACCAGTCCTTCCTGGACAGTGACCAGTGCTCCCTGCACAGTGACCAGTCCTCCCTGGACAGGGGCTGGTCCTTCCAAGCCACCATTGCTCTCCAAACCCTGGTGCCACCCTGTAACCTCTCCCTGGCACAGGGATTTCTGGCAGCAGCTTTATGAAGAGGATTCTGCCCCTCTGCCCTGTTCAGGTGAGACCCCATCTGCAGAGCTGCCTCCAGCCCTGGGGAACAACAGTAGAAGGATTTGGAGCTGCTGGAGCAAGTGCAGAGGAGGTCACAGAGATGCTGCAAAGGCTGGAGCCCCTCTGCTCTGGAGCCAGGCCTGGAGAGATGGGAATGTTCAGTTTGGAGAAGAGAAGGCTTTGGGGAGACCTTAAAGCCCCTTCCAGGGCCTAAAGGGGGTCCAGGAGAGCTGGAGAGGACCTGGGACAAGGGATGGGGGGACAGGACACAGGGGACAGGGATAGATGGGATATTTGGGTGGAATTGTTCCCTGGCAGGGTGGGCAGGCCCTGGCACAGGGTGCCCAGAGAAGCTGGGGCTGCCCCATCCCTGAAGTGTCCAAGGCCAGGCTGGACAGGGCTTGGAGCACCCTGGGATAGGGGAAGGTGTCCCTGCCCATGGCAGGGGTGGAATGGGATGGGCTTTAAGGTCCCTTCCAACCCAAAGCATTCCAGGATTCTGTGACTCCATGATGCCCTGTGTGGGGCAGGAGGCAGGATCAGGTCTTTGCTGTGACCAGTGACCCTCAACACGACCCCACTCTGCGCTGTGGCACTCTCCATGCCTCACTGGCATCATCTGTGAGGACAATTTAGGCAGAGTTGCAGGATATAGAGGTAATTTAATTTTCTTTTTGACATGCTGGAATTCTTGCATAATAGAGCCCAGCTATTCAGGTTTACTTTGCTATGCAATCAACCACTAAAATTACCACATTCATTTGAAGCACAGAGTGCTACTCCAATCATGAAAAAAATGTAAAGAAAACTTCTTCCAGTATGAATTCACATCCACAAATTCAGATTGCTATTGTTGTTGGGGGGCTAATATTAAATTAAAATCTCTGGGTCTATTTTATATTTCAACAAGTACAATATTAATACATTAAAAAAAGTTATTGTAAGCCTCCCTCCAAAAATGAATGCAGTAAGTTACTGTTATTAGTGCCAGACTAAAAGATCCGAAATTATGATAGGCCTTCAATATAACAACTATATTTTTGCTTTAAAAAGCACTTTCCATGCTTCCTGCTAAAGCCATGAATTAATAAGGCACAGTTCCCAGGAAACCTGAAAGTACAGACACCAGGCCTATTTCCATGGATGCCAATGGCTCCATGGATGATAAATGGAAGTTTCTGGCATTTGACAGAC
The DNA here is from genome assembly GCF_028018845.1 of Melospiza georgiana. Taxonomy (NCBI): domain Eukaryota; kingdom Metazoa; phylum Chordata; class Aves; order Passeriformes; family Passerellidae; genus Melospiza; species Melospiza georgiana. Next base: position 18,649,684 of record NC_080442.1, read on the forward strand.
ACCTCTAAAACCAGAATGAATGGCCAAAAAACTCTGCCATGACGTAAATCACACAAAAGGTCACTGGACTCACACAATGTAAAGCTGAGCAGGATTTGGCCTGAAGTGTTTGTGCAATAAGCAACCAGAAATACTTTTCCAATGCTCTTCTAAGGCAGAGCTGCAGGGGCTGTTAGTGAATCCAGAACTGGCTCTGGAGTTGGAGCTAAAATTATCTCCTGAGCAGCTCCAAGCCCAGGTCATTCCAGGTTAAGGGGAGCACAGGGCCAGAAACAGCCTGGGAGGGGAGCCCAGGTGCCCAGGGAGCCTGGGGTGGGACAGTGTCACCTTGGGAGAGGTTCCCTTTGTGTGCAAGGGGAACTGAGCAAGGAGCCACATCCCCCTCTGCTCATCCAGAACCCAGAGTGCCCACAGGCAGGTGCTGCCTGCTGAACTGCTCCTGCTGGCCTGGCCTGTCTTGCTCTGGAAGGAAAAGCACCTTTTTTCAAGGTTAACAGACACTTAACAGACATTTCCCAATTAGATGGCTAAATATAATGAGGAATATGTGCAGCTTTCTGTCTTTTTTCCCTTTTTTCCCCCTGCTGTTTTTGAGTGACAGCAATATTCTGCCTGTGGAAGACACACAATAAAAGCAAAATTACAGCCATCTGTTTTTATCCGATTCCTGCTTTATCACTTGGAGTTTAATATATTTTACTCTGGAATGCTGTCTAATATGCTAGTTGTATCCTGAATATGAAGTAACATTTCTGAATGATCGGATATTGCCTCCCTCTGTGATCTAGCTTCAATTAAGGGATGCTCTCAGGAAATGACACTTTGGGATCAGCAAATGCCAATCTTCTACCTGGGCAATTTTCAGAAAGAAATCCTTCATCCCTACAAGGCCATATTGACTTTTACAATTAAATTACATTTAATAGAAATATTTCAGCTACCTAATTTCTCAATTCTAGGGATTTGGTACATGAAAACATTTACTGGTTAATAATGTCTAAATGTAATAGCTGAAAGAAAATTATTACAAAAAATAAATAAAAAGGAATCCAGCTAGAAATTAAAAGGGAGCATGGAGCTTTCTTTTCTGATAAGAGATTGACCTCCCTTTCCTGGAATAAAAGCCAGTCAGGGCTTCTGCAATGCAGAAACTAATTCAATCAAAACTAACTTAGATTAATTAATAGAAATCTGCTTTAAAGAGAGTAAGGCAGTGGCTGTGATACAACAGGGATTTCCCCAGAATGCAGCTTTCAGAAAGCCCCAGCAAGCCCAAAGTGGGTGTTTGGAGCAGAGGAGGAGCATGGCCCTTACTCTGGGAGCAGTCGGTGCCGATCCAGCCCGGGAAGCACTGGCAGGAGCCGTCGATGGGGTTGCAGGTCCCGTTCTCGGTGCACTGGCACACCTCAGCACAGTCCTTCCCAAACTTCCCACTGGGACACACTGCAAACACAAGGCACTTGGCTGCAGCCTCTTCAAAGGGAATGGCAGGAAATCACAGGACTCAACAGTCAGCAATTAGAGATAAAATTAATTAAAAACGCTTTTCTTTGGTGAAGCAAAATTCCTCTGGAAAGCAGGAAAAGTACTCAAGCCCATTTTGCTTGCATCCCAGGAGTGAAAACAATAGGAAAAAGTCGTATCAAAATCCATTTTTCTGCTGGAAAATGAAGCTAATATAGTCAGAAGATTGCAATAATTGAAGGGCAGTACGGAAGGATTACAAGAGGAGAGACAAAACAGAGAAGAGGGACCATCACAAGAGGAAGAGAACAAGAAAACCTTAGGAGAATTCAGTGAGTAGCAGCCACAAGTGAGTGGCTGGGACTGATCTGGTTACCAAGGATTTTATCTATATTTATATTTATGTATGTTATATATCTGTTTGACTGAGAGCTGTTTAACAAATGTACTGCATCCCAACAAAATCAGCACCTCTCCCTGTGTGTCCACCTAAGTGAAGTTGGAAGAAAAAGAACTCTCAATATTTTTCCAGAGTCATCCCCTCACATCCTAAGCACAGTGACAGGAAACTAATAGACATGTAGATCTTCAACCTCCCACCAAATTATTGGAAATCTTTAACGTTAACGTTGATGGAAAGCTCTGCTCAGTAACAAATGAAATGTTTCATTTCTGGGCTCTTATTGGCTGTGTTCCCTGACAAAAACAGATGTATTTTCAAAACAAGATAAAACATACAGTCCATCTTTGCAAAGAGGCTAACAAATGGAACTGGACTTGGATCCTGGTAAATAATAGCGATGTCAAAAAAGTGATTAAGGCACTTCCCTGAATTATGCAGCTGTTTCACCACTCCAGCCTCTCTCACTTTCTCAAAAGTAGTCTCTGCAGGTGACCTCAATCTATCCTGACTGTGAATCAGCCACAGATTGAAATCCTGAGCTGTGATTCATTGGCTTTTATATAATATGCCATCCTCTGCTCTTACAAGAGCAGAGTATTGTTTTCTGCTTGTGTTTCTATAGACTATGGACTTATCTGTAGGAGTGGATAAAGTTGGGTTTGGCTTTCACACTGTGTGCTAAACTGAACTGTTCCTAAATGAAAAGAGATAAAACTAAACAAAATACACAGCCAGGATGGAAAGAATACACAAAGAGAGAAGGAAAGCAGAACCCTGCTATCACAGACAGCAAAAACTGAACTGATCTGTCAGCCCAGGCTCCTGGACAGGCCACACCATTATTCCCTTCCAGTGCCCTGCAAGAAGCAGCTCCAGGCACTGTTTTATGGCATCTTTGAGATGGAGATAGGCAACAGCACCTCGATGAAGGCTGGGGAAGGTATGTACAAAAAATGGAATTCTCAAAGGACTTCCTTTGGAGAGGAGCTGATTTGTTCTGCACCATGGAATACTGGTGGATCGGGGCAGGATCTGTGATCCACACAGAGCTGCTGGCAAAGGGACCAGGTCACACTTTGGCGCACAGAGGCAGAACTGGCAGAGGGGCTCCCTCCACAGGAGCTCCCCTTGTCTCTGGAAATGGGATGATGCCCTCTGGAATGGCAGCACACGGGGATGACAAAATGGTTCTTCTCCCTAATTTAAACAACCTGGCTGTGGACTGACAGAGAGACTCTTGTGAAGATGTGAGATCCAAATCCAAGCATTTGTTAAATGTCTCAATCATTTTTAGAGAGCTGTAAAACAAGGCCTAATGCTGCTTTCTCCAGCAGCAGCCTGACTGTACAACACAGATTGGGATGTTAATTAGCTCAGAAGGCTCTGAAGTAAAACTCCCAAAGTCCCTGTGGGATGTCAGGTGTGTTCTAGCAGTGATAATAAGTTATTATCAACCCATCTCGCTCTGGGATTATGAAAGATATTCACAAAACAGCTGTTTAGTTGTTTGCAGCTTGGAATCCTTGGCACAACTGAGTCAACCTGTGCTGTTTTGGGGGTTACACAGCTCCTCACACGCACACACTGCTCGTGGAAGAATGTTCCTGCTGCCAATGGCACAAGGAAATGAAAATTCCAAAGTGAAATCTTCATTTCACGTTTTTCTAATGGAAAATTAATTAGCATTTTTCTTTCTACAAAATAAAGTTACATGTTAACTCATTATGACAAACTGCAACACAAATTGATTTTAATTAGGACATGAATATTTTAAGATTAATTTGCTAGATAGATCAACATTTCAAAGTAAAACCAGAAGTGCTGAACATCTGAGCAAAAATAAAATAGTTTTCTTAAGAGGATAATTAGACCTGCTTATGCTTTGAAATCTGGCTAACGTTTCACATAAAATGGACAAAGGCACTGAAATACGTTCATTTTAATAAATTAATTGGTGTAATGTTTAGTTGACTATACAGCACAGGAAAAAAAAACAAACCCATGGTTATATTTAATCTATGCTTAATGATTTTGGGTAAGTGCTGCCTGCAATCCCACCTTACTGAAAAGCAGGTCATTGAAAGTGTCATTCAGTTCTGGCAGGGGTGGTGACTTCACAGGGGCAGGGTCACTACAAATCACTTCTTTTAAATATCTGTGTAGCAAATACCCACTGCAGTATGCAGCAACTGAGAGTGCAGAAGGCTGAGGGCTTTTGTGGGTATTTTTAGGATGAAAATGACACCTGGAGTTAAATGTGGAACTTTGAAAGGTACAGAAAAGTGATGGGTGTTTGGGGGAGCTGAAGTTCCTCTTCACTTGTGAACTCACTTCTCTGCCTCACTGCAAACTTTCCTTGTGTCCATGGTTTTAGCCATTCCCAGCCAGGTCCTGCACAGTCTCAATGAGGTTTGGTGCACAACTGGGTGTTGGGGATTGCTCACCTGAGCTGGCCTTTACCTTAACCAGAACCTCCCTATCCTGCAGCAAAGATCTCAGGAAGGTGCTATCAACATTCAGGTGAGGACAGGCTGAGCAGCAAGAAAAATGAAGCCATTGGATGCTGATGTATTTACAGCAGGTGTCTCATTCCACAGGCATTTCAATCCAGTGTGGCAGAGCTGGATTATTTATGAAACCAGGAGCACATCGTATTTCCAAGAGGGTGACTGAGTACCTGTTTGCATTTTCCCTCGGAAGGAAAGAGTTTCTTGGGATCTAAACTGCAGAAAGAAGTGAAAAGTGCAGGGAGCAGGGGATGGGGCTGGCTCAGAGCAGCTGCGCGGGAAGGGAGGCGGTGCCTTGGATGCAGAGGGTGCGGGAAGGGGAAGGGAAGGTTTGGGAAGGGAAGGGGGCCGTACCTTGGTTGCAGAGCGGCCCCGAGAAGCCGGGCAGGCAGTCGCACAGCCCCGACACGTGGTGGCAGGGACCATTGCTGTGCACGCACTGGGGACACGGCTGGCTGCAGTGGTGTCCGTAGAACCCGGGGGGGCAAACTGGAAACAGAACAAACCAAGCTGTCACAGGTTTTTCCATCAGAGCTTGAGAATTCTCTGTCTGTCTTAATCCCAACCTAATATTTCTTAATTTATCAAGCACAATTTAGTGGACAGCTGCAATGATGAGGCCTGTTGGATTGTTCCATGGCTAATAAAGTGCAGGCTGGTAAAACTGCTCCTGTGTTCAAACATTCCCACCTTCCTTCCTCATGGAAGTCCTTGGCTATTTAATATCACAGCAGAGTTCTCAGCAGCCTCCCTCTCTCAGGACACTCATTTGAGTCTCTCTAAACTAAAAACTTTGACAAAACAGGAGTTTAAGATATTTGAGACCCCACAGCAGATATAGTTAATAACACACATTCCAAAGATTTTAGGATAGGTAGGAAAAGAAACACTGGCATACATGTACAAAAACAGAAACTCAGAAAGAAATGGAAATTGAGTCAAGAAATCAGAGAAGGTGTATTAGGAAACAATATTTTATGTCAAAACCGTTATGCCAAAAGCTGATTTCCAAACCTATCTGGTGCAATGCCTGTGCTCAGCTGGGAGAAGCAACAGCCATCAAGTGATGAAAAGAAGCCAATAATGGTAATTATGTAACACCATACAAAATCACCTGATTTAAATCAGTAATCACATCAAATAGCTGAGTAAACTTGTACTGAATTGTGTGCTTATTTTGCCTAAAACCTGGATTGAAATTATTATAGAATTTGTACATCAGGTACAGAATCAGGATTATGGCTCAGTATCTCTTCTAAAAGCAGATTTTTGCTTCTAAGAGCATGTAGAGCAAAAAAGCATCCACTGTCCAAACATTCACTGCAATAGATAACACAAAGAAATGTTAAATTGCAGTAAGTGACAGTAAAAATAACTTTATATGTTTTTATTTTTACTCCTGTGATTCTCTGTTCTATAGTTCTGGCTCAGTGGTTACTAAATCATGTCTGTTCTATTTTTCCAGCAAATGAGAATTTTCTCATGGACTGTATGTTCTCAGAGGGTGTCAGGCTCTTACCCCACTGCACATTTCCAGCTGGAGCTTAGCTGACAGGTTGGTTGATGATGCAGTAGCTATAAAACAACCTGGATCATTCCTGGAGACATTTCTGCAGGCTTAAGAGCACTAAACCATCCCAGTGTCTCATGTAATCCTGATTACACAGACAGAACAAGTTGGCTGAGTATCATCTTCAGTATCATCCTCAGCTCTGCCTTGTAATAAAACAGCCTAAATCCTGTTTCTAAATGAATTTCTAAGAGAAAAATATGGATGATTTTGAGAACAAGCTTAGCAAGGTCTGCTTACAAGGTATTGAGCCTGAATCCCAGAAAAGAGCTGGAAGCAAGCTGGATTCCAAGCTGGATTCCCAGGCCAAATAGTCACAGAGGCAAGAGCAGAAGCATCCACAGGACCCCTCTGCTGTCACCCCAGTGGGGAGGAAAAGTTCTCCCCATCAGATCCTTGGCAAACATCCTCAGGGAGCAGCCTGATTCCTGGGCTTGCAAACTGGGCACAAGGGGTGCTCTTGTAGCCTGCATGCCAACAGCTGATAGAACTAAGCTGGATTTTTTTCATCTCAGAAAGGTCAGAAACTATTAACTTCTGGAAGTTTTGCACTCTTAAGGTTTCAAATTTGTAAAACATTTTCTTCCTCATCTCCCTGAAGCTCTGAGCTCCACATTTTAGCCTTGGAGAGAGGTTTTACAGCTGCACAGATATGCTGAAGCACCTGGAAATTGGGGTTTATAATGGAAATGCTTATAGGCCATTAACTACAGCAGTGCTAGAGGTCATTGTTATAATGGCTTTAAATAAAAACTGTCAGCTACAAATTATTTTTAGAGATGAGTGTGTTCTAGTGTCAAGTGTAACTGGTGAAATCAAGGGGGATCTATGAACTGGGCATGCAGAATGTCTCACAGCAAGAGGAAGAAGAAGAAATGCTGAGCAGAAAACAAATACAAATCCACTTCTTGTTTACATGGGAAGATGGTTGGTGTAGTGAATTAGGGTCCCTATGGGGCAAATGCAGCTTCCCAGATAAAGCAAAGGAGAGGATTTTTATCTGCTTGGTACATTTTAATATGTAGCAGCAGAGCATCAAACAGGAGCTATTTTGGGCTGCTGTGTTTCTTTTTCTGGCATACAAGAAAACATTGCCTTGTTATTTTGATGCCAACGCTCATCCACTTGTCATTATATGATGGGTGGTGGCTGACTGCTTAACAGGTCTGACTTCACTGAGTCCTCTGCCAGCTTTGGTTTGTAAGGGTGCTGCTCCTCCTTCCAGGTCACCTGTGACCTCCAGGTGTGATCAGAAGAAGAAACACAAGGCACAGCTCAGTGCAGGAGAGTTCTTGATGAAGGAGCCTTTTCCAGGCTCGTTTGCCCTCAGGAAGTCATGAGCTACAGCAGCTCAGAAACTGTGGATTTGTCTGCCTGGTGTCATAAAGGAGCATTTCTACCTGCCTTGCTTCTGCCAGCTATGGGAAATCTTACTTCTCTGGCACAAGGGCCCTCTGAATCCCGGAGCACAGTCACAGGTCCCATCCTCAGGGGAGCAGGATCCCCCGTTCTCACAGCTGCAGGAGATGGAGCAGTTGGGTCCCCAGCGGCCCTGGCTGCAGATGTTGTCACAGTGGATGCCTGAGGACACAAAGCCACACGTTAGGCTTCCCACAACTCTCACTCTGCTCATTGATCAAAGAAATGCTTGGTTGGACCGATGCCTCACAGTCCCCAGAGGGATCTGGGAAGGAAACAGCTCCTCTTTTATCTGCTTAATAAAGTGAAAATTAAGAAAATGCCAGAGAGGTGAATTCTGTAGGTGTTGGTGGGAGCCTGTTCAGTCCTCAGCACCATTAAAGAAACTCTGCATGTCATCCAAGAGATGAAGGTCAGGAATTGCTTTAAAGTCACAAAATAGCTCAAATAACTGGTCTGGAAATAGGCAGTTGATTGAAGCCTGATTACTTACCTGTTGTGAATTGGACAGCCATAAAAAGAAAAATCAGGACTTTGCAAAAACATGTTCAGTATTTGGATTCTTGAACACAAGTAAATTAAACTCTATTTTGTGTTCTGTTCCCCTTCTGGCTTAAACCCCTGTGCTCTGGTGTTTTGTGCACATACCCCACAGCTACCCAGAACTCCCCAGTTCTGTGTGAATGAACTGAGTTCTGATCCAGCAAGTGGCCATGTGCGAGCACAGGCTGAGCATTTGCATGTTAAATGGAGACTGAGAGCTGCCAATCCAGCTCCCAGTGCTCCCCAGGGTGCTTGTTTGATATTTACTATTGTGAGGAGCAAAGCTTGGAAACACTGAAAGGAGCACACAGCCAGGAAACTTAACACAAGGCTTCTGGCATGGTTTCAAGTGGCTTTGTTTAAACTGGTGACTTTTAAAAACAACCTTGTGCCATGGCTTGTCACATGTAAATGTGATTGAAGGAGCTGATCCTGCACACTGGGTCTGAGAGGCTCTCACCCCACTGGAATAAGTCAGTACCAATACCTACAATTAGCAGGGCTATTTGCATGATCAAGGGCTCCTTGGATGGGTTTGCAGAATCATGAACTAAGAGGGACAGTGAGCAGAGCCAGCTGCAGGGAGTGGCACTGGCAGGAGCATCTAAAACCAGCAGAAATGGATCAGAGACTGGCTTGGAAATTTTTCTTAGAACATGACCCCAGTGGGAGCCCAGCTCTGAGATTGGGGGGTACCCACACACCCCAGCTGGGCTTCAACACCAACCTCAGATGTTCTTTACTATCCCTGACCTGAGATGTTCCTCTCCATCCCTCACCTGAGATGTTCTTCACCATCCCCAGCCCGAGATGCTCTTTACTGTCCTTCACCTGAGATGTTCTTTATCAGCCGTGCCCACGTCCCACTGCTCAATGGGATCACAGCAGCCCAGGGCTTGGATTAGTGCAGCTCTCTGCAGAAACACAATCCCAACCATTCCCTCCACCTCTGATAACTTCATCTGGATGCTGGAGGTAATGCACTGCATTTGGGGAGCTGTGATCTGTACAGTCACCAAACTCTGAGCATTATTAAATCAGCTGAAAGTCATTATAAATACACTTACAGTGCAGTTTCAAGTTGGTTTTATAAATCTCTGAAGTTAACACAGTAAGAAATACTGCAGAGCCAAAATTTCCCTTTTCTGAAGATTAATCATACAATTATAATGTCCCTTCCTAGAAAATCTTAACCATGTCTGGCAAAAGCACAGTTTGAAATGTGATTTCTAGTAATACATGATCTTAGCTTTATTTATAAAGAGGCATGGACCATTCTGTACAACTTAATAAAAACCACATTAAAACACAGTAAAAACTTAATACAAGCTCAATTCCTTCATATCCAAGTAAATAAATCTGAAAAAAGGGACTGTGAAAAGAGACAAGGAACATTTGTATTAGTAAAATCAAGAAAAACTATTATTTTAAGAAATTATTTTAAAGTCTTCCCTGCTCCCTTTGAAATCAAATATATACTTGGATTACTTAAACAAGTGCTTTGTGTGTGCATTTATGTCATTTATCCACAGTGCTCTGTAATTAAAAAGTCAGAAAATAAATTGTAAATAAATAAACAAATAAATAAATGTGTTTTGTATTTATGATCATTTATAGCCTTGAGTCTCAGTGTGAGTTCCCTGAACTGAAATTCAGACACAAACACAGAAAAATGTGCATTTTTCCTCCCAACTGCAGCATTAAAATTACAATTCTGTCATTGTGGATGGTCTATTTATAAATGGGGACAATTAAACAGCAATATTTCTTGTCTCTTTTGACAAAGTTTGGGGAAGAATGACAGTGACTCTTTTCTTGTGGAAGGTACCTGAATTTGAATGCCAGGGCTGTTCCTGCAGCCCTTGCTTTGGTAATGAGTAATGAGGGATGTCTTCCCTCTGCTAACGAAGGCAATGAGTCATGGTGGAGCTGATTGTTGTAGCAAAAGGGAAAGGGGAAAAGGAAACCTTCCAGGAGCCACTGGCACCCACTCCAGCCCTTCTCTATTTGTCCATTTCCAGAAGACAACCAAGATGGTGCCGCAATCAAGTTTTATTACTTTTTATTATCCAAGTTAATTTTCACGGAAGACTTCATTTTTGAAGGCTCCTACACACATTGAATTGCAAATATAAATGAGAAGTTAAAATTGCATCTGGACATGCAAGTCTTATGGAATTGTGCTGGAAAAAGCACCTTAATTTTACAATTCCCTAACCTGACAGCATGTGAAGGGGGAGTCCATCCCTCCCAGCTACTTTACAGTCAGAGTCAGTGATGCAGCAAGATTCTGTAATGTAAAACTTTAATATTTATTTAGGAACTTGCTGATGAACATTTCTGATAAGCAATTAGTTTTCAATTTCCAGAACTACAAGAAGTGCTGAAGTTGACACACCTCTGTACTACCTCGTGTTACAAGCACAGATTCCTAATTTATGAACAAAGTCCTGGTTTCACATGCATGGTGTAGAAATTAGAAAGACAACTATCAGAAGTCCTTGAAGCTGCAGGAAGCAGTTCTATACATAAACTCTACTGCCTGGATACCAGGGAATTATCTGCCAGCCCGAGGCTGTGGTTCACAATTGCCGACACTGGTATAAAATTACACTTCCAAGACCTTTTTAAACAATGTTCTGGGGGTGAATTGTAAATGAAATCCACAAAACTTATAAAACTGTAGTTACCCACTGGACATGGGTAAAAGATCTGCACTTTTGCAGAAAGGCAGAGCCCAGGTAAGAGCAGAGCCCACCGTGCCTTTAATTCAGTCTGTGAAACAGCAGCCACAAACTCCCCATGGCCCAGCAGGGATTTGGGGTATTGGATTCCTGCAAGCACTGGCTGCTTTCCAGTGGGATTCCCTCTGGACTGCTCTGTACATTTAGCTGACAGTCCCAGGAGTGCCTTCACTCCCTTCTCCCCACACCAACCTCCTTTGCACGCATGGTGGGGAGGAAAACCAGCCCTGAGGGCCTGAATTACAGCGGAAAACACAAACTGGGCTCAACTCAGCCCACCAGAGCAGTGACAACTGCACTGTTCCAAGGGAAAATCACACAGGAGAGCTGCCTCAAACTCCTGCCCCTCCAGGACAATTTCCTACCAAGTGTCCAAGCAGCTGCTGGCTGGGACATGGGGAATATCTGGGGTAACTCAGCCCAGGCTTCCCAAAGGTGAAACCATTTGGCTGGGCAGAGATCTTCCAACACAGAGCTGCAGACAATCCTGATAAAGGAAAGCAGCAGCAAGAGAGGTAGAGGAGGAAGAGAATCCCAGAAGCTCAGAATGGTTTGGGTCAGAAGGGACCATAAAGCTCATCTTGTCCCACCCCCTGCCATGGGCAGGGACACCTTCCACAGTCCCAGGCTGCTCCAAGCCCTGTCCAGCCTGGCCTTGGGCACTGCCAGGGATTCAGGGGCAGCCCCAGATGCTCTGGGCACCTGTGCCAGGGCCTGCCCATCCTCCCAGGGAAGGATTTCTTCCCAATATCCCATCTAACCCTGCCCTCTGCACTGGGAAGCTGTTGATAGAAACCTGTGTCTGTCTTACATGGAGCAGTTTCAAGTTTGACCAGATGAAGTCAGTCCTTGTATTCAAATTTACAAATCAACTGTGATGGATTGATCCAACATCCATATAAGCATCAGGAAAAGGAGCAAGAAAAAGAAGAGGAAAAAACCCCCAAGCCATACAACTGGGATGTGAGGCATCTCTTGAAGAGCTCCTTCACAGGCTGCTTCTGTTAATAATCTTCAGTGGCTTCAAGTTTGTCAAAGTGATGCAGATTTAGTGCTGTCCATAACTACATCATGCTGAAGGACTTTGGAGGGTAAAATTCCTGAAAGCCAGACATAAGCAGAACTCCCTTTTTTCCCTCTCCAGCTTCTGCAATTGCACTCGTGCTTGGGGATTACGTCTCTGGCTCTTAATAAAGCTGCCATTGTTTCTCTGCTGTGTCTCTGGATAGTTGGAAACTAATACTCCTAACACAATAAAAGAGCAAAAATGGACGGAATAAATGAGAACCAGTGGCCTGGTTTTGACCACTGCTATCCCCCTGACAGTAGCCTCTGCAGCAGTGCCCAGCATCTAATTATTTTTCAGGGATGCAGGAATTTGATAAATTACAGGATGTAGTTCCCTCCCCCCCACATACTTTAATTTTACATCTACCAGCATATAACTGTAATTATTTCTCTGAATAACATCTTCAGCTTTTTTTTTTCCCTCAATAGTCCCAATCTAAAGACAGATGCAACATCAATTAGGAATGACAGGAATGATTTCAGCAGACATTTGAATCCAACACAAACATTGTGCTCTCCTCCACCTGTCTTTCAACATGACATGAAGTCATAATAATCTCTTATTTCTGGCATTTGAATAGCTTTGGAAAGAGCTGCTTTTTATGCAAAAATAGGCACAGGATTTATGCAGGCAATGCTGTGGAGGCCTGAGGTTTGGTGAGTCACGCTTGGCTCTGATGTGGATTGCTGGTGGCTCTGGCAGGATGGATCCCCAGGGCTGGCTGGTACCTGCTGACAGAGTGCCCCACCCAGCACACACCTCCAGCTGATGCTGCAGGGCTGGCTGGGCTGGGAGGGGTGGCCAGGGGCCAGCAGGGAGTGGAGGGTACTGGGAGCAGGTGTGGGAATGCCCCAGTGGGTCTGACCCCTGGTCACACCCTCCCTCTGGTCTCTGTCCCCCTGCAGGGATCCCACTGGCAGCTCCCCCACCCAGCCCAGGGGCAGAGCCAGAGGCCACCCAGGTCACCCTGAATCCTGCCTTGGCCTCCTGGTTTGTACATTTATTTCTGATAATGACATCTATAATCACACACTCATGTTTTCTTTAACCTTATCCTCTTGTCTTTCCCTGATACTGTCATTGCTGTTGTCCCTATAAATTCCATTTAAATTGTGTTTGAGGTTAGCTCCATGTGCTTTCCTAAGCAGGGACTCTTCTGCTGCTTCAGTCTCTAAGAGGTAAAAGACAATTCACTGAGAGCACAAGGAAGAACTGTCCAAGCTGTGGATCAGCTGCTCAGAGGGGCCATCACAGAGCACAAACAAGAGTTCACAAAGAATTCTTGATGCTTTTCCATCACTTTTTGCATCTTTGTATTTTTTCCTACCTGAGGCAAACCCTGAAGTATTTGACTCAGAGCCAGTCAGAAGCACCACAGCACAATTCCTGACAGCTCAGCATTTAAGAATGCTGAAGAATGAGAAAATCAGTGTGGGGAGGGTAGCAGATAGAAGAAAACATAAAGGGATCTCTCATAAAATTAAATGGAAACATTAAGAATTGATGGCTGCTCATCTAGTCTGCAAATAAGCTATTTTTGTTTTTATATAGTGAAACTACTCAGCAGAGAACAGCAGCCACACTCACATTATCTATGAACTTCTAGGGTGTTCTCAAATGCTTCTTTTCACTGATATTTTTTTCCAAATTGGTGCCATGGAGCCCTTCCTTCTCTTGCTGAGCATCATTCACCAGTGGATTCAGAGGGGCAACTCCTGAGTGTGACAGCCCATCATTCTAAATGAAAGCTCCATGATCTGGTCCTAAATAATGAAGAATAAGCCCTTCCCTGAAGCCAGTGAAAAATTCTACATTGTCCCTTCTCTCATCTGTACAGGGGCGATTTATGCCCCCATTAATGGAAGTGTTTTCCTGCAAGTAATACACTTAGAGCCTAATGCACCTCTGTGGAGCTCTAATCCTACCCCTAGTTTTAATTATCTAGAGAAATCTCTAAGTATGAATCACCCAACCCGGGGAATTTATGCAATAAAAGCTTTAGAGGCAAGAGACCTACCTCACAAGAAATGAGGTAAGTCAAAATGTTTGCTGAAGTAAAGGATGATGTGGTTCCCTTTGCTCAGGGATTCTCCAGGGTGCACTCTTGCAGGGGAAGAGCTGCCCTGAGCAGGCAGGGCACACCTGCAGAAAATGGGGCTGAAAGGAGTCAAGCCCTACACAGCCCTGCTTCATCTGCAGAGCTTTCCTAATTCTCAAATGCTGGGAACAGCTTCAGGCCAGGAGGGAAGAGAAAGCTGGGGAAGATCTGAGCAGACCATCAGCAGGCAAACAGGAGGAACAGGTAACTGGGAAAAGCTGGAAATTTCCTGCTGGAAATGTTCAACCTCCTGAACTAAACCATGAGTGAAGAACAGCTGAGCAAGAGCTGGGGCATAACCAAAGCCTTTTGTGGTCAATGATGTTGAAATTCCACCCGTTCTCCTTGGTGTGGGAGGGGAAGGAAGGAAGGAAGATGGTTACAACATTTTTCACTGCAAACTCTTTCGTTAATGACATAATGTATCATAGAATTGTGGATGGTTCAGGCTGGAAGGGACATTAAAGCTCATCCCATTCCCACCCCATGGCCGGGACACCTTCCCCTATCCCAGGCTGCTCCAAGCCCCATCCAGCCTGGCCTGGGACATTCCAGGGATCCAGGGCCAGCCCCAGCTGCTCTGGGCATCTGTGCCAGGGCCTCACCCTCACAGGGAAGGCAGCATCAAGAATATTTCTGCTTTTTCTACTATCCAATCCTATTGTTGTTATCTTATTGTATTTCATATTTCTCGAGTCCCATACTCTTGTTATGATATTCTTAAAGTCCATACCTTCTTGGCTGGTTTTCTACCATGCAGCCCCTCTCTGCTGTGCAGTTCCTCATGGCTTCACAGGGGCTCCTCCTGGGCTCTCAACCCACCCCCTTTTATCCCAGTTATCTTCGCAAGCCACAGCTGCTGCCCAACTAAGGACTTCACAGCTGTGGCCCATTTGGAATAACTCAGACCCACATATCCAATACACAGGACTCTCACTACACAATCCAACCCTACTCTCTGGCAGTGTGAAGCCACTCCCCCCTGACCTGTCACTACCTGCTCCTGTAAATAGTCTCTCTCCACTATATAAATATATAAATATACACACACCTCATTTGAGCTTGCAGGCTGTTTTCTGAGCACTCTTCCCTCTCCTCCTTTCACACCCAGCATGCCAACAGCCAGGATTTAGTCTGCTGAAATGTGCACAAATAATTTTCCCCACTTCTCGCCCACATTTATTTATAGGTGACTATTGTACACACAGCCAGGCTTATATATAGAATGTCTCTGCATGAAAATGGAAAAGGGTTGGGTACCTCGAACGTCAAGTCTCATGTTGCTAGAGCCCATTAAATTAGCATCACCCACGATGCCATCCAAGCTCTATCTTCTCTCAGAAATTTAAAAGCTGTCCTTTATTAAGCAAAATTAAACCCAAAAATAAAAACAAAGATAAACAAACTTGTGTATCTTCTGTTTATAAGATTATTACTGCAATGATTTGCATACATGCTGAAGTTTAGCAGTAGCCTTACTGCAGCTGCTAATTATAGTCTGAGGGTCTGATCCAACTCCCACTGAAGGAGTGGCAAAAATCCAACTGATTTCACCAAAGGTGAAATAGATACAAAATCTGTCACAGGACAAACACAACTAAACCTCACTCAGATGAAAATCAGGAACCCCCCAGACACCTGCCAAGGAAGGCACAGACATAATTAATGTCAGGACATCAATGAAATCTTTGATATAACTTCAGAATTAATATTTTTGAAAATTAGCCCTATATCAGCAGGAACCATCCTTAAAGGTTCCTGTCAAAGAGAGAATTTTTAAGCACAGCCTGACATTAAAATCTTATCAACTCACTTGAAATTAAGTCAATGAAAAATTAAAGCTAATTTCTAATAAGCTTATCTTACATTCATAGACTAAAGGGCACTTGTCGAATCCAGAGAGTAAGCACACCTTTCATATGGAAAAGATTTTCACACTGGAAAGGCAGAGGCCAGGAGAGAGGCTGAAATGCACCATTTTAGACTGACTCTAGAAATTTCTAGTTTTCCTGTCCATTTAAAGCTAATGTAAGGATACAGAATAATCACAGAAATAAATTATTAATTTAAAAATCTGGGATAAGACTGCCAGAAGTGATAAATGCAAAATACGATGTAGATAATGGGACTAGACATCTAGAAAATGCATGTTTAATAGGAACTTACTATTGCTCCATTCTGGTATTTTAGGCTCTGTCTTACACACCAATGGTACGAAACAATCTGATGGGAAAAAAAAGTCAACCCATGACATTGTGAATTCTAAACCACTCTGGATCTTTAGCTAAAAAGCTGCAGGGGCATGAAACAAGTCCTAGATTTTTTTTCCTGGTTTGAAACAGGCATGGAAAACCAGCTCCCAGTTTTATCATTACATAGGTGATGTTGATCTACTAATGACAAGAGAATTATTTAGGCTTCAACCCAGTACAGCTGAGGACAGGATCTGACCCTAAGATTATAAATTGGATACAGCTGCAGTGAAAGAAAATCATATTAGTACAAACAAAATGCATTTTATGGAAAGGGTGGTTTTTTTCCTTCAAGGATTTTTCACCTCCTTGCAAAGAACTAGAGAAAGTGAAGTTAAAAATACCTTAGAGCTCCCCGTCAAAGTGGTCAGTGCTCCTTTAAAATTCAAAAAGGCTTTCCCTTGAGTAACAGGCTTATCAGTTTTCCTGAATTAATGTGTCCACAGGAGGCAAGAAACATGTTTCTGTGTTTGAGTGACAGTGCAGATGTCACTGCCAGCCTGCAAATGTTCCCAGCCCTGCAGCCTGGTCCCTTGGAGCTGCCCTGGGCTGTGCCCAGCAGCACATCCACCCCACAGGTGGGAATCCTGCAGCTCCAGAGTCCCACAGCCTCTGTGCTGGGGCTGGGCACGAGCAGAGACCATCAGGGGCTGTATTCTGGCACTGTGGGAAGGTTACTGAGGTTGTAAAAGATACTGAAATGAGTATTTTGATTTCCACAGCAAAGAGGGAGGCAGCTCTCATGAGCCAGGAATGAAGCCTGAAGGTGTAAAGCACCAAGGTAATAAGATGTTTGTTCCTCAGCAGCATGCATCATTTGCATGCCTGTGTTTGCCATCCTGATTAATTAAGGAAAATCTAGATGGGCTTCTTTTATGATTAACTATGGGATGTACACTTTTATGTTCTCCATCTCATATCTACAGCACCAGGCTAATTTTCCCCACACATCTTTGGGATGTTAAAATATAGTGAATAAACTTTGGCTTTGGGTACTGAGAGAAGCCTCTGGGTGCCCCAGCTCAGTGGGGAGCTGAGATACCATCACCACAGCAGCTCTGCAAATCCAGAGCACCACACAAGAAAAAAGGCAGAACAAGATGCAGATAAGACAGCATTTCAGATTAAAGGAATTGAGATAAACAGGATTTTAACTGACCTTAGCATTTAGAGGAGTGGAATCTATCCCCCTGCAGATCACTTCCCATTTAAAGCCAGTGTAAGAGCTGAAAGTGTAACAAGGCACACAGTGCCACAATTAACCTGGAGCAATTGGCTCATCCCAGGGAGGAGCAGAGCTCAGCATGAGGAGCAGCCAGGCCCGTGGCTCTGCTTCTGGGATCAGCCTGGGACTGGGAAAACGGATGGACTTGGGTCTTGGGGGCAGGATGGGCAATGCCTGGGTCTGCCTCCCCAGGGAGCCTCACCTGGCTCTGGTCAAGCACCTCCAGAAATCAGAGGCCAGGCCAGCAGCTCCAATGTAATTATTGAGGGATTGCTGAGGGAAGCAGCTAAAGGCTACAAGTTTCAGCCAGCTGGAATCTGTAAGGAAGCCATTTCTGGTACAAAACCTGCTGCCAGCAGCTGCCTGAGGTGGGACCAAGCTGAGGGGTTTGAAGCTCATCCTGCATCCCACAGGGGATGCAGCTGGCACTGTCATCTCCAGAGCCTCAGCATTACACTGCCACAGCAGCACTGCCATCCTGCTCACCCAGCAAGGCCACCAGGGCAGCTGCTCCTTTGCTGTCCACTTTCAGATTAGAGTAATTGAGAGGAGCCTAACTGAAATTTATAACCTAACTGAAATTTATAACCTATAACTTGAGCACCCAGGAGAGGAGGTTGCACCTGGGACAGATGAGACTCATCCTGCTTCCCCAGGACCTGTTTGTTGCAAAGGACTTCCAGGAGCCGCTCTACCATGCAGCATTTCTGTGTGTCCATTCCCTCTGTGGAGTCAGTGTGTGCAGGACCCCTAATTAACCAAATGTAATTAGCACTGAGCATTTTCATTTCAACCTGAGTGTACATAAAGTAACACCTCTTCCACAAATGTCTGGTGTGTTGGGAGCTCTGGGGGATTGTGGACACACAGAGCTGCAAGCACAGAAGGGTCTGTACCTAAATGCACAGCAAAGGTGGGGAAAGAGAGCCTTATTAATCCTGAAAAAACAGCCTGAACAATCAAGACTCGTTCCTCTGAGAGCAAGACCTTTCCTTTTTAACCCAGCACTAGATGTGAGCACCTCTGGTTTGGATTTCCAGGGCACTGTTTGTATACATGAAGTTACACATGTCCAACCTGGAGAACTCCTTCCAGTGCAAGGCTGAGCCCTCAGTGTCACTGCATCCCACATTTCCTTTCTGTGGAGGGAAATTCAGCTCTGCATGGCATCAGCAGGTCACAGATCTGATTTTGCCCAACATTTCAACAAGTTTCACTTTGTTTTTATCACGAGAGCATTTTGCCAATGTAGTTTTGGGCTTCTGTTCTTGCTGAGCTCTCTCCAAAGCCATTGGTGGCACCAGGTGCCACTTGGCTAGGATTGGCAGCAGGGACACCAGGTACAAGTGTCCCCAGAGCTGATCCAGGCCCTGCCTCTGGCTGCACAGGTGCATTTGCCACAGAGCTGCAGGGAGGGGATGTGCAGATTGCTGCCTCTGTGCTTATTTATGCTCCCAGCTGGTTTGCACAGCTTTGTGAGCTCCTGCCTGAGACGTGGGGATCTCTTCATCATCTTCCCATCTGCCAGGGACACTCAGCTCCTGAAAATTACCTTCCCCCAGCTGGTATCCACAGAAGGTCATTGTCCTGAATAATAGTCTTGGGTGGCAGTCATGACAGAATAAAAGGATGGTAGAGTGCTATTACCTTGCATTGTGTGCTGCTCTGGACATGACTTTTTCCTTCTTTTGCCAGTCCTCCTCCATGCTCTTACCATCTATCAGTCCCTGAAGGTTTATATCAGTAACATCTTGAAACCACTTTAAAGAAAATGGGTTCAATCTTCCCCTTGATCTTTACATAAAACACAGACATCAAGAGGGAGTCCCAGGTCTGGGATGAACACACAGAATATGCTGTTTCAGATGAAGTTTGTGGCTATTAGGATCAGAAAGCCACATGAATTCTCTGTTTGGTGTGAGTGGGCAGGAGAACCTTCAGAAGTTCCGTGATCCTGAACTTTTCTGATATTTTTCAGGCCATGCCTAATTAGTACCAAAATCAGAAAGCAAAAATTTCAGCCTGAATTATTTATCACCTCATATTAATAAAATGCACTGCAATACACATCATGGCCCAGTTCACAACAACTGCAGATAAGATTAATCTTTCACTGATGCCATACTCCTTAATATGAAAATATAATTATCTAGCTGAAGAGTTTCTTAAATGACATACTTTCAAACTGGTAGGAGCAGAATTTATCCTTGTGTCTGGTGCCAAGCCAAGTGGAAAAAACATTGGAACAGAATTGACAAAACACGTGTTGGTTCTGTCTATCAACATTTCCACCTTACAGAGCCCTGTCACTGTTCAACTCCAACCTGGTCTCAAATAGGGATATAATATTTTCCTTCCTGAAATGTGATCCTGGGGAGAATTCCAGAACTGCAGGAGCACACTGAGAGATAAAGTGCTTGGGCTGCAGCAAACCCCCTCCAAGTTAATATACACTTACCTTGCCCAATATGGAAATTAAAAGAAGGACATCAGAAATTATTCTTACCTTGAAATTACTAGTATCTGCATTTAATGTCCATTTACAGGTGTGCATGGCGTAAGCACAAAGTATTTGCTCCAAATGCCTTTGAGAAAAAGCCACACCTTCAGTCTGCATAGTCTGCAAAGGTCAGCCCCTGCAGTTTCCTCTGGAATGCTACATCCAGAAGATGTGTAATAAACTTTTAGAGTAGGTGTATATAAATATCTCTTTTCAAATTACTCTACTTTTAAAAGCCATTTTTTTCCCTTGGAGAAGCTCACAGTGACTACAGGAAAATCTAGCAGCTGTTTCTTTGCTGATCATCAATAATGAACAGTAGAGTTTTAAAGCCTGATAGATGGATATATTGATGGCAAGGAGGTTCAGAGAAAGATAAATGCTGCCCAGCCAGTGAGGAAGGCAAGAGAATGAAGGAGGGGATGCAAGTGAGCTTATAAAATGGATTTTCTTGGGGGAAAAACATCCATTTCAGGGTTACATGCCCAGTATCTTAGAAAAGTAGTTTTGCTGTACACAATATGTAGAACTTAGTATTTTTACATTTTATTTAATGCTTTAAAGATTATTTCCATTGTATGTTTTAGGCATAATTTCATTGCTTTTGCTTTGTGCTCCTGGGAGCTGGGCTGCTGTGGGATATCCTCTCCATCAGAAACAGAAGGTGTGTGTTGGTTTAAGGCATAAATCAATGGGAAAGGTGACACCATCCCAAATGCTGGCTGCCTGATCAGCCTGCCTTGCTCCATGCATCCTCTCAACTTGTACTTGTTTGAAAAACAATTAAATTTTCCAAATGACTTGCTGTTAATACAAATGCATTTTGACTGTCAGTGCCACTGGTGGTTCTGCAGTATATGGAACATAACTTTATTTCCACCCAGAGCCTCAACAGAGAGCAGAGAGAGATTAACCAGCATTTTAGGCAGCAAAGTGTGAAATGGTTGGGTCAATAACTTGCCCCCTACTGCTGTCAAAAGCTGGAAAGAGAACATCAGTGTGGAGTCAAGTGCAAGTCTAATTGTGCTGAGAACTCCAGCCTGGACTCTCCAACTTCACTGAATATTCCTCTCTGTTGCTGTGTAATCACAAAAGCTCGGTCAAACCAGCATTAATCTGCTCTCTGCAACTACCCTGTGACAAGAACCATTGGAAAATGGGAAAATGCAGAGTTTTGTATGTTGGAGCAGCTGTAATGACTCATCAGAAATGCCCTGTGTGCATCCCAGGCATGATGGTCCTGGGATTCACCATCCACAACTGCACCCCTGTGGAAAGGGCAGTTCAAGGAGAAAAACTCTGCAGGATTATGGATGATCTGCATCCCTCCTGAGGATGCTTTTACAGAAGGCTAACATCTGGCTGCAGGTTTGGAGCCATCTTCAACTCATCTGAATACAAATTTAATGAATGCCAATTATTGTCACCATCACGAGTGATTTAAATACGGGCAAGTTCAGCTGATCTTGTCTCAATCTATTATTTAGAATTTTGCAGTCACAAGTCCAGGGCTATAACTGATGTGATAGCAAAGCAAACCAAGCCAAGCCAACCCCCCAAAGCCCCAAATGAACCAAAGCCCCAAGGGAGTTGCTGATTACCTGTCCAGCCTGCAAGGCAGCAGCAGTAGCCGGTGACAGGGTCACACCCGTCCGCGTGGTTGCAGTCACAACGCTCACTGCAATTAAGGCCATATGTTCCATCCTTCAAGAACAGAAATAAAAACCCTCTCAGTGATCAGCTTTTTGTTCTGAAATGTGCAAAATCATCTATCACGTCCCTCTTAATGCTGAGTTGCATTTTTTAAATTAACATACAGAGAAGACAGCAACTTAGTGCCTAATGTCTCTATACAGAACCAAATGAGGAATCACTTTAAAAAATGACATTCAAGAAACTGCAGATAACACAGCAATAGCTCTGATAAAATACAATGCAAAGTATAATACATCCAGTTGACTGCTAGAACCCCAATCTGTTATTTACACTTGATTTCCTCAGACATCACAGACAAATTGAGCTCCTCCCCTGCTCTCTGTTCAGCAGAGCTATGGGGACTGTGACTTAAGGGGATGGAAAACCACCCCAAATTGTGATTTGCACTCACAGGACAAGGCTGGTCACAGAACTCCCCCTGCCATCCTGGGGAGCAGAGGCAGAAGCCATCAGCTGGCCTGCAGGACGCTCCATTGCTGCAGGAACACGTCTGGTTACAGTTCAGCCCCCAGCTTCCACTTGAGCAGGGAATAGAGCAATCCACTCCTTGCCACCCTAAGGAAACAGGGGAGAAACAGCATCTGGGATGTTTTCATGAAAACAGAGGGACAGGCAGCTGGCAAGCTGCAGCTCTTTGCTTCTAGGACCAGTTTCTTGGTGTACATTAGGACTAACTTGGGGTCAAAGACTGACCCTTTCACTATGACCTCCCAGCTCCATCTCCCAGCATCCCTACACACAGATGGAGGTATCACAGCCTTGGCTGTAACCAGATTTAGGTTTCTGATGCCTTTCTGGGAACTGCTGGGACAGTCCCTCTCTGTCAGGCTGGAGACCTTCTGACCTACAGGACTGCAAGAACTTTCCATGTGATGCTGCCTGTTTCTTACCTTTTTTTTTTCTTTCTTTTTTTTTTTTTTTTCTTTTGAGAATGCTATTTAATATAAAGCAGCTATTACACCTAAAATAAGACCAGTGCCATCATTTCTAGCCATTAAGGCTCAAATTTTAACTACCAGGAGCACAATGACTTTCATTACACTGCAGCTCTGTGTCATGGAGTTGAGCAGTAACTCATGGTTTATACACCCTCATTAAATGGGGTTCTACAGTGATCCATTAATTCATGTTTGAAATGCCAGATTTTATGGTTATTTGCCTCACTTCTGTTTTAGGGCCTATGTATGTCATGCAGGCATAGCTCATGTTGGGATTTTGGGGGAACAGAAGAGCTGCTGTGCCATGAAGCAGTGGAGGAATTCTCAGGTGGTCACTGGATCCATGGGATGTGCTCACCACCACATCCAGGAGAGAATTATGGACATGTGTGGCAAGAAAAATGTCAGTCACCTTGGAGCAGGCAAGACTTCTTATTTCCCCAAATAAATGAGACCCACATCCTCAACCCTGTGTGAGCTCAGGTGATAGAGCACATCTGCACAAGGCTGGGGTGTCACCATGTCACGGTACAGGAGGATGGCAGCAAGGGCAGAGAGCCAGGGCCCACCCCACAGTGCCCAAGGGTCTCATTCCTCTCCAGGGCAGCAGGAATGAGACCAGCCCAAGGAGGAGATGGGCAGGCAAGAGTCAGGAGCAGGCTGGTGGGGATGACCAAGGCCAGGCACAGCCCAGTGCCAGGGGCTGCAGGACACACAGGCAGAAAGCTCCTTCCACTCCTGTGCCCAGTGGCTTTGGAACCTGGGAGAAACAGGGCAGCAAAGGCCTAAAAACCCAGCAGCCAGAGGATTGTTCTGCATTTCCTCTGGAGAGGAGCAGTGTTTCTGCTCCCACACCCAGTTCTGTGACATGCTTCTGCAGCAGAGCAGGGAAGTCTGGCCCCTGCTCAGGGCAGAGACTGGACTTGCAGCCCTGTTGAGCTGGGATACCTGGGAGAATAAGAAAATGGTGAAGTTCCTGACTGCACAGCTGTGCCACTTTCAAAGGGACAGGCACTGATGGCAGGGAGCTGTTAGATGTGAATTTTGTTTACCTTCTTTGCAGTAGCACAGCCCATCCACAGGGGAACAAGTGCCATCGTTCTTGCAGTTGCAGACCGAGGAGCAGTTGGTGCCGTAGGTCCCTGCCATGCAGGGAATGGTGCAGTCATCTCCCTGCAACCCACAAAAGTCAGAGTCAGCTGAAGAGATCTGGCATGCAGGAAATTCCCAGCTCGGCACAGGGAAGCTTTCTCTCTCTAACAGTGAGCAGAGTGTTGTGAGTTGATTGCTGAGCCTTCAGCACTTGAGCAGTCACCGCTGCTTCCCATGATTATGATGCAATTAGTGCTTTGATTGACTTGGAGGAAAGGGACAAGTTTCTGGCATTCATTCAGCAGGAGGTGGGGAAGTTACAAAAACAAACCTCCTAGAGCAGATGTTAGATCATTAAGCAAAACATCACTTACGAAGCACTAATCACAAAATATACAGTCTGAAACCGTGCAGAGATTGCTCTGCGGTTCTTGGAAAATATATTCTAAGAATAGGGTTGTTAAAAACCAAAAGGATCTCGTACATGCTCGTCTTCCACAGGTTGGCAGAGAGGAAAACGACATGGCAGGTGCATCAGAGCTTTTTGATGTGTAGCTGGTACCTGCATTTGTTTTCAATTAATTTGCATGAGATTGTGACTTTAGGAAGAAGGCAGACCAGGAGTGATGTGTGTGTCAGAGACAGGAGGCACACAGCAGAACACAGAAACGTGGGCTCTGTCCTCTTTCAAATCCACGCGTGGGCAAAGGGAGGGAAAGGAGAATAAATAATTATATTTTACAGAAATACAGAATGCTCTAACACTACATTCTGGTGTGCTGTATGCACTGATCAGCTTGTGGTTGAAAGGAGAGACACAGTTCTTACTAATACTGTTCATCTGATACAACAAGGGAATTAAAATGTGAGCACAATAAGGTTTAAAGCAATTGTGGTTTAACCTCACTAATTGAGGTTTAAGCCTTAGTAAACTTACTGAGTCCCACAGCTGGGTCTACACATTAACATACACAAGGTATTTTGGCTTCCTTTTCCTCTGTGTGTAATCCTGACTTTCACATTGCAAATTAGCTCCTAAATTTACTACTTCAGTGAGTCAAACTTAAATAATTTAGTTCTATGCCAGGGAAAGTGAACCTACTACAAGTTAAAAGTAACTCCATTGCACGGTGTGACCTGTACCATAGCTCAGGGGAAAAGACATTGGTCAAAATGTATTTTTTCAGGTGAGAGGCTTCAGTGTTTGATAGGAGGATCCATTTATCAGGAGTGAAATGTGCACCATGTCAGCTTCCCTATGCTGTGACAAGTTCCTCCAGGAGCCTGTATATCACACAGCAGACACCCAGACAGCACAAGGAAATATGAACAGATTTCTGAGCACCATAAACCCCCATCTGCTTGGCTGGAGCAGTTCTCCCTCACACCAGTGTGACTCATCCTATTTTAGACCTTTTAGAAAAAACTTTGTTGCAGGGGGAAGGAAAGGAAACAGTTAAAATATACTGCTCACAAGTAAATCCTGCAAGTCTCTGATTTTTGAGTGAAGGCACTGTTTGTAAAAGATGCTATCTTTGACCTTGGTGGAGTAAAACAAGTGTCCCTGCAAAGGCCTGGCAGGAAAAGATGCTGCCTTGACAGGCAGCAAATCCAAAGCAGGCTGCCCCTCATTACCCTGCCAGCATGCCTATGCAATGAGCTCCAGGAACCCGGGCTGGCAGAGGGGCATTCAGTCTCCACGCCTAATCAATCCTCTGCCTTTCTCCTGTGTGTGACAATTAGACAGCCAATTAGTGCCACTTAGGAACCCTTATCCTGTGTGAATGAAACTCCCAACTCATTTCATGTACTACACAGAACTGCTGGTACTGCTAATAATTTCTATGACAACTGACCTTATCTGGATTTGAACTAGTGATCCAGAAGGAAAAGAAAATTCCTTTGAAAAGGAAAGGGGAGCAGAGTGATGTGGAGTTAAAATACCCCTTGGGAAGTCACATTAACCAACCACAGAACCACAGAATCATCAGGGTTAGAGAGACTGAAGATCATCCAGCCCAACCATCAATCACTCCAAAACCACATCCCCACATCCTGACACCTCTAAAACACCATCTGGGCCAGGGCTGGAGGCAGCAGGAGGATTTCCAGTGTCTCAGCTGATGTTCTGTGACCACAGAGCAGCTGGTGTTGGGGGCAGTGCTCCCTGGCCAGGCACAGCTGCACTGCATTCACTGGTTTTCTGCCATCACTTTGGATTATCCCAAAGGAAAGGGATACAGCTCCCTGAAAAGGGGTTGCAGTGAGGTGGGTGTCAGTCTCTTCTCCCAGGTAACAAGTGACAGGACAATAAGGTGAGGAAATGGCCTCAAGTTGCACCAAGGGAGGTTTAGATTGGATATTAGGGAACATTTCTTCACAGGAAGGGCTGTCCAGCACTGGAACAGGCTGCCCAGGGAAGTGGTGGAATCACCATTCCTGAAATCTTAAAGAAACATGTGGATGTGTCACTTGAGGACATGATTTGATGGTGAACACAGTGGTGGTTCTGGTTGATGGTTGGACTTGGTGGTCTCTGAGGCCTTTTCCAACCTTAAAGATTCTGTGATTCTCACAAGCTGAACATCAGGCTGTTTGTTTCAAGCCTTTGAGTGTTGGCATTTGCTTTAATGTACTTGGCTTTATGGACTGACAGAGCTGGACACTCTGGCTGCCCACCATCCACTCACGTACTTTGCAACAAACCTTAACTGAAAAAAAAAATACCTGCTTTAATGAGATTTCTATCCCCAGGTTTGACAAGTGAGACCTTCAGAGCTCTCTGAGTGACAACTGCCAAATACACTTAACTTCTTAATTACATAAGAGGAAAATGCACTTGAACTATAGCACTGGCTCTAAGATTTTATTAATTATAAATGCACACCTTGTTATTAACATTTTGAACTTGATTTGGGAGAATGACCTCTGAAATGAAATGCATTCAGGTACTGTTAAAGATATGTAAATTCCACCTGCCTCTCACCACCTGCCTGAGTGGATAATGCTGCAGTGTATGCATCCAGCTGTTAATGAGTTATACATTCTAATAAACTGATTTCAAATTGTGTGTATTGAATCTTCACTCTTGCAATATGGTACTTTATATTTCTATCCTACTTAGTAAAATTAATCAACAGCTGTGCTCCTTATGTTGATTATTCTTTTTTTTTTCTATTAAGATTGGGAGGTTAATGAGGATAGTGCAATGCCTGGATGTGGTATCCATGCTAGGAAGGAGCAGCTAATTCAATCAAACATATAGCCCTGGAAATGTTAAAGCTATATTAGGAAATTGAGCTATAAATAACTTGGCATTTTCCATCTCTATGTTCCAAATCAGAATGACCCATATGGACATCACAAACTTCCAAAGGTGTTTCATTTTCAATATTTTCACTTAGAAGGGCCATCTTATAAAAATATACCCCCAAATCTATCCACTGGATTGTTTCTTATTTCAGGGGTCAAACCTGACTTTAACATAAACCACAGAAAATCTCTTTAGGGAATGTGGGGTCAGGGCCAGCTGTGGGAAGTGCCCTGCTCTGTGTGGAGCAGCACATTCCTGCTCTCTGCTCTGCATCACCCTCGCCTGGGAGAGGCCACCTCAGTGCCACCAAGGACAGGGTGTCCCACACCTCACCCCTGCTCAGAAATTCCCTCTGAGCCTCTTCTTGTTTGAAATCCAGACCTGAGGAGAGCACACTAACATGGCAAAGATAGAGGAGGGAAGCTACAACTCCTGGGACCCAAAAAGTCCCCTTGAAGTCAGAATGGATGGTAGCAGTGACCCAAGCAGCCCCACCTATGACTTTCCATGCCTGTAAACGCTTCACAAACACCCATTTTTGCTGGAACTGACAGGCCCTTCCCAGCACCCTGAGAGCTTTGGGCATCCAGTTCTCGTTATGGAATTCTCCCCCATGGATTGAGGGTGAGGTCCAAGGAACCAAACTCCATTAATAACTCAGGCTGCCAGCTCACATCCATCAGCATCAAATATTAATAGACTCCGAGGGCCACAGCATCCATCTTTCTAGATGGCAGTCAATAATCTGTCTTGCTTCTGTTCAGGGAGAGGAGAAGATTTTCCTCCAAAAAAATTATTATTGTTCAATATTAGTAGAGCTTAAAGACACAATGCTGCCTTAGGTGTTGGCTGTGTTAACAAGCTCTGGCTGCTTCAGAAACTGTTTTCCCTGGATTAATGTTACAGTTCTTGTTTCTTTTAAAAATGCATTCCTGCTATAAGCAGTGATCAACTCCCTTAAAAATCGTTTTCTGGTGATCAATACACAAATTTGTATTTATTCCTGTGCATTTTGGATTAGGACTTCAAGTCTGTGAAATGCATTTTGAAAGGGGAAAAAAAAGGGTATCCCAGACCATAAAGAGAGTTAATAACCCAGCAGTGGTCAACAACATCCAGCAAAGTTTGCACCCGCAACTGGTCTGTCACAAAGTTTGCTATTTAAGGATGTGAAATTAGGGATTTCAGAAGTAGCTACAATCTACAGGAATACAATTCCCTTGGAGGGCTGAAGTCTGGTTCCACTGAACTCAGTGGCAAAACAGAAAATCAATTTTCAAGGCTTCCGCAATGCAGAAGAGGAACAGGATGTTATTGAACCTGGCCTCAAGTTTGCATGACAAAGACCTGGGTGACAGCTTTGCTCTGGAGGCTTAATCTGCCGAGGTGCTGAAATTCCTCAACTCCCACAGGTTACTGGGGGCGACTGACAGCGCTGAAAGGCAAAATCCTGGAACCTTTGGTAATGTGCAGTGGGACTCCAGCTAATCAGAGATTCCTAACACCCCCTCTGATCCCTCCCTCGCCCCCTCCTCGCCAGGCTGGGCAGGTGAATCAGAGGAGCAGCCCCTGGCTCCAGCCCAGGGATGCTCCAGCTCGGCTCCCAGAGCACTGGGTGGAAAGGAGGGCAGAGGCTCCTGTGTGTGCTGATCCGCAGATCAGGGAGGCCAAGGGCTGCTGCTGTTTGTACCTGGGGCCTGTGTGTCCAGATAAGCTGATCAGTATGGATTTAGCACCTACAAATGTATATTTCTGTGTACACACAGCACGTGGCACACCGGTGTGCTGGGACATGGTGGCTGTGCACTGATGCACATCACAGACACACTCCTCTATATTTACTTATTTAATTGTGACATTTACAATTAACCCAAAGTGGTTCTCCACAAACATTCCCTCAAGGTAAACATATGGTATCCAGCAACACAAACTGTCAGAAGAAACTAATTTCCTTAATGGTGTTCAGTGGAAATTACTGTGCTCTTCATCAGCGGATCAGCAGCAGGGGGAAACTTTGTACTTGCACCGGGTTTGTCCTCCACCCTGGACTCAAACAATTTATTCATGACCTTACTACACAGCATCTTTAGTTTTCCAGACATAATGATGTCCTCTGGCAGAATTCCTCTCCCCTCTGGGTGTTACTAATTACTCCCTGCAGAGGCTATTATTGGTGCTAATGAAAAAATGCAGTGAAACCTTGGGGAAGGCTCCTGTGCCAAGGGCTCCGTGTGCAGGTGATTGCTGTGACTGAGCACTGACAGAAGTTCCCTTGCCCACCTTGTAACACGATGTGATGGAGCTGTGCTGGGGTCTGATACACATCTAAAAGGACAAAATGAAACCACCAGTGATCTTATTCAATCTCCTTCTCCCTGTGCCCTTTTCATGGGAAAGACAGGGGAAGGCAGAAAGGATGGGAAAGAGTTTTCCTACCCTTAAAAAAGTGACTCTACAGCTCATGACTCATCCAAAGACAGAACCATCGGCAGCCTGAATGCCAGAGTCTTTCACGAAATCATCAACCCCTCCAGGAGCCATCTGCAAAGCTTTCCCCAGCCTGCACCCCGGTGACACTGCAGTTCTCTCAGCAAAACACAGAGATGCCAAGCACGGATCCCTTTGGGAATGAGCAGAACCTCCCCTTTGCTTCCTATAACCTTACAGGGATTTACAAACCTTTACAAATGGATGTCAGCATTTTATTTCACCTCTGAATTTGTGCTAATATGCTAATTCATACAGTAAATTTCACAGTAAATGCCAAGTCCAGAATTACTCATCCTGATACTAATTCTTAAATTTGATGATGGATCAGAAGTATTCAGCAGAATACAAACAAAATGGAAACTTCATTTTTTATAAATAGAGAGTAAGCAAAATATTATAAATAATGTCAATTTTAAGTACCTACAGTACTTTATTAGATACAATTTAATTTTACTTTACTGATCATAGTCTTTGCTAGCAAAGCTCTGAGCTCTGAGTGAGAGGGGAGTAAAAGTTACCACAAAATAACTGTAGTTGTTATTTTCCAAACTGTACAAAATCTGGTTAAATTTCACAGATTCCTTTTTTATAATCCCAAATATATTTGCTGTGGCCTGTTATAGGCATTACTCACATTACTCCCTCATCAAGGCCACAGAAGATCCAGGACCATTTGTGCTCATTTCTGGCCTCTCAGTCCCCAGAACCTCTCACTCCCTGCCTGGGTTCCTGTTTCCCACTGCACAGCCTCAGAATTGACCTGAATGCATTAACAGTATATTTGGGTTACCTTTATTAAAAAAAACCCCAAAACCCCCCCAAAAAACAAGGAGTACTCACCCTATGGTCCCTGGGCTAGAATGGGTTTCAGAGCAATAATTATCCATCCATCCATCCATCCTCCCTCCCAGAAGGGACCTTTCCCAACCCATTGCCCAGGCACCTTGGGAATCATTTTTCACAGCTTGGGAGCACCTTTGGATAGGATTTGGCTGCCTGGGAAATAATTTGAACCTATCAGAATGGGAGAACTTGTGCAGCCCCCCAGTGTGGGCATGGTGCATGGGGAAAACTGGAATTACCTGGACAGGGCTCATGGTTTCCAGCCCAGCAAATCCCAGCTGTGAGGGGTTTTTTGTGGAGGATGCAAGGATTTGTACATCTCAGGAGCCAGGCATTGCCTGTTGGTTCAGGGTCCTCTCTCACTGGGACTCCACTGGAAATTCATCTTTTCCAGAGGAGGGTGCACAGAGTCTCACCACTCTCCTGCCCTCCAGCAGCTTGGCTCCAATGTGCTCCACACAGCCAAAAGGAACAATGCCCTGGCACAATAAAACTGATGAATAAAAGCAGCAAATCCTGGCTTTGGGAGGGTTTTTTCCCCTTCATGAAATCCAGTGAAAACAAACACAAATAAAACCTTCATTAAAAAAATTGGATTTTGCATACTAAAAGCCAGCAAACCTGAGTTGGATTTCTGTCAGCAAGCATTATAATCCCCCTCACCACCAGGGAACAGTTTTCTAGTTTGCACTAAAACTATGCCCAATACCAGTCAGTTATCTGCAATTAAAAAAATCCATTCCCACATTACCAGTTACCTAAACATGGTTATTAAAAAAGGGAAAAAGAATTCAATAAAGAAAGCAGGCAAGAAATCCCACCCTCCCTCCCTCCCTCTTCCTGTAAATCAGGGCAGCACTTGCTGGCAAAAAAAATCTAGACTGACTTTACAACACTTGAATATCTGCCTGGTTTAGTATTTAGGCTTAACTGCAGAGCCCTTTAGTGTCAGCAAGGCAATGAATACAGCATCATATAATTAAATGTATTCAGAAGGAAAGTAGTGTGGAGAGTACAAAAGATGATCATCAACCTCTGAACAAGAATATTTTTTTATGCAGTCAGCACTTTTCACCTAATAGAATATCACAAAACACATTTATCCAGGAGGGACCTCTCCAAACTCAGGGAATTGGATTTAGACTGGGTAAACCAGGTAGATTATCAAGGCAGGTAAATCATGTCTGTACCAGAGGGATTTCTCATGTCCAATGTGGGGCCAGCTGGGAAACCAAGTTCTCTCTAGTTAAAGCAATTTAAACCTGGAATTTAAGCCTGGAATAAGGCCACTGCAGATTTATACAGGTTAGGCAGGGAGCAAACTCTCAGAATATTTTAAACTTAACTCTGGGGAAGGTGTAAAGAGTCAAATATTGTGGGGATCATTGCTTTCAGTATAAGCAGCTTTGATCAGCTGCTGTTTTAAAATGCTCCAAAACACATGGCCAGATCACAATTCAATATCCTCAAAGGTAAAATGTCTCAGTCATCCTGTGCATTATCTCAAATTAGTGGGAATTATTTGCATCCCTGAGAAGTACATCTCTGGCACATCTCCATGATGTGCCCAACAAGTTACTCGTGTTCAGACTGGGAATGGAAGGTGGCTAAATATCAAAATACCAAACCACAGTCCTGAATACACTGGTAAAGATCAAAACCCCCTGTTTTTTGGGCCTTTTTTAAAATGAAAGCATCAACATAGGGGTCACCACTGTGGCAAAGGAAAGATTTTGACACACTGTGTGCAGTTCCATCATTTCCTTCCCCAGATTTGGGCAGAGCAGATCAGTGGCTAACAGGAGCCTTTTGGAAATTAGATTAGCATTTCAGTGCCAGGCAGTGACCTTCAAGTGGGAATCCAGAGCTGCCTGTCAATTCTGCCCCAGCTATTTAATAGAAATACTTTTGCCTGGAAATTTGGGATGGTTTCTGGTCTATCCACACAGCCTAAGTGTCACAGTCCAAGATCCACCTTGTAAAACAGCCGTGGCCTCCTTACATTTTTGCAATAATAAATGTGGGTTCTGGCTGTCACGTCTGAACAGTTCTGCAAAAAGAGCATCAGCTAAAACAGGAAATAAAAGGCATCATTTATACCTTCAGCCTCTATGATGTTTTCTGGCAAGAAGATCCACAGTTTAATTATAAATACAAAGTAGAAGAAACATCTTTATCTGCTTGCTTCAAACCTACTGCCTGGTTTTTAATTGGGAAACTTCTTATACTGTGATAAGTAGCAAAAATGCATTCCTTCTTCCCCTTCCCCCGTGGAGTGAGAGACCTCTCACATCCCTACCCTCAGTGACCCCTTCTCTAAGCAAAATCATCCCACTGTTATTCCCATTTTATGGGAGCCATTTCACAACTTAATTACGCATTCTGTGGAAAGCACTCTCTTTGTTTTTAACCTGCTGTGCAATCATTTAATTGGTTGGCCCTTGTTCCTGGGTTATTAGAAATAGTAAATAACCATTCCTTGTTCATGTTCTGTGCACCATCCCCAGCTCCACAGATCTCTATCGTGTCCCTCCTCAGCCATCTGTTTGCGGAGCCCAGTTCCGCTCATCGAGTGGCTCTCTATAGAAACTGTTCCATATAAAAGATGATCTTTGTCACCATTTCCATTCTATCCTTTGTAAGCAGGAATCAGCCGAGCTGTGTGCAGTAATTTGAGACTTGGATATATTATGGATTTACACAATACCAAAAAAATGGCTTTTCCATCCTGTTTTATTCTCATCCTGATCATTCTAACTATTCTGTCAGGCGCTCTGGATTCATGTGAGTTTTTCAGACTCATTGAGGGGTTGAGTTTTTCAGAAAACTACCCACAGTGATTCCCTGAATAGCAGGAATTAAATTAGAACTCATTTTTTGTGTATTTCTTAACATTATTTTCCTATCATCTATTACTCTACATTGTTAAATACTGAATTTCAACATACCCAGTCATTCAGGAACAGGAATCTTTCCCCAGATTTGCTACTGCTTGACAATCCCAATATCTTTGCATTATTTGCAAACTTTTAGACTTCTTCCACAGCTGTATTGTGCAATTAAGGACAATGTCCAAGCACAGCTTCAAACCAGCCCATCAGTGCACACCTGACCTTGTGTCCACACCCCAAAGGACTGAGTCCAGGAGGGGCTAAAAGTGCTGGAAACAGCAGGAATTCTCCACTGGCCCCTTGCTATGAGCACTGGAGCCATGGAAGTAGCAATGTGGATGGAAAACACAAAGGAACAGGGCTGATGCTGCAAACAGCTGTGGTGAACCTTGGTGCTGGGCTGCAGGATCCACAGCTGAGAGGATCAAAGCCAAAAAACACCAGGTGATCACACACAGGCAGATAAGAAAGATCCCCTTCAAACTCTCACAGATTCCTAAATCAAAACCCTATGGCAAAAGAGTTTGAGATCTGGTAAAATTGCAGTTGCTCTTTGGCATAAGAAAACAAAATCAGGATTTTTCATTTCTACATGTCTGATTGTGGAAGACAAAGTCTTTGACAGTACAGTTGCACAGAAAATGCAAAACTAACCTGTGATTTAAATCCTGTCCTTAGGAGGTTTTAATGAAGTCAGTTTGCAATTTGAGCTACCAGGAGAGTCAGCTACCAACACTTTCATGCACAGAACCATAGATAGTGTGGATAAAGATATATACATTTGGAAGCCTAATAGATGAAAGGAGGCACTGCTATTGGCAAGCAGTTCATCCCTCTGCAAAATT
This sequence comes from Melospiza georgiana, assembly GCF_028018845.1. Classification (NCBI taxonomy): domain Eukaryota; kingdom Metazoa; phylum Chordata; class Aves; order Passeriformes; family Passerellidae; genus Melospiza; species Melospiza georgiana. Next base: position 18,683,606 of record NC_080442.1, read on the forward strand.
CAGATCAAATAACTCAGTCTGAGCAGAATATTGAGCTCCACTGGCTCTGAATGAGGCTACAGGAAGAGAAATGCAATTTGACACAGCCACATTGCCAATTAAGGATAAAACACATGAAACATGTCAACTAGCAACAAAGGCAGAGGCTTTCAGGCTTTCTGTACCAAGTTGGTTCCTTTGGACCCACTTAGGAAAACTTTGGAGTTATTCGGGTAAATAAAACTGCAGCAGAGCCCAGAAAAAGTAAATACGAGAAGAAAGAGAAGACCTGGGACTTGCTCAGAGTTCTTATCAAATTATAAACTTCGTGTGTGAGTGAATACCTTCTCATTAGTGGAGGCAGACACTGAGGCAAACCCCTTCTTGTGTACCTGGGACAATCCCACTGAAGGCAGCAGTTGTGTTCAGGTAAACTTGGGCTGGCAAAGCAGAATTTGAGCTGTCACAGACAATTTCTGGAGCTTGTGCACTGACAAGAGAGTGAGCAGAGAAAAATGAAATGGAATAGCTCATAAAAGGCTCTGAAAAGTTCCACTGAATTCAAAGAAAGGGCTGCAGTTTGCACAGCTGAGCGGGAGCCACTGTGTCCTGTGCAATCAGTGACCTTGTCAAACACTGGTACAACAGTTCTGCTGCTCTAAAGCTCCCCCAAATGCCCTGAGGCACGAGCAGAGCCTTTGTTCCTGCCCCTGCAGCCCGGGGTGACAGGGGCTGCAGGCTCTGGGAGGGCACAGGGCACTGCAGGCTCTGGGAGGGCACAGAAGGGGCACTGCAGGCTCTGGGAGGGCACAGGGCACTGCAGGCTCTGGGAGAGCACAGGGCACTGCAGGCTCTGGGAGGGCACAGAAGGGGCACTGCAGGCTCTGGAATGCTGCAGCTCCCACAGAAATCCCTAATTGGTTCAGAGGAGCTCATGGGAGAACAGCAGCAGGCCTGACTGACAGCACTGATATGAAAACCTCTATAAAACTGATATAAAACACTGATATCAAAATCAATAGGGGAGCAGCTTGGTCTGAAAGGCTGGAATACACAGGTGGCCTCCCCATAATGATCTTCCCTGTTGGCACTGGAATGGAGATTATCTCCTCCTGTAATTCAGCAGAGCCAGGAGAATACATTTGTGAGTAGTTACTGAAATCCTGGCTTAGCTCACATCCAGCTCCCTTGCACTGAGGTTGTGTCCATTGTTCCCTGAATGACAGTGTGGCAGTGTCACCTCACAGCTGGATTGAGTTTCCAGCCTCACCTGCCATTTGGGAGAGGTGCAGGATGAGCTGGGTGGCTCATGATGGCTGCTGTTCCAAAAGCTCTCAGTACCTGTGCTCTTTGTCCCCAGAAAGAGCCCCACAGGGACCTTGAGATGGATCACACAGCCACGTCACCAGGCTTGACCTGAAGCAATGGTTTGTGAAGGGAAAATGGTAAAAAGGTTCAATGTGCCAGAAATTTGCTGGTGGCTGCTGATGGAAATGGGGATTGTGATGTACACACTGATCCACAGGGAGCTGGACTGAGACCAAGTCATTCCATGCAGGGCAGTGCTCAGCCCAGGGAAGATCATTCTCAGTCTGTACTGATCACACCGAGTAGTTTTGGGATGAAAAATTTTATAATCTGTTATTAGCCCAAGTGGGCTACAAAAAATCAAAGCACAGCCATTGTATACACAGGTATGTTCTTTTGTGTGCACTAAGAAGTAGGTAAGAAAATTCAGACGCCATCAGTGAAAAGAGACATCAAGATGTGATTCAGAGACAGTTTTTATCTGCTCTGTGATGATGCAAAATCTTGGTAAGTGCAAATGATCTGTGATCAGCTCTATTCATGTGGAAAATGTACCAAAACATTGTGTGTGAGATGTTTTGATTTCTGTTTGTGAACTCAGACCTTCCAACTTGTAGCCCAGATGACAGGAAAACTTCTGTCCAAAGGGAAAGTGTTGCTTCCTTCATTCAAAAAACATTTTCCCAGCTCACTCTTGGGCTGTATGGAACAGAGAGGCTTTGTTGCCTACTTGAGACCCACTTCTTGTTCCACATCCACTTGTGAAGTAATTTGTAAGCTTCAAAAAACAATCAGCTGAGCTTTCACACTTATCTCTATCTAGAAGATACCAGGAAAATGCAAATTCAAAGGAGGGTACATTCCTCAGAGACCAAAACCAGGAAAGAGGGATCTGGGATGCAGCCATATTAGTGTAAAGGACCTGGTTGTGTTGTTCTGGCTGACTGATTTTTATATTCACTTTTTAAATACCAGGTGAATGTAATTTTTGACTTCCATCATGGTTTCCCACAGCACAGATACATCTTCAAATTTTTAAGGATACTTTAGTTGAACTTCCCATATCTCTGCCTTTCACATCACCTCCAGACCTAAAACTGACACTGATATCTGTTATCAAAGAGACTGCATTTCCTTCTTGCTGGCTTTGACAAAAAGAGCCTCTCAAACCTGCTCAGAACACTCTGAATGTGCCAGGTCCCTTTGGCGACTCCTCAGCTGCATCTCACTGCTCCCTGTATCTGAGCAGGGACTTCCCTTTTGAGCTGTTCTGGGATCACCAGGACAGTTCTCCTGCTGGCTTGGTCCTTCCCCTGTCTGTCTCTTTACTTCAGGGGTGGCTGAGGAATTACTCAGGACTACAGTGGGATACTCCCAAACTTCTTAAAATCAACTCTGCTAGGAACTTTTGGATAACTGAGGTGAAACAAAGGAAAAAACCAATAACCATGAAAGAGTTCAAAGGCTGGGAGAATTGGAATCAGTTTCTTCTATATCTTGACTTAATATTCAACTTCTGTTCAGGCAAAACCCTTTTCTTTCTTAGGGAATGTGGTCCATGGTACTTTGAACCTGGTTGTGCAGTCAGGGGATTGAGGCTGAGGTCCCTGAGCCCACCTGAGGGTTCTTGGCCAGGTAAAGCATCAAAGGAGGCCTGACAGCATTACTGTGGCAGGGCAGGAGAGGCTCTTGTAGCAAACAAGGCTCTTGTAGCTCCACAACTTCTAAGACAACTTGTTTTACTGTTATTATCAATTAATAATTCATGCCCTGCCAGCTGCAGGCCCTGCTCAGACCCACCTGCACAGTGAGGGTGCCTCTCCTCGTCACCTCTGCCTCTGCTCCTCGCCCTTCTCTGTGGGTTTGAGACGCTGGGTCAGGGACACAAATGGGAAACCAGAGAGGAGAAAATCCATCTTCCCCCTGCACCCAGGTAATTCATGAAACCATACCCTGCAAACCATTCCTGTTGCCTGTGATACTCCAGTTAATTGGACAACTGCTGTGCCAGGAAACCTCTCCCCCACCTACAGCAAGTAAAATTTATACTGGTGGCTGGTAACAAGAACATCTTGATAAAATGGTTGAATTTATTTTATACCTAGAAATGAAAAGAGCTCTTAACAAAGGGGGGTAACTGATATGCTCGGTAAATCAAGGATAAAAGGACACAGGCTCTATTGAAGATTTTTTCCCCTCGTCTTTTCTTTTTAAACCTTTTGATGAGGTGCCCTGTTGCTCTGCGATGAGCTTCCACTGAAGCACTTTTGGAATTATCTCAAAGAGAAATGGATCATTTAAATGAGTTAAAGCCCCCAAACCAGATCCTCTATCGCCAGCCTTACGTTCATTTTTTATATTAAGAATTTTGTGAAATTTATAAAATAATTTTACTACCCAACCACGGGCTTATAACACAAAGAAGTCTCATCCATTTTTTCCACTGCTTCCTTGTGAAGTGGTGAAGAATGATAAATTTAGAATAAAGATGAAAGTTAGTATGTAGAAGAGAGGAAATACTCTGATAAATTTGTACCCTGTGTTTAGAAAACACCTACAGGCAATGATGCTTCCAATTTCTCCAGACCTGCCTGGGACTTGGGTCCTTTGGGGAAAATTCAATTGAAGATAAGATAAGGTGCTCCTCTCTATTTACTCTGTTTTTTTCTTTTAAACAACAGAGAGAATTTTAAAGGTGTAGGACAGGAGAACAGGCTTCCACTTTTCTTAATATAAAGATTGTTTTTTCTGTATGTTTTTTTCCAGGGAACAAGAGCTATGGTATGTGCCAGAAGGAAGCCCGCTAGGGCTGGACTATTCAACAGACTGGACCTCTAAGTGTTTATGACCCCTAAAGGACCATAATCATGGTCCTTCTCATTCTATGGAACAGCAAATTGGCCATTTTACTCAGTGAGTAGGCACAGAGCAGGCTAAGACTGGTCTGAGTCCGTGTGTGGGTGTTTGTACTGACCAAGAGATTATCCACTGCAAAATTTGGTGTGCATTTGCTGTGCATTTGAATAGCTTTACAGCACTATAATTTATACTTATTTTTACTAAGTGCTCAAGCTACTGTTCATTGTGTGCTACAAGGGCTGACTTTTACTCAATGTGCAGGTAGGTTGTAAAGTTTTACTCTGATGTAAACCCTGGGAACAATTTGTACCCCTGTGGTAGGGAAAGCATTATGTTGAGAAATTCAGGCATGCCAGACAAAATTATGGACTTACAGACCCAAATGAAGCCTGTGTTTCAGTACTTAAGTGCCCAGTTTCCCACTAAGCCCAGCCAGAGGTCCATACACATAAGCACCTGTATAAGGATATTTCTGAAAGGCATTAATTGTGCTTTTAAAATGCAATTTTGATACAATACAAACAGGAGATGCAGATAGCTATAGATGCACAGCACTGGGATAAATCTTGGAAAGCTTTAGGGAATCCAAGAGCCATTCCAAAAGCTGAAAACTTTTCTAATGAGAGATCACTACTGCTGTAGTTTCCATACTTTGCAGCATGTGATTGGCTTGTGTGGGATCTACCAATATAGTGAAGAAAGAGAGAAATGTCAAAATGGATTCTTTCATTTTGGTGATGAACTGCTTGCTCTGCTTGCCAGCACGCAGGGTTCAATAAAAGCAGACAGGTCTTCAAAAAATAGCAGCATAAATAGATGAACTCTTTAAAGTAATATAAGTTCTGTCATCTGGATGTGAAATATAGACCTAAGTGCCCGCTGAAGTAAAAGCTGACCACACATTCCACAGAGAAGTGTTAAAAGTTTTCTCAGAGTGTCTTGGGCTGAGAAATGTTTTAACTACATCTCTCCTTGCCACAACACACAGAATGGAAGCATTTGAAGTGAAACCCATTTTTCAAAAGAAGAAAACAAAGCATCCATAAAGAAACAAAGGCATAGCAAGGGATGAGGTCTCTAGATAGGCACAGCTTTCAGGGAAGCTGCAATTAGCTGTGCAATGGAGAAGGTGAGCTTACTTGTATCTAAACAGCATTTATAATGATTTCAGCAACTAAAATGCTGATAGGTACGTGCAGGGGGTTGGCTTCAAGATTTCCTTGTGAGACACAAGGTCAGGATTCCTGTGGTCTCCTGTCATATTTAATTCATGTCCTCTGGCCTTCTCCACCACGTTTATTGAATTACAGGAATAAAATTCAATGGACCAAAAACAAAAGAAGAGGGAGAGGACGTGGCAAATCCTGTTTTCTTTTATGTCCCTCCTGCACACCTGAGTTCAGTGGACTTATAGGAGAACATGTTGGAGCAGAATTTGAAAGGAGGGGGAGGTACAAGTCAGTATAACCCCTCTCACCATCCCCATAATTGCATCCAGATAATTTATTGCAAGCAGCAGCCATTTCCACATGGGAACAAGAATCCAATTTCCACCATTCGAGACTCTCCCCTGGTGCTTTTTAGGACTGATCTGTGAACTCCCTGTGTGTGTTTGCCAGGTCCCTTCTGGTCACAAACGAGATGGCAGCAGAACAGCTTTACAAAACCATTCTTCAGAATAGCATTCTGGCAATTCACCACTTCAGTGCTAAGAGGAAACCCTCAAATATGTTAAAAGTCCCAGTTGGAGGGAAGTGCCCTCTTGGTGTGCTTGTAATGATGATTCCCTGCAATCATCTGAGTTAAACTGACACAGCCTTTATCCTCCTTTACAAGTGGGATGCAGGAAGCAAAATATTCCCAGCAGGCCTGTGGAGCAATGGGGAGTAGGTCTGTGATTTTGGGGAGGATTTTATTGTGTCTCTTCTACCATTATCCTGTTCTCATTGCCCTGTATGCTGCCTCCAAGAACTGCCAGGTTTGGGCTGTGCATCCCTCAGTCAAATCCATACCCAGCTCTGCACAGTGGTTCAGAACCTGCAGAGGTAAAACAGAGCCATCCCCCCAGGGGATCACAGCAGCACCTCACACAAGTACTCTGATACCCAATAACAGCTTTACAACACTGTCATTTGAGTTTGGAGCCAGACATATGCAATATGACTGTTGAGTCTGACCCTAAACATCCACAGAAAAAATAAGACAGAAGATGTTTTGAAACTCTATCCTAAACTGCAAGCTCACCACTATTTAGCTTGTGCATTTTAATTTTTGGAAATGTCACAGCTAATAAATAATGTATTTTCTTTAAGCTACCATATACATTTTTATTTTACAACTTGAATCTTCTTAAATTTCCAACAATTAAGTGCTCTGCTCACGTACATGGCAGCCTATGGGATGGCTGCCTTTTCACTTAATACATTTAATAAAGGTGACCAGATGCTTTGTGTTTTTAATGGCTTGTTCTGCATCCCAACAAAATGTCCCTGTTTTGGCTGCGAGAGCAGATGATTCATCCTGAAACCCAGCCCAGCTGCCCTGACACAGGCAGGGTGAGTTAAAAACCCACCATCTGTGCTGGAGGAGTGGGCAGGAGGAGTGCTTTGTCAGGAAAACACTGTCCTTCCTTGGGCACTGCATATTCCAGGCAGCCAGTAATCCCAAAGTCCTGTGGGGGTCCAACCCCTCTGCCTTTGCAGATAAATTCAGCAGTTATATCCCATCTCCCACCATTTTTCCTTCCTTCCCCCCTTCCTGCTCTGCCCCAGGGTCATGTGTAGATCAAACATTGCTGTAAAATGGAAGATGCTGCTCCTGGTTTTATTCTTTCCAATTATGTGGCAAAATTCCTGCCCATGTGGCTGCCTCAGCCAAGGCTCATACTCAAAAAAGCAAGAGGGATTCATTTGTGGTTTTTGTGAATAATTAGCTGTGCCCAGCTCAGCGTTAGCAGCGCTGCACTGCCAGCCCTGCCAGAGGACACATCCTGAGCTCGGAGCCGGCGCTCGCCCAACTCAAGGGCAAAGCCCGACCCCCAGGCAAAGCTCCCCTGCTGCCTCAGCAAGAGCCAGGCAGGAAAACCTGAGGGGAAACCTGGCTTGGAGTGTGTCACTGGGATAAGGCACTCCCAGCCTGCTTCTGGCCCCACAACCTTTCCAGCTCCCTCCTCCCTGCCCGGAGCATCCTGGCAGGATAATGCCCTGAGGTGGCAGGGGAAGGTTCCCAGCAACTTTTCTGCACAGCCTGTGTTCTGCTGAACTTGAAAGAACCATTGCAGCTCATCTGGCATGCACACGAATGACAAATATGCTTCAGAGGCAATAAATTAGCAATTTCAAGGCTTTACTTCCCCTCATGGACTAATTGCCAGAGATTATAGTATATTATGTGAGAGCAATGATACTAATGCCTAAATATGCTTCAGTGATTATAGAGCTATCCTCAATAACCAAGCTGTTTAAATGTCAATGCAAGAAAGCTCTTTATTATGAGATTAAATATTATTTTGAAGCAATGCAATAGGAACTTCCCAGGCTTTCTGCTTCCACTAATGCTGCCTTGGGGCAATGTATATTTGACAAGGTATGCTTTTTTAAATGTGTACAGTAAAGGGTCCCTAAATGCTTTTGTGCTGCAAATTTGGACAGCATTCCTATAAGAAGGAGGATCTTGGCATCTTTTTATTTTGTAGCTGTTACTAACATGCTGCTGCCTTTATCCTTCCTCTACTTGCATATCAACTACTGTACAGAGAACATAAATTCTTGTTTTCTGTTTGTGGAGTTGGGAACCAAACCCCAAAGATCTTTTCTTTCCCCCCACCCCATCTCTAAGTACCATTATCTTGCACAGATGCTTCTGAATCCAGCCCCTCACACCTAAATAAATCTGTTAATACCTGGCATTGAGACAACCCTGGAAATCAGTGGAAGCTCCAACCTTCAGGTTCAGCTGCTGACACGAGGCAGAGAAAAAAGTGTCTTTGAGCCATACTGCAATTGCACAGCTCTGCAGATGCCAGCTGGGGATCACAAGCTCAGGTGTGGAATTAGAAGGAAGAGAGGCAAAAAAAGTCTTTGGCATCCCACTAATCTCATACAGGACCTCCCCAAGATCTGTCCCAGCTGTGCAGCCTGTCCCTTGATTTCTAGTGAACTTAGTAATTATAATTCATAATTGTTATAATTGTACAGAAAACTAGTAAAATAGTATATAATAGTATAGAGAAAATAGTATATAACACTATAGTATATAGATAGTATAGATAGGCTTGTGGGGACAGATCATACAGAATGAAGGACAGAGAAAGCCAACTTTTTGTGAAGTTTGGTAGAATTCTCTCTTTAAAGTATTTTTTTTCCCTTTAGGGAGTATTGTTTCTTAAACACAGCCTGCATTTCTCCTCTGTGCTGTGCTCCTGAAGGGGAGGAGTTTCATATAGAGATAACCAGGGAACTTACTGGCAAGAATTCCATTCTGCCCAGCCTTAGCAGGACTGGATCCTGGATCCATGGCCCAATACTTTCTGCTGCAGCCTGGCAATGGTTAACTCTGAAGTTTTGATGTTTGCATCTTGGCTGGTTTCTTCAGCCATTTTACATCTCAACCATAAAATGCAATGCTTGTTTACCTCAGAATGTCTGAAGCTCTTTCTGATGCTCGGTAAAAGACACCTGCCACACAGGCTCAGAAGAGAGATAAATTGCCCTATCATTTGTAACATTTTAAAATATCTTCATCTATTAAAATCACAGTGTGACTGACAAGGAACACGCTGAATGGCCATGAGAATTCTTTCTCTGCTCTTCCAGGCAGACAATAATCTGACACCTTTTTTGTTATGTCTTAACTTAGAATATACTATGGGAAACCGTATCTTTATCTTTCTAGCAGTAATAAAGTTAGAACAGAGGTGTTAACTAAACAACCAGCAGCCACAGACTGACACTCCTCAAAGGACAGCGATGTGGACTTAGCACAGGATGGGTGAAAATAACCCACGTTTGGCTGCTTTGATGCAAATATTATTTCAAATCAGATTAAACCCCTCTTTTATTTTTGCAGCCACTTTGTGAGAGCCCTCCCCACGCCCAGCCCCACTCACCATGAAGCCAGGGGCACAGATGCAGCTGCCAGTGATGCTGTCACAGTCGGCCCCGTTGTGGCAGGGACAGGGCACCTGGCAGCCCTCGCCGTAGTAGCCCACGGGACACGTCTCGTTGCAGTAGAGCCCAGCCCAGCCAGCCTTGCAGCTGCACTCCCCAGACAGAGGATGGCAACTAATGAGGAGACAGATGTTAATGAGATGTGGGCAGGAAGGAAAACACAGCCCAGAACATTTCACGTGTCACACTAAGAGCAGGACAAGCCTGGGAACTCTTTAGGGTGGTGGATATGAGCAGCTGTATAATTTGGGATGTGAATAGAGGATCTGGTGCTAAATAGCCCAGCATTTCCAAACATCTGGGAACTGCCACAGCACTGGGTAGTTTACACCTTGAAGTTTATGCTCTTCCATTCTCAAATCAGTGTGACTTGGATTACTGACATCAACCACACCATTAATCCTTACAAGCTGTATACAGGTACGTGCTGCACTATTTGGCTGTATTGCAGCCAGCTAAAGATGTTCAGGGATAGGAGAAGTTCCAGTGGGTGGAGGAAGGCAATAAAGAGAGCTGTGAAGATAAACCTGAGTTCAAGGGCACAGTATTTCTATTGTATTCTATTCTGTTCCATTCTGTCCCGTCCCACTGTCATTTGTGTTTTAAAAGTGAGTGCCACCTCAGCAGAACCTTCCAGCAGGCACAGGTAGAAAGGAGAAACTTCCTTGGAAGAAGAGTTTTGCTGGGAATATTCAGCCATAGTGACCAGAACTGATCAGCACCTGAAGCCTTGGGGTTTTCTCAGGACAGGAGTTAACGGGAGCCCTGGGACTAAGTCACAGCTGTGCAGGGAAATGAGTCAAGTTCCTCTTTGCTGCATAATGAACAACATTAATCCTCTGGATTTCATTTCTATCCAGTCAATTCCACACTGTTGTAAGAGCACATGGAGAGAAAAGGAGAAAGGAAAATCGAGCCCCAAAGAGCAGACAATGCCCGGTCCTTCTGCATGCCCAGGTGGAACACGCACCCCTCTGCCCCTCCTGCCTGAAACTGTTTATCTTTATTGGGAATTTTTCCTCTGGGTACCTCCTTCCCACAGCAGGAGGCTGGGGCTGGGAGAGGAGGAGAGGGGCTGGAGATGGGTTAAGTCCTGGTTTGAAGGGATGGAAGTTCCTGGGGGATGTTGTCTGAGGCCAGCTGGGAGTGAGAGGCTTCACCTGAGAGCTCAGCCTGCTCTGTGGCCTCTGCCCCTCAGCACTGCACAGTAATGGCACTGTGCAGTCCTCAGTGAGAGAGAAGAAAAATAATATTGCCAGAAATCTTGTTTTCTTTACTCTCAGAACAAGAAGAATAGACTTCTGCAAGGTGGGATCTCTCTCTGGGCCTGTCTCTGGTTTTTTTGCATCCTAGAAACAATTTTTGTTCCTTTACGATTATTTATTGTTACAGTTTAAGACTGTAGACATGGCTGAATGGGTTTCCTTACACCTATAAAATTAATATTGGATATGTTAATTTTCAAGGTAACCTCATAAAATGTAATTTCCAACTATGTTTCAGGCAATTTCTGTTAGGAGAGGTTGGTCATATAGTGTTGCAACTAAAAGGATCAAATTTTCTAAGTGTCAAACGTTTCATCATAAAAAGTGTTTTACTGACTAATTAAAACAATTCATCAGCATAACAAACTACCATCCATGACAAAGCAGTCCCTGAAATATGGTTTTCACAAAGCACCTCTTAACATTCAGATGAATATAACAAAAGCTCATGTTTCCCCCTGTGTCTATTAATCATTACCTAATAGGAGCAGAAAACTCAACATTAAAGAAGGATTCTGAAATTAATTTTGTGTTGCTCTCTTTCCACTACTACTGCTACATGTATCATGTGCTTCCATGAGAACTGCATCTGGTGGGTAAATCAAATATTTTAAAGGTATTATATGACCAGGGCAGTTTCAATCAGACTATGACAATTCAGCAGAAAATACTACATTCACTCAGAATTTTCACTCCGAGGTTGGTTCCCTCATCAGCATGGGCAGCTTTTTTACATGGATAGAAATTATGCATTAAGGGCTAAAACTCATCCTGATGTGCACTAAAACAAGAATCAAAACCAAACAGGCTTTCCAGAAGAATCTGCTGGAGATGGGGAACTTGGACTCCAAAACAAAGGCCAGTAGAAGTTTGAGGGCAGATTCTGACCCACCAAAGCTTTGTCCACATTTCATGGCACTGTGAGCCAGAAAATCCAATGCAGATGTTTGGGTTCCTCTATCCACATAATCTTCCCATTGAAGGAAGGATAATTTTGTTATCAGCTTGAGCAGATCAGGGTTTTGTTTTTCTCCTAACTCCAAAGCACTTGTTTGACAATGCAGGTGCCTGATGCAGTGTTAACTTCAGGAAGGCTGAGATTTAGATGCTTTCCCAAACTGCACAAGGCAGCTGTTCTCTTCCCAGTCCTGCCAGGAATCTTGGCCACCTAACTGACTCTTCTGCCTTCATTTTTCCCATTTCTAAAATGATGCCTTTCTCCCTTTGGAAACCCTTTCAAGATCTGCAGCTGATATCACTAAATAGTACAAAGTTTTTCTATTAATTATTTTTTCTCTCTGGTTTGTATGAACTATTCCCCTATAATTGAAGTGAGCAGAGTTACATACTAAATGTATTGCAGCTTATGATGTAGTAAGTGTGTGTGTGTGTTTGTTAGGAAGGTTTCTCTTCTGCTGGCATTCTGTACAATCACATTCTGGTCAAATTATGAACCTAGATATAGAACAGAGCCAGGAAATTCATGATCACCTATCCAAACATCCATGTATCCAGACTGCCCAGTGAATTAAATACTATTTGGACTGAAGCTGAAATGTTTGAGGCAGAATAAAACTTGAATAGGAAATACAGCTAGAAATTTTTATAAATATCTGTATCATTCCTCCTCTCCTGTTTTGAGTGCACCTTCCCAGGCCATGTGTCCATCTAACATTTTGCCAGCAGGGGTCACAGTGCTTTTGAGGCATTTCTGCAGCCCCCAAAAAACTGAAATTAATGAACAATTCCTCTGCAGAAAAATCACTGAAGGATGGGTGGGAGAATGGGAGGGTTCCAAAAGGATCCCAAAGGCAAACCCACCAACATCTGTTCTCCAACCCTTGCTGGGAGCAGTGAGGGAACCTCACACTCTTCAAAGAGTTTGGCAGTGTTATCCTTCATAGTTTGCATTGAATCTTAACACCTTTATTTCTTCAACTCTCCTGCATTGCAGGAAGAAGCAGAGTAGAAACAAGGAGAGAACACAGGCAGCCAAGTGTTCCTGTGGCTGCAGGCCAAGCAGAGGTGGAGCAGAGCTGTCCACACACACACCAGGGCTGACAAGGAAAGGGTTCCAGGGCTCCTGCTGCACTTTGAAAGCTACTGTGCAATCCCTGGCTTTTGAGCCACATTTATAGCAATAAAAGATTTATTTAAAAATTTTTATTAGCTGAACTGAAAAGCATAAGGGCATTTTTGACCTTTAATTTTTTAAGCATCTAATTTTGAGGAAATCTGAGGAAAGCAGGTAAATTTCTCACAGCAAATTGGAAGTGTTTTAGACAGTACAGTCTGTTCCAAATTCTGAATTTGTTCTCCACACATCTTTCAGCCAAAGCAACACCTTCCCAGCGAATTTTCTGATTTTCTGTTTATACAGCAGCACCAGTCCTCTCATTTTTGTTATCAGCAGCCTAATCCTTATTTTAAAGCTTTTTCTGTTTCATGGTGTCCACACTACATCCAGTCTCCCTTACTAAAATGCCTCTTGCTTTAAAGCAGTGGCCACAGTGAGGCTGCAGGGCTGCTCCTCCAGTCCAGCACATCTTCAGAGCCAGCCTTGTCCAGCACATTATTGACTCAGATCAAGGCAGAGCTCCATGGGAGCTCCATGGGGTTTGGTCCTGCCCATCTTGCTGCTGTTGAGGCAGTAACTGGAGCCTCTGGAGATCTGCCCATTCCATTGCCTTTGTCCCAGTGGCTTCCTTCCTTCCCACACCTCTGACCTATGAAAGACATTACCAAGGGCACAGGGCTCCCCAGGCTGGCTCCACACCAGTGCTCAGGAAGGGTGGGTGCCCAGGACTACTCCAGCTGTTCATTTCCCTGCCTGCCTGACAGAAGAACAAGCCAGGATTATTCCCTTCCTGCTACTGTAGGCTGTCTCAACATGGACTTTTTGCAGAGGGGAGTTTTTTACAGGTGTATCCTTCCCTGTGGAAGGACAGACCAAGTCACCACCACATTCTAAATCACCTAATTGTGGGGTTGTTCAAAGTCCTGTACAAAGTGCCTTTCAGTGTGCTTTGATGCAGAAATTATTGGATGGTGTCCTTCAGTCATTACCATGCTGGAGGTTAGACTAGATGATCACTCTGATCTCTTCAGACATTAAAATAGATAGATCTATGAAAATGGAAAAGCTGATTGTGTATTTCCTACTGCTCCTCCTCAGCTACTCCTCAAAGCCCTCAGAACTTCCCATTCCAGTCAAATCTCCAATAAGCAGATCAAATGAGACAAATCCAGGGACAGGAGTTTCCTTCACCTTCTACAGGTATTTAATAATTATCCTCCACACCTGGGGATCACAACAAATAGCCAAGAGCTTAAACTGCTCCTGGGGAAAATAGATGGCTGTGGGTAAATGAGTCACTTTGGAAAAGCCCAGTTTCAATACGAACACTCAGGAAAGAATGGGAAGAGGTGGGTGGGAAGAGAAGTGCACTGTATGGGACTGGTTAAACAATCAGCACAAAGATTTGTTCAGAATTTGGAGTGCCTTTAGAAAAGGTCATTTTCCACCAGCTCTGAGGCTCCTTGGCTCAGCAATTGACAGCACTCTGCAGAGCTGGTGGAAAAGTGGAGAGCTGAAATCCCATGGATGAATGAAAGAACATTTACTGACCTACAGCGTGCTGGTATCTCTTTGTTCCATAACAGCAGTGATAAGATGTAGGAAAAAGGGAGATTTTATCAACAGAGAGACCAGACTCATTTATTAAGGAGCCAGAGATTCCATCTCAGCAGAGGATGCTGCAAGGGACGCTGACGGAGCAGAGTTGGGAGGGAAGGAATAAAATGTTCCCATCAGACAGCAAGCAGGCACAGGCAGGGTGTGTAGGAATGACCAAGTGCCCAGAAAAGAGCTGGGAGAGGATTCAGTCCTCCCCCTTTCTGAGCTCTCTCAAACCTCTCTGAGACCTCTTCTTTTCTCACAGCTGGAAGGTGCAAGCCTGTTCTTTCAGGAAAGATCCTCTGGCAAACTCACAGAGCACCTCCCAGGTAGTTCTGAGTAACACAGGGTGAATTCTTTCACCCTCCAACCCACAGTCTTACCCCACCTACAAGACTCTTAATGAATTGAGCACATGGCTGAGACACTGCAGCCAAGCTCAGCCTTGCCTGTGGCCCGCAGTCCTTCCACTCTATTTCTGCCTTTATGGAAACAAACAGGTTTCTGCAGGCCCAGGAGGGGTGAAGACACAAGTGTCAGCTCTGACCATGAGCATATTCTCACCCTCGTGTACACCTGAAGAACAGTTTACACAGAGGAGCCATTCAGCTTGGATTTACCACAGTGCTGCAGTGATGTGACACGGAGGAATTTATCCCTCAGCTCCCTCTGCAATAATTCCTGAGGCATCCCCCATCCTCAGTACAACACAGCACCAACCTTTTGTGTATAATGTGCAGTTCTTGCCTCAGGGATGGTATTTTTGCAGTGATTTCATGATACACAACATAATCAGAAGCGATGGGAGACTCTTGTACAGAGCTCCCTGGGAGCCTCAAACTCTTTGGATCCTGGCTGTCAAACCCAATTGTGCTGGAGCTCTCTTGCTGCACAGGAGTTGTATCACCACAATTACAAGTTTTAAATCATCCATTGTGAGCTCTGACTTTCAGGTAAGCAAAGCCTCACCACTCACAGCTGAATTCACAAGGAAAATCACCTGTTTATTTCCAGGACTGAGACAAATAGGGTCTACCTTCAGACAGATTTGCCTGAAGTGTTTGTGTGTATCTGTGTGTGCACACAAACGAGGTGCCATTTCTTGCATACATAAATTGAGTGTGTTTTTATTTTAACAGCAGCAAGGTGGGTTTGTCAGCATCAGCAGGACAGTCAGGTCCCCACCTGTCTGGTTCCAAACTGAAGAATGTCTATCAAGGGCATTTCTGCCTGGGCATTAATTATCTCCACCTCCCCCTGAAGCCTACACAACCCTAAACTGGCTCTGCCTGCTGAACAGCAATGGGCAGGGAAAGGAGGGAATCCAGTGGGAGCTGAGGGGCTCAGCACTGTGCAGGTGAGGAAATGTGGCTCCAGAACATCAGACACCTCAGGCCAGGGGGTCTGGCTGTCCAGGCTCCCTTTACTGCAACACAGGGAGTGAGGATTCTCCAAACAGCAATTCCAGCAGTCAGTAAACAAGGCAAGGAGCTACTTAAGGTAACAAAGAGGATAATAGGGAAGAGTCTTAAATTCTTCCTTCTTTTCAAGGTTTGGAAAACTTATTCAAGCCTATAATGGAAAAGCAAATTCAAAGTACTCAAGTCTGTTTGTGGCTCTGTCTCAGAGTAAAGAGAACCTCAAGAATCAGATCTTTAAAAAAGCAAAAAAGGGAATAAAACATCAAACTCTGACCTTTTAAGTGAGGCTCATTCCATTGTAGGTATAATTCCCTGATATTTATTTTCCTGAATATTTTCCTCATACACAAAGAAAATGAAGAGCAAAAATGGGCTCACATGAGGAGTCTATTTTGACAATGTCAACCATGTTACAGTTCCACAGACTGACTCAGGGATATTGATTTCAGTCTATTTATACATCAGCCTCAAGTGTTTCCAACAAGGTAATTTGCCATGAGACATCAGCTGAAGCAAATTAGGTTTCATGTTCAAAGTCCCCTTGCTGTCTATAGATCTAACAAGCAAATCCATGTCATAAAAAAGAGGGAAAGTGATGGATCTGAGTAAATATATATCTATTTTTTAAACTTCATTGGGTTATTATCCACACACATGAGCATCATCTGGTGGTTCTGATGCCTAGAGGATTTACAGGATAAAGCTGTATGTCAGGCTGTTTCAGGTGTTACAGAACTGTAAATAGATCCATGCTTAGTATCTGGCTGGACTGAGGCTTATGGTTCCAAACCTGAGGTCATTTAAATCAAAATTTTGCAAACCAGAGAAACTCTCTGTATTTGTACTTAAAACTACAGAGAAAAGAACAGTAGGTGTAGTTAGCTGGATTTTTCCCCAATGCTTTTGTTGTACCAGTCCCTGCGCTAGAGCATTACATGAGGGTGTACATACCTGAGGGTGTTGGTAATGTTGCAGGGGCATCTCCTGTTGCACTTGAGGCCATAAAAGCCTTCAGGACACATTCTGTCCTGGCAGTGGATGCCTTTGAAGCCGGGGTCACAGATGCAGGCGCCGTTGACGTGGTAGCACTTGGCGCCGTTCTGGCAGGCGCAGGCGTGCGCGCACTGGAAGCCGTAGGTGCCGATGGGACACTCCTCCTGGCACCTGCCATGGCACGGGACACGGGACCAGTTACACCCACAACCTCAGCAGGACATTGCTTTTACACAGCAACCTCTTTGTTAATGAGCTAAATACCACCCAGAGCAATCCCTGCTCGTTTATGGAAGCAGCACTGAACTGATGGGGTATCTTGGGCGTGCAAATTGCTGCTGAGCGAAACTGCACTCATCCGTGCCCAATTACATCCTGCTAAATTTGCATCACTTCATGTTACCTTCATTCACAAAATGCATGCATTCTTCTTTCCTGGACCTTGACAACTGTGTTCATCAACCGTAAGAAACTGATAGGCAAGAAAATATTTTATTATAAAACCCCTCACCTGTTTGACTTCTCTTTATCACAGGAGGACTGTGCACCTCCCTTGAATGGCCCTCTCAGTGATGAGGAGGGATAAAAGGGAAAGTGAATTTAGCAATAATGAGCAAAATGTTCCCAGGAATGCTTTAGTTTTACTTGCCCTCTTTGTTGACATTGCATCAGTTTTATGTCAACAAGGAAAAAAGAAACCCCTTTGTGTTTTGAGTGTGTTCTGAGTAAGTAAAAGCTTAAATTTGCTATTCTTCTCCTACTCCAGGGTAGCTCAGTAGTATAAAATCTCCATAAAAATCACTTTCATGCTCCTTAGTGGAGAATCTTCTTAAAAATTGCCAACATTTTTAATATTTGATGCACATAAAATTGGAATCTGCAAACACTTTACACAGATTGTTTTAAATTGCACCTTCCATGCACTGTTAAAAATATCTGCCTATTGGATATGTTCTGAGATCTGCCAAAAAGTCTGTTTCCTTGTCCTACACAACCAATTTAAGAGTTCAGATTATTTCCTACTTGGAAAAGCTCAGCTAAGGTCCTGAAGAAAGCAACTGATTGTGTGCTTGACATAATTCAGTGGTTTCAGAATTCTGCAATGAGTCAGTACCACAGTTTACATGATCCACCGTGAAATACAGATAGGCCTTTTCAGTTAATAAAAACAGAAAAAGAAGCCCAGAAAAGCCCAATTCCCTTATCACATGGATGCCAGGCATTGGAAATTGCCTATCAGCATTAATTTAAGCCTGAGCATTGATTAAAGTGTATACTGTAAACTCAGTGGATGGAGGCAATTGTTAAATGTCTTTCTGCAGGTCATTTCACAGCTGGCAGGTGAGAGTTAATATAATGATCAGTAATAAAAGATTAATGTGTGATGCAAGCCAGGCAAAACTGCAATGAACACAGGCAGTATATAAGAAGGGCATTACTTTTGCAGCTTCAGATTATCACGTTTTACTAAAAATAAATGAACACAGCAAAGGGCCCGGCTGGTGATTTAATTCCAGCAGGCACCGACGCAGCTGCTGGTTGCAAATCTGAGTTGAGGAGTTCATACGAGACCCTAAGTGAGAGGAGTCTGGGACAAAGAGGGAAAGAGTCTGGAGAGGCACCAGAGAGAGAGAGAGAGAGAGCCTGCTGCTCTCAGGGGGTTCAGCTGCAAAGGAAAGAGCCAGCAAAGAATGGGAACAGTGGGGCTGGAGCACTCCCAGCAAATGAAATGCAAGGAGGAACAATGAAGCTCCTCATGTCCCCACTGCTGCACAGACCCTGAGTGAGCAGGAGAGCTCTGAGCTCCACGGGGTGAATTCTTAGTCAATAATGCACTGTATCATTCTATATTTATAGAAGATGAAGCATTACCTAGCAGGGAGAAAAGCATCTGGAAATGAAATATTGACGACCTAATCCATTTACATAATTAGCCTTTTTCTACTAACAATTTAACCAACTTATTTATTTGGAGATCAAGCAGCTACCGCTAATGAATTTTATACAAAGAATACTAATAATGACTCCTCTGGAACATGAGAATAATCACAGCAGGAATTAGCTTTCTACTTAAACATCTTTCCTTTGCAACATATCAATCTAATGCGTCCATAGCACCATTAACAACCAGATACATTGTTCAATTAAATTACAAAATGAGCTGCTAAGCCCTAGTTATGTTTCTTGTTTAATTTACATTGCTTTCTGCCTATCTGGGGAGATTCGTATTATAATATCCACTGAACTTTAATATGTACCATAATTATTTGGGTTGGGATAGGATAATATGGCTGTCACCTGTAGAATTAATGGAAGCAATTTCACAAAATATTAAACAGAAGACAGCATGCTTA
Organism: Melospiza georgiana; assembly: GCF_028018845.1. Taxonomy (NCBI): domain Eukaryota; kingdom Metazoa; phylum Chordata; class Aves; order Passeriformes; family Passerellidae; genus Melospiza; species Melospiza georgiana. The sequence continues at coordinate 18,702,629 of NC_080442.1, forward strand.
ACAGATGAACTTAGTACATGCTCCTACATTTTTCCCCACAATTTTATTTTTTTAAGGAATAATGCTGCGAAGTATTTTGGGCTGTCCTCTTTGTTTTGGAACAATGATCACGTTTCTGTAGCACAGACAAATATGAAAAGCCAAAATGCACTAACCTGGAGATAAGAGATACAAGTACAAACACGACAACAGGAGAGTAAATCTGCCCATATAGTTCTAATAAATGTGAGATTTATTCTGTTAAGATTCAATCTTTCGATTTAAGGGCAATATGGAAAACAAAGCTAAAGCAGCATGTTCACTTTTCCTGTGAGCCACTCAATTCTGAAACACTCCATTCTCAGCTTCTAACTGTGCCTCTGCTATTATTCCTTTCCAGTTTGTAAAACACACATTTCTATGACAGATCCAGTCATTTCAGTGAATACAAAGCATCCTGCAGTTATTAACAGTGCTGCCAATTTCCTAGAGATTTAGTGCAGTGCCACCCTTGGAAAACAGGTAGGGAACAAAAGTGTGGCAATTACACTCACACAGACCTTTATGACCATTTCATCTCCACAGATATTTATCTAACTCTGTGTTATTATCTTCTGCACATGATGATGAACTGGAGCATTATATAGTACTTATTGACAATTTTAAGATGATAGTAGGTAAAATGTATTTATGTCTTTATTGCTGTTATTCACAGTATCTGTCATTATTGAGATTTTTTTCAATGCCTTGTAAAATGTTAAAGCAGGCAGTGTTTTGTTGTGTAGCAGATTTTCCTGCTCTCCTTTTTGCTGTGACACTGCAACAGCTGCAGGAGATGCAGAGGGTAAAAGACTGAGCTAAGCTGGAGCTGCCTGGTCTGTCCCATTGTCCCTGTGGTGTGAACACAAAACCAAGGAAAGCCACTCAGACTCTTTAAGGACCTTGTCCCTCACTGAACTCAGTGGGCCCCCAGGCAGGTGAGGCAGGTGTGTGCTCAGAACAAACCAGTACAGCCAGCACAAACCAGGGCTGCCCAGCCCAAGGAGCAGCAGAACAGCAGCTGGATACAACAGACTTGAGGTTTCCCCTCCCTTATGGAAGGGGGAATAAAGGCTCAGAGATGAGCATGTTCTGATTTTCTAGGAACCCATTGGAAAGGTGGGAATCTCTAGGCTAATCCAATTTTACCCTGCTGCAGCAGAGCTTTCCTAACTGCCTGTTTACCTTTTCAATCCTGTTCTCATTCATCCTTTCGCACACCTGCATTTCTGTTCCTCTGCCTTTCCTCTCAGTCTTTTACTTCCCTGCTCTGGGATAGGGAAGGTGAGCCATTCCCAAGGGTTTTGCTGGCATGCAGGTCCAGAATGTGACCTTCCCTCACATCTTTTCCATTTCTCCCAACTGATTCTGCCTTAGTTTTTTTACTGCCTCTCTTCCCAAGTTACGTCTCTCTTTAGAGTCTGAATCTCTCTCCCTTTTCTCCAAGTACAGACCTCAGGAGTCTCATGGGACTCATGAGTCCACACTCCCTTTGCTCAAGGAGAGCCCCTGTTAGCTCCTGCCATGTCTCCTCTGCCCAGTCTCTCCCTGAGCTGCCTCCTCCAGCCCCTCTCCGAGGGCAATCAGCAGTAAAATCCTCTTCCCATGTCCTTTCCTCATCAACAGGATGCAGGCTGCTGGCTGGGAGCTCCCAACAGCTCCAACTTGATTGCATTGATCCATGCACAGCCAGCAATCCATCAGGGTGGGCAAGAACCAAATGAGGAGAGCAAGAGAGGCTCTGTGAGCCTCCCCCAGCATGGCCAGCACTGGGAGCAGCTCGGGACTCAAGTGTGGTCCCCACTATAAAGGCCCAGGCTGCACAGCTGCCTCCTTCCGTGGAAAAGTCTCCACAAAGAGAGAAAGAGAAACAGGAATGATATGGTACCACATGTATGGAAACAGTCTCCAGATGGAGAATGGGGAACAGAGGCACACTGATGTTTCTCCTCTAAATTACTTGGAAATAATTAGTATTTCCTCCATATTCAACCCCATGCAAATCCTGACATAAACTCCAGAGCCCCCTCCAATTATAACTGTCCATAAAGTGGGAACAGGGAAGCTCCATGTGTAATGGGAAGGAGCAGCCTTCTGACCCTCCCATAGTGCTGAGGGTTGGATGTTTGTGCTCCAACAACCTGCTGATTATTCAGTGAGGGCAGAGATGAGAAACTCCACTGAGCTTCATTGCATAAAAATATAACTGTAGCATATGTCAGTATAGAGCTAATAAAAAAGGGAATATAGAGGAGAAAGTGCTTTAGAACAACATCCACAGGTGAGCTGTGCATCTCTGCAAACCCTGGTGCCACAGGTCCTGTGCAAAGTGCTCCTGAGAGCTGCTTTAACTGCACTTCCCAACCTTTGTTAGCCAGGATTCGCTGCAAGCTAAGCCAGCACATGCTGCAATCCCTCATTGACTTTGCTGTGCAGTCATTTTGCTGAATCCATGACACCTTGGTAAAACAATATTATCATCTGCTCTGATCGATTCATGGGTGAAGGCTCTCGTTTATAAATTTTGAGGATTTATCACCTTTTGCTGGTGGCTGAGATGGATCAGTGCTACAGTAGCACAGAAGAATGAAGGAGACATTAAACTGCAGCATTGCTTACTCTTGAGGATATTAATTTGTATAAAGATACTTCATTTACATATCTTGTAAACATGTAATGCTCTCTATTAAATTTATCACTGTAAATATCTAAATTAAATTTAATCCATTAAATTTTAAAAGTTATATTAAAAACCCCTGTAAATGGAGAGCATTGCCAATAAAAAGTAATAACATTGCCACATTTATATTGCTTGAAGTGCTTCAGAAGGATGAACCTAATTGGAGCAATAGAAACATAACACCATTTTTCAGGGAGGAAGATTGTCCTAGAAGGGATATAAATATTGACAGTCCATGGTTAAAATGAAAGGCTTTGGGGGTTGATTTTTACCTGTCTCCTATATAGCCAGCTGTGCACAGGCATTTTCCTGTCACGGGGTCACAGTGCCCTCCGTTGTGGCATGGACAGTCCTGGCTGCAGTTAATTCCAAAGGTTCCAGGAGGACAAGGCTGTGCACACACCAGCCCCTGGTAAGGTTGTAGAAAGAGCAATATTTCAGTCAACATTCATAATGCAATAAATTTCTTGATGCAGCTTGGAATTTTATTGTCCTTGCTAAAACTAGATGTAAGTGTAGCAGCAATATTTTATCTGCATAAGATGTGCTAACGACAGTCTGAAAACTCTGCTACCACAGTAAATGCCTGCCTGGCCTGACTCCAGAAGGGATTTTTCTCACCACTGCACATTCAGGGATAATTCTCTTCCTTGGATCTCCCCCACAAACTGCAGCTGGGCTTGCACTGCCCCTTGAACAGCCACACCAAGATGGGGGAGAAGTTGAAGGCAACCAGAGAAGTCTACAAAGCTGCTCTGTGCTCCTGGGGTTTTTGTGAAGCAGAGAGTCTGAAAAGCTGCACAGAGAAGGTTTGGGAAGGAAGGGATTGTTGGAAGGTTTGGGAAGGAGGGGATTGTTGGGAAGGTTGCACTGGGAAGGTGTAGCTGTGCTGGTTTTGATGGTCTGTGATGATCCCTCCTGTTCAGCCAGTCTCATTCATCCAACCCAACTGGAGGCTGCAGATTCCCCTATTGCCCTTCACACCCTTCACTCTGCTCCCTCTGCTCTCTCCAGCCACATCCATCTCTCAAAGCAACACAGAATGGAGGTGCCAGAGCTTTGGGAAAGCCACAGGAATTCTGCAGTGGAATATCTACCTAATCCCTAAACAGTGACAGGATGCAGCATCCAGCATCCTCCCAGCTCCTTATCCCCAACCCTGGAGCCACATCTCAGTCCCTGGCCTGCCTCAACTCCACATTCCATTTTATGCTCCCAGTCCCCTGCTTTCCTGCCTCTTTGTTCCAGTCTATCCCAAATCCGTCCTTTCAATCCTCTCCTCCACCCAGACCCAAATGCTCATCTCTGAGATGTTTCCTCCTTTCCCTCCCTGCTTACCCAGCCCTGGGAGTGCAGCAAAGCCAGACTGTCCCTGCTGTGCCCCTGGCACTGCTCACAAGCAAAGCAGCTCCCAGGTAATCCCTGCTCCAGCTGCTCAGCCCCAGGGCAGGGAATGCTCTCCCTTGTGTGGGGCCATGTCTTTGGAAAATTTACCTGCCAGTCTCAGGTGGCTTCCCCCCAGGTATCCCATAATGTCTCTGCCAAGTATCAAGGCCTTACAAGGATTTCCCCAGACTTTCTTAGAAGTTGTATGAATGTTTTTCTCCCTGTGAGCAAATATAAAGCCTGAGGCTGGCATCCAACTGAGGAACTTCAGCCAAAACAAGCCTGGCAGTGCTGGGATCTGAAGTTGTGGTCCTATAATGGAAAATGTTTGGCATCTGCAGCAAGTGGTGCTGCTGCCAGTGCCACCACAGTGCCCAGTGTGAGACAGAAAGTGTCTGGCCACAGGATTATTTGGGTTTAATTTCTCTGTTTCCCTAAGCAAGCCCTGGGGCCTCTGGGTTTTATCAGACACAACTTATTCAAAATATAAACCAGGAATATAATGGCTGCTTTCACTCCCTGGGGCTTGGGAAGTTTAGCTGCATCAACCGCCCCAAAGTGAAGAGGCTGCTCTTCAATGTCACCATAAAACAGATACTTTGAGCCTTTCCCAAGCAGGGCTATGTGGCTCCTTGGCTGTAAAACAGACAGGTTGGCCTCAGTTCAAGAACTTTCAGATTACAGAGTTAAAAACTGGTGTCTCTGAACTTGAGTAATACACAACACTATATATCTGAAAACCTAAGTGTCCATTTATCTTGATAATAAATACTTTCTCCCTTCATGTCTCAAAAGGAACAGGATTTCTATCAACAAATGATGAGAAAGCAATACTCTGGGATGCATCCCCCTGGAGCCAAGAGAATCTTTAGCTGTACTTTCTGCATTAATATGTACTAAGGGAATTCAAAACATCCCTCTCTAGAGGATCAAATGTCAGACCAACATTTCCTGCTGCTTATACGTCTAATCAGCAAAGTTCACCCCATCAGCACCTTTTTTAAGGCCCTGATCTCATCAGCTTCTGCTTTTGACATTGTTTCCTGTATTTTGTAGGACAGAAAAGATTTTTTTTCCTTCTCCATTTTCTTAGACACCCCCACATTTAAAATCCACAACAGAAAGAAAAATAGACAAAAATACAAATGATGCTTCACAGTGGCCAGAATCAATAGGAGAGAAGTGATGAGCAGAATGTGCTGTATTACCACAGCCCCACCATGTCTTGGGAAGGGGGTCTGGGGCCAAACAGGGGGAGCTGCCAGTGACAAATGTTCTGTCACATCAGGAAATATTGCTGCTTTCCTGAGCACAGAGATCTAGTCCTTCAAAAGGGCTTCTCAGAAGCGTTGTAAGTGCTAAATTAACTTCTCTCCCCCCTTCCTGAGAGCGCTTGGAGAATTTAATATTGCAAATGAGAAAGATGTATAGAATTAAACCTGTAAATTGTTAATGAGGCCCTAAAGCAGCCACCCACTAAACTCCACAGCCACAAAGGCACAGAAGTGGAACAAGCCCAACATTGTGGGATGCTGGAAGCCACATTCTGTTGACTGTTCAACAATAGAGGCTGCTGGCCACCATCCTGCTGGTGAGGAACCCATGGGGCTGTACAGTCCCACAGGACACCATCCAAGGAACTCCTGCTGCTGGGAGCACTGGTGGGAGGAAAGAAATTACAAGTCATAAAAGAACCAGGCTTTGAAGAAGGAAGAACCTCAGAACCCCAGAACTTCTTCCTTTTTAAGTCAATGCCTTCCCTTCCCCATCCCACCAAACCCCAAGGGAGCTGAGCTCCTGTTAATAAGCCAACCTAGGAAAGGATAAAAGTTGCAGCTCATCCAGCAGCAATAAAGTCCAAGTGGATTTGCACTTGTATAAATCTAGGGAGAATTCTCTCCTTCCAAAATGATGGTATATTCAATATATATGTGCAGTCTCAAGCCTCAAAATCAGCAAGTAAAATTCCTGGTGTCACAGAAACCCGTGGTGTGAAATAAAATGAATGCTGTCTAGCAATCCCATCTCGCCTGCTCCTTTACAGCCCCCTCATGTCTCACTTCCCAAACCCTTCCAACCACCAAGAGTTAAAAATATAGCATGAAAACACACTTGTTATCCCTCTCTGTACACTGAATTACCAGCTTTTCATTAAAACCCTGGAGAGACCCTTTATACTTAAAATCTCAACATTTACAAGCTGAGTGCTTTTACTTATAATTTCAGTTTCATTCTGTAGAATACTTGATCTTTCTCTTCCATTTTCAGTTATGCTTGTTTCAAACATCAATTGTTAACTCTAGGGTTCCTCCAGGGACAGAGCAGCCAACAACACAGTTTTCAGAAAAGTCTCTCTGGCCTCCTAGAAATGCATAAAAGAACTCCAGGCTGTAAGGAATTGGGCAGGACTGGGCCAGAATACAACCACAGCTGCTGTGCAGTGCTCTGGTTCTTCTTAGGGTCTGTGCTGCATCCTAAAAGACATCTAAAAATTCCTGTTCTATTCTGCTATTCCTATTTGTTTAGTGATGTTTTAATTTTGAAAAAGAGGAGAAAACTCCTGAAAAAATACAAGTAAGAGAGAATACAGCAAAACACCTTAGATCCTGAGAAATCTTGGCATGCAGGAGAAGAGATGAAAAAGTAATATTTTTATGTGAATCACTTTATTGATCATTTCTTAGGGGGGTAGTGCCAGAATGGACTGATAGGCCCTCAGAAATATGGGAATTGTTTTCCTAATGCTCCAGCACTCAAGGAAAGAATCTTTTCTTTGCCAGCACTGGTTGCCAGGTGAGGGCAAGGGGCCATGTTCATACTTCTGACAAGTTTTGCCTTTGTCATTTGAAATGGAATAACCTCATCACCACCCTTGCCTTGATGGGTGGTGTTAGAGAGATTCCAGCTCTCTAGTTAGGGATATTTTCCACCAAAAATTAAGGACAGCAATGTTCTCCTACAGAACATTGCTGCTGATGTACAGCAGCATCTCATAGCTGGTGCTTTTGAACTCAAAGCAGTTGATGTATAAATGGAAAGGAACATAAATCTCTCTCAGCTTTTGTATATTTGAACAGGTAGAGGGTCCCCATCAGAATTCATAGTTGTGTGATGATCTGCAGGGCCTTCCATGTAAAAAAAAAAAAAATTCAGAGTACTTGCATGCTTTAAAATCCAGCAACTTTGCCAAGAGACTAATTGTCAGATACAGGAAAAATGCCAGGAAGTTTAGTACAGCTAAATGGGATGAAGGCCTGTGAGACTTGGCATGCCCCAAGAGAGTTCATTATTACATTATTGATAAAGTTGAGGACTTTGAAAATGCTTGGCATTGCTTTCCTGACACAAAGGATTAAAGGTCAGGGCAGCTGTCTCTCGGCAGTGCAAGCCCTGACACAAGCAAATCTCTGGCAATCAATGGCAGTGGTGCCTGGGCAAGGACAGGACCCTGAACTGTGCCCTGGCTCAGCTCTGCTCCTGCCTGAGCCTCGGATTCCCCTGGCTTCCCCCTCTCCCCTGAAGGGGAACAGGGCATTTTGTGCCTCTGACAGTGCTGAGCTGGCCTTTGAGCTTTCTGTCTGTGTGAGGGCACTGTCTAAGGCTGCCAGGAATATTCCAAGGAACTGGAACTCACAGACAGCTCTCTTGTCTTGTGGCATGCTGTTGTTTTTAAACTCTGTGATGGCACCTACCAGTCAGAGAATCACAGAACCACCGAGGCTGGAAAAGTCCCCCAAGATGACCAAGTCAAACCACTCCCCCTGCACTGCCAAGCCCACCATTAACCCCTGTCCCCAGGTGCCACACCCACATGTTTTTGGACACTTCCAGGGAAGGTGGCAGCTCCCAAAGCGGTGGCTTGTCTGTGCAGGTGCTGTGCACAGCCAGCAAATGTGGTTCCAGTTTGGGAACTGTCAGAGCATGGCTGGCACCCATCAGCTGAGCCACGAACAATGAACACCCAGCTGCAGGCCCTGGTGAGGAGCAGCAGTACCCACCATCCATCCAGCAGGACAGGAGCACTCCCCAGTGATGTGGTGACAAACGCCCCCGTTCTGGCAGGGGCAGCGCAGCTCGCACTGCGCGCCGTGGCTGCCGGGGGGACAGCGCTCCTCGCAGCTTTGGGGAGAGAGCAGAAAACAGAGCTTAGAGAGCGTGCAGGGAACAGCAAATGAGCAAAACACAAACACAGGTCATCATGGGAGTGCTCATGCAAATGATGAACCCTCAGTAAGGCTCAGCTGGCAGTGCCAATTAGCTGAGATTCCTTTTGTTTCTGTGGGGTTGTTTATGTGCCACGGATCCAGCCCGGTAAGGCTGATGCATGTGTGTAACCTTTCTGCATGCACCAAATCCCACCCATCTCCACAGGACAACCCATAACCATTAAAACAGCCCAGGAAAATAGGAGTTGCAGGATGAAGCCTTCAATGTGAATTATATGACATGGCAATAAAAGAAGCTGCAAACAGAATAAAAGGATGGGATTAAAATGCTTGAAATTCCTCCAGTCACTACTGAATGTTAACTTTTGCAGTGTATAATGGACTGGCAAGGACTCAACATCATTTAAAGGCTATTTAAGTTCATTGAGTCTCTCTCAGTACTCGTGGGGGGCAATGTGGGGGTAATCCCTGCAAAACCCAGGGTCTCCTACATCTGCACTGCAGAGCTTTCAGCACTGAGGCTCTGAAACCACAGGATGTTGTCCCCCAGCTGACTGTCCTCTCATGAGGATGTTCCTACAACACCAGGGGCTGGCCCTGCTGAGAACTGACCCCTGATGTCAAGGGGAGCACTCCCAAGAGTAAGTGGAGTCCTTAGCAGTGAGTGCTTCCACGACTGAGGTCACAAGTCTAGGAGGAAATCAGGTACTAAATAAAATATTCACAAGGTCTATCACTTATTTATGAGGGTTAACTCTGCCCTTATTTTTTTCCTTCCCCTTCATGCAGGTCAACAAATAATAATAGACTGCAAAAGTATTAACTCACCTACAATAGATCTCCTACCACATTCAGTGACTAAATTCTCTTTTCCCCTTAAATAATTCTGAAAAACATAATTACTTCTGAAGCTACTGAAAGATCTCTAATGAGAACTGATGTTACACTGTGGGCAATTTTAAATAAGAAACTATTGCTTGCTGTCCTAAAATTAATATGCAGATTTTGTGAATCCTACTGGTAAACTTTCCGTGTGGTGGATGGGGATTTAGCTACATGATTCTCGTTAAAGTTAATAGGAGTCACACCGCTAAATCCCTGCTCTCTGCGCTTAAAATTTACCCCCTAGATACTAAGCTGATATAGTTAACAGCAATGCTTTCTCAGTTAGATTGAAAGTCAAATAAATTGGGGATGGAAAAGTCCCATTTGATGCTGCACTGGACTGCTAATGAGGAGAGAGTCCAACTGCTTATCAAAACTCCACCATAATTTGGATTGTATTGACATTCTGAAATTAGGAACAGGTAGAGTTGTTGCACAAGTTGGAACATATAAATTATTTTAAAGCTTATTTTAGCACTATATTTTATTTTAATAGCATGGAATCATAGAACTCCAGGATGGTTTGGGTTGGAAGAGATATTGAAGCCAGATCCAACTCCCTGTCATGGGCAGAACAACTTCCACTATCCCAGTGTGCTCCAAGCCCCATCCAACCTGGCCTTGGACACTTCCAGGGCAGCCACAGCTTCTCCGGGCAATCTGTGCCAGGGCCTGCCCACCCTCACAGGGCACAGTTCCTTTCCAATATCCCATTTGTCCCCATTTAAAGCCATCACCCTTTGTTCTATCACTACACACCCTTGTCCTAAGTCCCTCTCCAGGTCTCTTGAAGGATGCCTTCAGGGACACAGGTATAACCAGCAGCAAGAACAGAGGTTTCCTTTATCCATTCTCTCTGAAATCCCATTCCCTGGTTTCTCCAAAGGCCGATGAATAACAGGGTGTAAACTCAGCCAGTTACTCCTCGCGTTAAACGCGTCCGACCCCAACCAGTCGCAGGCAGTCCCAGCGCTCCTGCCGCACTTACAACACTCCGGTGTACCCGGGCGTGCAGTGGCACTCTCCGGTCTGGTGGTCGCAGGTGGCGCCGTGGTGGCACTGGCACTGGAAGAGGCAGCCCTTGCCGTAGGTGCCCGGCTCGCAGAGCTCCTCGCAGCGCCAGCCGCGGAAGCCGTCGGCGCACACGCAGGCGCCCGTGATGGGGTTGCAGAGCGCTTCGTTCTGGCACTGGCAGCGGTTGCTGCAGTGGGGCCCCCAGTGCTCGCTGTCACAGCCTGCGAACGCACACCGAGTTACCCATGGGGCACACGGGGCTGCCTCACCCCACAGCCCCGTGTGCACCTCGGCCAGAGCCTCCCAAAGGAACCCCCGCTCCCAAACTGCCCCCCTGACCCGGCTTTAACATCTGCCTGCCCCGCCCCAGCTTCAGCATCCCCACCCAGACCCAGCTTCAGCATCCTCCCCCAAACCCAGGTTCAGCATCCCCACCCAGACCCAGGTCCAGCATCTCCCCTCAGACCCAGGTCCAGCATCTCCCCTCAGACCCAGGTCCAGCATCTCCCCTCAGACCCAGGTCCAGCATCTCCCCTCAGACCCAGGTTCAGCACCCCCACCCAGACCCAGCTTCAGCATCCCCACCCAGACCCAGGTCCAGCATCTCCCCTCAGACCCAGCTTCAGCATCCCCACCCAGACCCAGCTTTAGGGTGCAAGGACACAATGGCACCACTGTTATACCTAAAGTTGAGGACTTGTTTAACACCTTATTGGATCAGGCCTGAAATCTTTTAATATCCTGTTTCTTAGTGCTCTTAGATTGCTGGAAGGAATGAATTTATAGTGGAATTAGATGCAGAGGGTCCCATCCTGCCTGCACTGCACTTAAGGGCAGGTGGTGCTGCCAAGCAAATGCTGTCGATTTAATAATGTCATCAAATATTGTTTCTTTGTTATGTTCCCATAAGATAACATACAAGATAATCTAAAGAAAGCTTTCTCCTTGGTGTTGTTCTCTGATTTATTTATTTTTTTATTTACTTTTGTTGTCTGGACTAAGTAGATGGGAGGAAATAAAATAACACTGGAGACAGGACATCCTGAGGCTGCCCAGGCTCAGGGATGAAGTTATGGAGTGAATGTATCAGGTAATTCCTATGCTAAAAACAGCAACACAGAAGGACCCCAAAGCCTCTGGCCACTGACATGGAGAGGAGGTTCCCTATGGAATGCAGTAAGGCACAGGGAGAACCCTCATGTGACAATCCTGCCTGATCCCTTCTCTTTGGAAGAGCATGTGGAGGATGGGAGAGGGAAGTCAGCCCTACAGGAACAGTTTCTCCTGATTTGCTCCTGAAACAGCACCTGTACAACACCTCTTTGAGCTGCGTGCACTGAACAGAGCTCAAGCAGACACCCAAGGTCAAGGTTTCCTCAGCAAATGTCTGCAGGAAAACAAGGATTTCTTCAGCAGCTCTACCCTCCACTTAGCAGCCTTTCACCACAGCTGTGGCAAGGATGAAGAAAATCCTCCTCCTATTCAGAACAGGCTACTGGGAAGGACACAGTTACTGATGGCTATTCAGGCACAGCTGGCTGTGCTCAGAGCTGGGTTCAATTTCACCACCAGCCCTCCTGTGAGTGGTGTAAATCCCACTGCCAGGCAGAAGAGGAGAGAGGAATCCCAGCAACAGGGCTGTCTTCACAAACTCTTTTATTTGCAAACATGGAAACTAATCCCAGGTGACACAGGCTGCTTCTCAGCCCTGGATCTGTTTCCAGGATTAGTGAGGTAAATGTAAAGCTCACTTAAGCCCGGTGCTTTTGTCCTAGAAATTACATAGCCCTCTCCTTCTACAGTACTTGGCTATAAACCCACACTGAAAAACTGCTTCTATCCAATATTTTTGGCAATATTTTTATTTATTATCCCTCATTTTGAGAAGGAGGATATTCATTGGTCAGTGTGAGGATATTCAGCAGAAAAAGAAGACAGCTCTTTGTTAATTTGCACTGCTGATTACCAGTTTACAAATTCCTGTTTCTTGAGCAAGTGTTAAAAGCAGAAACAAACCCCCAGAAGACAATTCCAAGGTCTCCAAAAGATCTGCAGGGTGTTGGGGGATGCAGTGCAGAGGTTGCATGTCCTGCAGGGAGCAGAGCACACCATGGCCCCCTGTGCATGATCCCACTTGTGCCTCATCCTGGATCCTTTATTGCTTTGCCTCACTTCCCCCAGCTGTATACAGGGATGAGAGCTCCTCTCTAACACCACTGGGAGCCAAGCAAACAAAATCTTACTCTTTATAAGACTTAAATTATTACTGAGAATCTGTGGGAAGAGATGATCTATCTTTATTTCTATAGACACTTGCTAAGGCTGTGTGAGCCTTCTGGGGCAGGGAGCAAAGCTGCTGGAGCTGCTGGAGATCCCCAGCAATTTCCATTCCAGAAACACTGATTTGTTTTCTGCACAACTTGAACATCAAGAGATGCAGCTCTGCACCTCCATAAAGGACACAAACCTGAACCACACAAGCACAGCTGATGTCCCTCAGCACAGGAAAGAGGAGTTCAGGGATCAAACTGCACCCTGTGTGCTCTGGGGATTGATTCCTGCCTTCCCACACCTCACATCAGAGCCCCAACTGCAGACTGTGGCTTCTTCTGAGCTGATACAGCTCCAGTTGCAATTAATTCCCCTAATATGAATAAATAACACTCATTACAAGATATTATTCTATCCTTGCTCTTTCATGTCTCAGGTGGGTGCTCCAAGCATCTGATTTGTCTGCTGGGTTTGTGTTTTTCACTTTGAAAGGAAGTGAAGGAAAAAGAAAACCATTTGTAGGAAGGGAAAACCATTTCCCATCATTAGTTCAAGCATCTTGTTTCAACTGTACAGTGCCTGCACCAAACATAGCTCATTTTTTTTGAACACTTATTTACCAGCAGTATTTGGTCATGTTTGCTTCTTCCCTGTAGCAAATTTTATCCCACAATCTCACCAAAGGGAACTGAGTGAAATTCGTTAGCAATATGTCAGTGTAAAATTTGGTTAATGAAATTTCATCCTCACCTGATTTTTTGCACTGCAGTAACCTCACATGAAAATAAGATCTTTGCTGCTCAAAGTTTATCAGTTGCAGTTGCTTTTCATTCCCCTTTCCTCTGAGTCCCACATTGCAGTGACTCCTATGACTGTGGAGTCATTTCATTGGAACATGGTGTGATATTTATATAATGATATAATGATAACTCTGAGATCTGCACTGTGGACACTTCTTCTTTAGCAAGGTAGATACAGGGATGATAAGCTGAAATCCAAGTACTTATTCATACAATTAGCTCCACTGAGCTCAGCAGGCTCGCTCAGGTGTGAGAGTAATTGAGTGTGTAACTGGCTACAGGACTGGGATCCAGTAGCTCCTGGTAGAGAATTATAAAACAGAAGAAACAAAAGACTTCAGCAACCAAAAGGAATTTTTTCTCTACACATGAGGGTAGCAAATCCTGGCTGGTGTGTGACAGTGACTCCAGGTTCTGAGACAGAGAGCAGAGCAGGTGCAGAGCCATGAGACCCTGCTGCGCTTTGGGATCATCAGCAAAGTCTCCCATGGCCAAGGTGAGACCATTTTAAACCTTAGCCCCAGTCTAGCACAGTCTGATCCTGTTCTTGTTGATTGCCTCAGTGAGTTACTGTAATAGAGATAAATAATAACAGCAACAATGTGTGAACAGAGAGCTGATTAAAGCTCACATGAGCGCTCTGCTGTAAATGCAGATGCCATTAAAAATGTCAAAATGATACAGAGACTTTAACCAGACCATCAATAAGGAAAGCAACCTGAGAGAGGTGATGTCAGGGAGGTACAAATGGTCCCCTTAGCTGCATGTGGGGATGTCAATACTGTGAGGGATGAGGCTGAAGCAGCCCCTGTTCCCCTGGGAGATGCTACATTGAAGGGAGCTGCCATATTTCAGGTACGTGCCACACTCCCTGGCAAACGTGCTAACTTCCTCACTTTTTCACCTTTGGAAATGTGGCTGGAGATGAGCTGTCACCAGTAAAAATGAATGTGGCTCTGTGAGGGGTGAAGCTGGGTGCCCAAGCACAATCACACCGGTGTGCACAGGGTGCTGTGACAGGAGAGGGATTCTCTCCTCAGAGGAGACTGCTCAGAGCAGCACCAAGGGTTTTCCTTCTATTGCCACTCCCACACTGAAACCTCAATTCCTTCCTGAAGTGAGGGCTAATTCCTGCAGGCTCTGCAAACAGAATCCTCAAATCCTAAAATCCTTAAAGTTGGAAAAGACCTCCAAGATCACCAAGTCCAACTTTCAACTGAACACCCCCATGCCTACTAAATCACATCATGAAGCGCCACACCTGCTTGTTTCTGAGCCCTTCCAGGGATGGTGACTGCACCACTTCCCTGGGGAGCCTGTTCCAGGGATTAACCACTCCTGCAGTGAAATGTTCCTGCTGTGGCTGTGCATGGCATCCTGTTGGCAGCTGTGTCCTGGTAAATCGACACTGGGGACACAGGGGAGGTGCTGCTGTGCCCCCCAAGGGCTGCTCCTCCCTGTAGGGATGAGGAGGGAACTGCTGAGCTCTGGGTCAGCAGGGACACCCAGCACACCATGCAGCAGCACAAGTCAGGCACAATGAAGCAAACACAGGAGTTTGAAAAGGTAACAGATGAATAAAAGGACTCCCACGGAAGGGGTGACATTTATGGAGTGACTTATCCCAATGAGAGAGTGCAATTCCAGAGCTTTTCCATCACTGCACACACACCATTCACATGAAAACAGAATCTTCTATCACAGCAGCACCAGCACCTGTGGCCTCAAGGTCTGAGTTTATTCTGCTCTCAGCATCAGCCTCCCTGTGGCTCTTTTATAGCCAGGGCCAGTTCTGTATTGCAGGTCTGCAAAGTCAGTGGGATGTTCACAAACATCCTGAAAAAGGCACAGCTGAAAAACCCAGTGTCTGATTTCCCAAGGACTCAAGACCATATTGGGCTGATGGGGAACTTCAATTAATCCACACTTTAAAGCAGCTTTCTACAAATTTGCTAAAGCACAGAACATGCTCATATTCAATAATCAATATTCTGGAATATTTCCAAATTCAGTTTGTAATATTTAAATGAGATACTAGCCCTTAAAAATGCAAACAGGAAATAAAATTAACTGATTAAATCTAAGAGGACATGGTTTAAGAGAGATTATTTTAGAATTTACTTTGAAATTAGAACTAGATTCTCCTCTTAATGTAACTGTACTGTTGTAAAATGATTCTATGCATACAAATTGAGGTGAAATGTGGATTTAGCTCTGGGTGGGGTTTTTTTGTCTAATTCAGTTTTGGAATCAGATGGTTGACCCAGCTAATGCAAAGCAGGCAAAGAAACACCAAAAGGTAAAACATGTACCTGAATATAATGAAGGATGATTTAAAATAATCAGTTAGGTTTTTATCCCCTGCACTTTATTCAGCAGGAGAATTACAGCCCTGTGTTGAGCTGGGTCTGCTCCCTGCACAAACATGACTCCTTTTGGGACAGCTCAACACCTTTGCAAAGAGAAGCCAAGCAATAGGTTTGGAACAAGGTCCATGAAGAGGGAATTCCCCTACAATGACACTTCCCAGCACTTCATGTTGGCTCTGAGCAGAGCTGAGCCCCTCAAGTGACACCAACACAGTGCTAAAGGCATGAGCCAGGTCACTGACACATCACCTGCTGATCTGCTTGATTCCAACCCAAAAACCTCTGTCTCAAAAGACTGATCACCCTTGGAATGTCTAACACATGTTAATAACACTCAAAATAACCCAGATTTTCAAAAATGTTCATCCAAATGCTTAGAGACTGACATTCTAATTCCATTATTTCACCAGCTGGGACACCTCCCACTGTCCCACCCCCAGGGGAGTGCTCAGCTGCCCCCAGTGAAAATTCACCTGTACTCAATCAACCTATAAAAACTGCAATTTGCAGCTCCTCAGTGCCACCCCTGGATAACTCATTACCTGCCTTCCTCGAAGATTCCAACTGTATGAAAAGCAATCTGAAATTAAAGACTTCAGGGCCTTAGCAAGGCTCCTCTTACACTCTTTCCAGGCAGCAGCCACGGGCCACTGGCTGTTTAATCTCTGTGCAGTAAGTGGCCCACAGGGAGGGTGCCAGCCCTGTGCTCTCAGTCCATCACCCACGTGTCAGGGCTTTGCTCTGTCCCTGCTGATGAAGCACCTGAACATCAGCCTGATGACACTCTTGAAGAGATTTGTCTTACTCTTCATTTGCTTCCCCAAGGCAAACAGGGAGCATCCCATGTAAATAAGGCATTTGACTTATGGAGCTGGTGTCACAAAAATAAAATGTCCGATTAAAGGTTGGAAGGACAGCAGTAATTCAGTACTTGAGCCTATGAATTATGATATTTTCTTTAATTATGTGAGCACAGGGTACCCTGGCACTTGCTGACTTCTGAGCCTGTAGCTTTGCAGCCTTAAGGTTCCAGTTCTGGATTCGTTTTATCTCCAAAGCCAGACTTTCAGTCACAGCTCACACAATTATAATAAGAGAATGCCAGTCTCAGTGTTTACCACTCTAAGACTGCCCAGAGAATGTATTTTGCATATGTAAATATGCATTTGTGTACCCACCCAAAAGGAAAACCCCTGGGGTTAATCTGAGGCTGGCAGGACTGGCAATCAGTCTCATCCTCCCAGTTTATGGATCAGTCTTCATCAGGTAGAAATGGAAAGTTGGGAAGGAAACATCAGCTGATTTTTCCCAAAATGAATAAATTATTACTCACAGGAAGAAATCAACCTCATTTTGTGTTTAGGTTTATTTTTTTTCCTTTCTTAAGGACAGGAGAACAGATTTTCATCCTTCAAGAAAGATTTTGCTGATTCTCCCTGAAGTTCCTGCTCTGAATCAGATACAGAACATGTGGCTGATTTGGGCCCTGATTTAATCTTGGATGATGATCTCATTAGTCACTGACTCTCTAACATGTGGTACCTAACTCAGGCTCAGCACTTTAGAGACCCTGCAGTTTATTTAGCATCCTCTGAGGAAACATTTGCTTTCCAAAGTAATTCTTGTTTAAAGAACATTCCTCTGGTATTCTGTAGAATGCTTACAGCAGTTACCTAGCTGAGGTTTGTCTTTTGGATAAATGAAAACAAAATCACTCCAAGTTAAAGAAAAGTTAAGTATTTGGATGTCAGCCTCATCAAATCCTGTAATGAACTCAATATATTTTGGAACCACTAAAAAGGAAGGAACAACTTCTACTCCTGACAGATATTGAAGTGTGGCGCTTACAGAATTTCTACTAAGAGTTATTTTGACAGACGCTTCAAAAGAAGTGAAAATTAGAACATTAAAAAAACCTGAGAATATTTCCTATTTCTTTTTGTAGAAATTACTGCTCTGTTTAATGAGCCTTTAACTCTACTGACACTCTGGATCTTACAAGGAGTTTAAAATCATGAAACGCTTCATAAGGGAGCGACAACATTCTATACAACACTGGCAGCTTGTCTTCTCATTATAATTTTTGTGGAGAAGATGCTGCATTCTTTAAAATGTTGGGTTTTTTTTTTTTTTTAGTGTCATATTAATGGGAGGCAAAGTCTGTTCTTTAATTAGAATTTTACTGTGGTGAATTAAAAAATACATGGGCAGAGTATCAAGAGTCTAATAAAACTAAATGAAGATACTATCTTTCCTCTGTATGAAACCCAGCAGTCTTTGCTCTGGCAAAACTTCCATCAATACTTCATTATTATTGTCTAGGACAAGCTTGTAATAATAATATCTGCAAGTAACTTACTTCCAAATTCAGTCTTCCAACTGGGTAAAACATTCTCTCTCAACATCTGTAATGGACTTTAGATGTTTTCATTGACTGGGTAATGAAATTTTCTGGTAATGCCTCTGCACAAAAGTAAAATCAGTTTTGCCTGCAAGAAGGGGTAGAAATACACTGGATATGCCTAAAACACTGCAGGACAGGGACAGGGAGGAGATGCAGCCTTCAAGAAGTTTGTGTTGGAGGGGCTCAGGGGTGGTGGCACCAGAGCTGCTCAGAGAGGCCTCTGACCCTGGAGATTTGGAGCTGTTGACACAACAGCAGCGTCTGGTGTGTAAAAGCCACATGCAATATCCACATGGGCTCCTTCCTACTCTAAATAATCTAAATAAACAACCAAGGCAGTTGTGGGAGCAGAAGCAAACCCCCCCTGGGTTCAGTAATTCCAGCTGACTTTGATGCAGTTTGGAGCAGACCCACAGGGGCACTGGGAGCTGCAGGAGGCTGCCCAGGCTGGCTGCCCTTCAGCCACATCCTCCTCCAGGACAACTTCATGCTTCACTTGGGAATCCAGCATGTGGAAAACAACCTGATCCAGCCCCTGGGGTCACCTTTCCAGCCTGTGTGACTGCAGAGGATCCAGCAGGACCAGCCCTGCCCAGCCAAGCTCTGGGGATGTGCTCAGCTCCTTGTTTTTCCCAGAGCACAAAGCCAGCCTTGTTGAAGGTCACCCTGCTGATGTTTTGCCAGATAGGCAATATCTCTTTATTTGCACTTAAAGCAGTGCTTAAAGGAGAAAAGCTTCTTGTCACTACAGCAGGGGTAGAGATGTTCCCTCTCCCTGTCCTTCCCATGCAGGGATGTGTCCCTTCTCTTGCAGCTGCTGAGCAAGGGAGCAGAATTGAGACCTGGATTTGCTGAGCAGGATTGGCTGAGCACTGGGGAAAATCAAGGTATGGATATGGAAGAAATGCTGGATCCACCTCAGCAGCTGCAAATTGTACCATAAAGTTTCCCCTTCAGGGGATGGATAAGCACATCCTTCATGCATAACATAACTCACAGCCCTGACTCATCAGTCATTTTTAAGATGGTCAATAAGCAATTTATTTTATTGTGTTGATATTGAAACACAAAGTAAACACTGTGGATTGTGGTATTTGCTTTTATTTCCAATAGTGTTGTTGGAGAGTAAAAAGAACCACTTGGCCTCTTTGCTACAATTCCCTCCTAATGACTAATCATGGAATCTGGAATGGTTTGGGTAGGAAGGGACCTTAAAGAACTTGTTCCACCCCCTGCCATGGCAGGGACACCTTCCACTGTCCCAGGCTGCTCCAAGCCCTGCCCAGCCTGGCTTTGGGCACTCTCAGGGATCCAGGGGCAGCCACAGCTGCTCTGGGCACCTGTGACAGGCCCTGCCCACCCTCACAGGGCAGAATTCCTTCCTACCATCTAAGCAAAATCTCTCCTCTTTTAGTTTAAAACCCCTCCCCTTGTCCTATCACTGGGTCACCTGTGCCCTGCTCTTCAACTGAACAATACCAGCTTAAAGATGTTCTGCCCCAGCAACTGAATCTAGGAAAAATCTTACCTTTTTAGTGTGAATTGTTACTTACAGACATTCAGAGAGAATTAGAGCAGCAGAAAGCCCAGTGGCCTTTGAAAAAGGGGTGTCTTTTATATCTAAAACAGTTCAAAGGCTTGCAAAAAGCTGTGTGCAGGTATCTACACCAGCTACTTGCTGTTCTCTTTTCTTCTGCGCATACTTGAACCTTCACATGGCTCTTTAATGTTACCTAATGTCTTCAAGATATCTTAAATACACTGCGGCCTTTCTCTTATAAACCATTAATAGTAATGTCCCTTTCAGGCACAGAAAAAGAAACAGTTTTGTAAAAAAGTCTTGCCCTGTGTGACCCAGGAAAAACTGGAACGTTCACTCATCTAAACACATTGTGAGACTCAGCACAGCCTCTGCAAACCTTTCTGATATTTACCAATAGAAAATAGCATGTCTGAAACTACTGGTGGGAAAAAAAAGAAGCAAAAATACTGAAATATTAGAATATTACCCTCTCTTTTCACATCACTCGGGCAGAGAGATGTGAGATGTGTTTATATTAAAGAGATAACCATGAGGCAGACAAATGCTGCATAGCTAAAACACAGGAGCCAAAGCCTGTGTGTCCCTGGGTGTGCTGGGAAAGGCAGAGGACACAGAGCCCAGCACCAGGACAGGTTTATGCCAGAAAATTTCCAGTGTCCCTAGAGCAGCTCCTCAGACTGCACCAGTGCTGCAGCTCTCCTGCACCACTTTAGGATGCAAATGCTGAGAGAGCAGAGCAGCCTCAGCAAGCAAAGCAGCAGCTCCCAGTGCTGGGCAGAGCATTCAGGCACCTCTGCCTGTGTCCATTCAGCTTCCTCTGCCCACCAGTGGGGCTTGGGTTTCCTTCTGGAGAGCCAGGCAGGAGGAGAAAGTCTTGTCTCATCAATTATTGAGATTGGATGTCTAAACCTTGATATTTTATTTCGACTTCCCAACATGTTCCAATGTTGTTCACAGAAGCGTAAATTAATGCCAATTTCTAAAGCAGAAGTTGCTCTAAACTGGGAAGTGAAACTTTTTTGTTATGATGTTAAAAACAGACAATTCTTAAACTGTTTTACATTCTGAAAAACAGGCTGATCAAAACTGTTCATGCTCACAATCAGTTAGGGGTGTAGTGAGCTGAAATGTTTTGACAAACTCCCAGCCACATGGAAGCCAGTGCTTTCGGAACAGTTTCCCATTGTGGATTCCTGCATTAAGCCATCAAGTGTCAGGCAGGCAGAAACACCAAATCATCACTCCACATGTTTTTCCCTCATTGTTTACAAACAACCTGCTTGTGCCTGCAGCGTTATCCATGGGTCAGCCTCACAGAAACCTGGACAATCCCCAGAGCATCTCCACTTCCTAGGATTGGGGTGTCACTTCTGGGGGTTCAGCTGCAGCCCAAGGAACTGTGGAACACCTTCACCCCTGAATTAATTTAATTTCTCTGCTTTTTAGTGACAATTGCCACTGACAAGGAAAAAGCAAAACAGACACATCCTGGCTGGATGGCAGCAGGGAAGTGAATGGGATTTTGCTGGAAGAGAGCACAGCACCTGTGCACTAAAGGTTTCAAATGCCAGACTCCCTTAAAGGTTCAGATCTCTACATTCTCCTTGTGGCAGCAGAGAAATACCTTAAAAAAATCACAGGGAAAAAGAGGCTGTCTGATGAGACCATCACCTAGATTGTGCCTGGCCATGCTGCAGTGCCATCAGCAGCACCTCGGGCTCACCCCAGTGCCCTTTGCAGCCAGGGAATTTCTTTCCATCATCTCTAATCATCTCTGATAAGGGCTGGCTGCTGTGGGTTAAGTGAGCGCCATCTGGAACATGACACTGATTCCACAACTTTGCTGTTTTCTCAGCTAAGGAAGGTGCCCTGCTCCCTGCAGAACCTCAGGGCAGAGCAAACACCAAAGCCCCCAATATTAAATAATCAATGAGCAGAAGGAGGCACGAGCCCACAAGAGGAACCACCCAGGGAAATGCTGATGTTCCTGCTGCCTGTGGGATGGTGACTGTGGTGGGTGGTGATTTAGGAATGCTGCTGACACACATGCACAAATCTGATGACACAGGAAATTAGCATCCGTTCCTCTCCCCCTGCTTCAGAAGAATTACTAAATATAGCTCACTCTTTAAATATTAAGGATATCTGCAGAATGTTGTTGTTTTTGAAAGGGTTCTTTCCTGACTGGATTTTCCTCATCAGGCTTAGTAATCAAGTTGTTTTATTTGGAATGGATAATTATTCATTGAGTGATTAATTATTCAGAGTACATTACTAAAGAAAATTCAAAGTGTGCTGGTGTAATAAAAAAGTGACAAAATTCAACTATTTGGGTTCTAAACTGTTCAATAAGATCAGAACATGTAGTATCTGTGGGTATGTAAATGTGGTTTTGCACATTTAAGAGAATTGCCTCCATCACCAGAGTCCCATACAAACAGTGATTAATTCTCAGGGTCCATCTATGACCTGGAAAATGAATTTAATCACCATTTCATAGAAGGGAAACTGAGACAGTCAAATTACATTAAACTACAAAACTCCCCAGAAAGGAAGTGATAGCACTGAGATAGGACAGCTCCAAGATCTAAAGTGTCAATTTATGCTCTAAGTACCTTGTAGTATATTTTTTCACTACATTTATAGTCCTGTGCTGAATTAAACAGATAAAAAATGACTCTTTAATGTATGCAGAGATTAATTAATAAAGTGTTTCTTCTGTTTCTCATCAATAGCAGTGTTTAAAAAGTGGCAAGTTGATACAAAGAGCATCCCTGGGATGCAAACTGCAGTGGGATGTGGCTGGGGCAGGACTTGAACATCCTGGAGAAGGGCCCAGCCCGTCCATCCTGCTCAGCCAGGGCTGGGACACTGAGTGACACTGCTGGGATTCTCCCTCCTGGTTTTCCAGGTCCCAGCTCCACCACTCTCTCAGGAAATCTGGGATTCTCCAGGTTTGTTTCTCTCCATCTGCTCCCATCCCCATTAACCCTGACAGTGTTTCTTACAGACCTGTTCTGAGATTCTCCCTCACTTGCTCTCTAACAAACCAAACTCAAGTTACACAATATTTGCTGCAAAATTTTCCACTGACTGTGCTGGGACCTGGTAGGTTTTGTTTCCCTGCTGATTGCCAGGGTTGCACAATTGGAATTTTTGCAAGGCAAGGGATCCAAAAGGCAGTAAAACTCCACAGACAGAGACTGCTGGAGTTTATTCAAGTATTTGTTAATTAAAATTGTTACAAGTAAATGAATTAAGTTCATATTGCACCAGAAGGACTTGCCCTTATAGAGACCTCACAGTCAGAAAAAGGGGAAATTGTTCTGCAACTTCCATCTATGCAGACTCCTCTGTTTGGCACAGCCTTACTTTCTGTCAAACTAAAAGAATTCTAACATTTTCTGTCAGGGAGCTGGTGTAAAACTTGAAGAAGGCTTAAAAAAACCTCTACTGTTGACTCATTTCACTCATTCCTAGTCAGATCTGAGAGAAAGAAGATTGAAAGCAACATTATAAGCAAGAATTATCCTCAACTCTTGAAAGGCACACAAAATTAAACTGGGGGATCAGGATCAAGGTAGTGGAAATTACTGGGTCTGTGCACTTAAAAGCTGAAGAAGGTGACTTCCCACTGAGACTTGAGAACACAGGTGCACATAATTTTAAAAATCTGCATTTTTAACCTTTTAAATTTGCTAGCAAAGCAAGGAAGTTGTTGAGAAGCTGCAGTAAACATGGCAATTCAATCAGCTCCTTCCAGAGTCTATCTCACAACTCTGTGATTCCTGAACCCAGCAGGTCAGGGGATCACAGAACAACTCCTTGGTGGCAGCTGAATGGAGCTGGAGGCAGCACAGCAACACTTTAGGGAGTGCATAAAAAAATCTCTGAATTCCCAGCTCTGCTGGCTCTGGCCACCACTGGTCAGTGCTGAAAGCAATGTCCTGGTCCCTGCTCCTTCCTAGGAATGCAAGAGGAGCTGTGGAAAGAGCTAAAGCCAACTTTCTAGCAGCAGTCTGGGAAAAGATTCAAGTTTTCCAACTTTGGTATCAGTTTCTGTACATTTTTAAAATCTGGGCTCTGCAACCAACAATTCACAGGTGATAACAGATTTTTTTCAAGTTTTTAAGCATGTCAGAGGTGAACACAAATTTCTAGTGTTACTTTTCCTTGGATCAGCCAAAACACTTCAGGCTTATTCTTAAACCCATGGGCTTAAAAATAATTATAACCTCATAATGCAAATACTGTGAATTTCATTAAAAATCAAAACAGCACTTGACTGCCAAGAAACAACAAGCACTTTCATGCATAAGCTAACTAATTCCATTCTCAAAGCTTCTGGAAAAAACAGTAATTGTAGCTCATCATGGCTACACCTTGAGAGATAACCTTGCACTTGCTCCTGCCTGCCCTGCAGCTTCAGAGGAGCCACTGATGGCTCTTTACATCTCACTTATGGCAACAGGACCCGTGGTGGAGCAGGGCCACAGCCGTGACATGTGACAAATGCTGTGACAAAGATTTATAAAGCTGAAACTCTAATTACCCTGATCCACAGGCCACTGAAAGGAAAGCAAAGGACACCACTCCTTTTCCCAGTGCAGCCTTATAACCTGATTTATCCTCAGATTTGTCCTGGCAACAGAACACCGAGCTGCTGCCCACAAAATACTGCCAGGTGGAATCTGAGTAAAAAAGATTTGAAGCTGTCCATCCAAGTCCTTGTTTTCTCAAGTCTCAATTATGGGACCATTTTCCTCGTGGGAGCTCTTTATGACTTCCCATTGGGAGCACAACTCACCCCGAGCGGAGCTGCCAGGATTCCCCTCCCAGGTTCTGACTGCTCCAGTACATCCACCTTATTTTACACTATTTACACGAGTGTTGTAAAGGTTTTTATTGATGCCCAGGTTTTACAGCTTCATTTTAAGGTACTCAACAGTTGTGCTCAGATATAGTGGATGGATCCTCCTGCTTCCATATGTTCCCCATTGCCAGGGAGGTCCAAACTGGCAGCTTGCTGAGCCTGCCTGAGACGTGGCCATAAGTCTTTGGAATTGGGATTTTTAACAACTCTGCTTTTCCTGATTCTTGTGCAAACCACTCAATCTGTCCTGGCTTTTAAACTAAAGATGTTTTTATTTGCTCTTACTTTTGACTGGTCTTGGAAATACACGTCAGTGAAATACTGTTATTGTAAAACACCTTAAAAAACACGTTTAGGACTAGAAAAGCTGTATGAATGAGATCATAAACTCCTGCAATGCTGTGGGCTGGAAGGGAGCTTGGAGATCATCCATCCCCAGGCCATGAGCAGGGACAGCTCCACTGTTCCAGGGTGCTCCAGTCCCAGCCAACCTGGCCTGGGACATTCCCAGGAGCCCACAGCTTCTCTGGGCACCCTGTGCCGGGGCCTCCCCACCCTGCCAGGGAACAGTTCCTTCCCAAGATCCCATCCATCCCTGCCCTCTGGCAGTGGGAGCCATTCCCTGTGTCCTGTCCCTCCATGCCCTTGTCCCTCCCCAGCCCTGGAAGGGGCTCTGAGGTCTCCTGGAGCCTTCTCTTCTCCAGGCTGAACAACACAGTCCCAGTTTACCACCAATGATTACTAAAAGAACATTATATTAATCAGCACCAGCAGTGACCAGTCACAATTCACCCAAACCAGTTGTCCTTTCTGCCCTCACATCTTTCATAGGTGTGAAAGCTCAGAGAAAATATTTGGCTGTAGGTGAGCAAAACACAGGAGTACGTAGACCCAAAGGAATCCTGTACTTTCCTGCTTTCATGTGTGCAAGCAGAACTGGGGGAGGAAAACAAGGTATGGAAAGTATTAGACAGAAAAAGGGAAATCACTAAGAGTAGGAGGAAACAAGGAGAAGAGTATGTAGGAAAAGAAAATTGAGATAGGTTAAAAGAAGGCAAAAACCTAACTACATAAAATCCCCCCCACAAAAACAGAGAGGAAAATAAAGAGCTGCATGAAAGAGCACATGAATTCCTGCTGTCCCTGCCTTAGTGTCCCACATAATGTGTCCCTGAAAATAATGAAGGTCACCAGCACATTATAGGAAGTAGTGAGCAATGAGAAGCCCATTAGAACCAGCACAGAAATGATCAATTTGTTTATCCTTGTTATCTGAAAACAGAAAACAACATGGGAAGGGGATGAGTTCATCTTGCTCCCCAAGGCTTTTGTTCCCCAGCTGCTTCCCCTCCCCAGTGCCACGCACATGACTCCTGCTTTTTACTCCTGGATAGGCAGGGAATAATGACTGACTGTAATAAAATAAATGGCTGCTTCTTGCACACAAGACATCTCCTGTCTGATTTCCTGGGAGCTGCATTAGCAGGGTTTATAAGTCAATTTTTAAAACTCAGGACAGCATTAAAAAACTGACAAATGCCACTCGGTCACGTCCCTGTTGTCACAGTTATTGAGGCCCCTGGAGAGAGTGTCAAAGAAATAAAGCAAATTTCTTTTTTTGCTTAATTTGTGTCAATTGATTTCCTATTTTTAATTAATAATTCTAATTATGATGCAGCAAATTTACCCAACAGACACAACTGGTTTAATCAGCATGTATTGATTGTAACAGTAGAATTATCCCAGTGTTCCTGACACCATTGATTTTCTGTTGTGTGACTGTAAGAAAACAGCAGCTGGACAGACTCTGGTGTCAGCTCACGGCGCTGATGATCCCTGAGCTATGAATTGGTGCTCCTGACCTGACAAATAAAAACACAGGCATTATCTACTGCTTCAGCACTCCAGAGAAGGAATCTGGTGATTACAGTATGGCTCAAATAAGGGGTTTAGTCACAGCAGTAGCAGCAGGAACGTGAAGGTGGGAGACACTGCTTTGAGGCAAAAAGGCAGCAGTTAGAAAAGTCCTTGTAAAATGGAGCTAAATCATTTGGTGTAAGTTCCTAATTTGTCCTTATTTTGGACAGCTCCGAAATGCCTCCTCAAGCGCATGCTTAAATATCCAGGATAAATACTTTAGGATATTTTTGAGCCTGAGTCTCACATTTTGTAGAATGCTCCTCTCTGATGGAGCTCCCAGAGGCTGCAGAGTGTCCAGGCCATCAACACCTGGTACAGCCTGGGCTCTCTCAAATGTCACTGCTGTCCCCAGCTTCTCCAGAAACAGAGCACTGGCCTGAGAAAAGAAAGGGGATTTACAGAGAAGGCACAGTGTGACCTAAACTGCTGTTTAGCCCTTTTGCTGGAGTCACTGAGATTTCTGCAATTTTCTGCTCATCGAGTTCCAGATTCTGCAGAAATTATATTAAAAGCCCCTTGAAGCAGCACAGAGAATTCTGATCCATTTGCAATTTGAACATTCCAACTTTGAAAGTGTTTAAAGGCTTTGCAGGAACAGGTGGGTTTGAACTGACCCTGACCCTCTGGACCAAAATGTTCCCAGGTTTGGAAGGAAAAATGATGAGATCTGAAAGCCAGAGCAGTACAGAGGGGGGTAAGAAAAACCAAGGTGATGGCACTGCCTCAGCCTGGGCAGGCAGAGACACCCCACCATTCCCAGAGGGAGCAGAGGGCAGAGCATTCCTTTAGCTGAGCTGCAGCCTGGGATGGAACCAGCCTCTGGCAGACGTGTGAATGGGACAGTCTGATTTGTTTCCTTGCAGAATTAATCACAATGGAGCAGAAGATAATTCCCCAAGTTTCCCCTCATTTGGTTTTCCACAATAACTGACAATATGAGCACATTTAGCAGAAAAGGCTGCCGTGGTGGAGGGGAAATCACTAGTAATAGAAAAATTATAATTTTTCCTGAAGCTGTTA
Organism: Melospiza georgiana; assembly: GCF_028018845.1. Lineage (NCBI taxonomy): Eukaryota > Metazoa > Chordata > Aves > Passeriformes > Passerellidae > Melospiza > Melospiza georgiana. The sequence goes on from NC_080442.1 coordinate 18,729,978, forward strand.
ATTCATATTAAACATTTTGAGTTCTGCTTACTCAAACTATAATGTGTCAGGAATAAACATGTGATTATACTAGTTAGCTTTTTGGCTAAAATATTTGGAACAGTAAAATTGATAGATAATTACAGTAACAATTATTTGTTCCCTGCCAAACCTGCACTAAGGCATGTCTGCCTGCAGACTTACGCCTTTTTAAGCAAAAAAAGATAAGCAGTACACAACATACATTTTGAATAATGAAAAAGATATCCTATGGCCAGCGTTTCAGAAGTGGAGACAGACTGGGGTTTGATTCAAACCATATCTATTTATGTAAAATGGGATTTTAATTGGAGCTACTTATCCCCATGATACAAATGGGGCAATGAAAAATGATTGATGCACTCGGGTAATTATTGTTATAGCACCTTGCAAACTACAACAAAAAAACTTTCATGTACATAATGGCTGTTTAAATTTTAATAAGATACAGAACTGCTTGTCACTAGGCAAAATATTAATGCTACATTTTGAACAATATTTATATTTAAATACAAACAATATTTAACTGAAAAATCAGAATCCATGAGAAATGCTGGGTGGGTTTGTTTAAGTGATGAATAGATTTATTTTGGAAACATACAGAAGAAAGTAAAAAAGGCATTAACTGGTTATTTTTTACATTGAGGACATCCAAAGATGATACAGCACAAGCTCTCTGTCTCCCAAAATGTAAAAGGAGGCAGTGAGTGCGATGGTGCAGATATATCTGGTCTCATAAGAGTCACTGTTGCTGCTTCTCCATTTCTACCTAACAGCAAAGGTTAAGAGTGCAAACCCAGTTTTTGTTCATTATTATACAGCATGAATAGCAATATAAATTCTTAATAATTGTTATACCTAGGGGGGAAGTAAAGCAATTCTGCTCATTTAAATGAAATGAAAGCCGAGCACTCCAGCCATCCTTCCCCTGCGCAGCCATGGAACGCTGCCCCAGCAGGACCTGAGGCTGCCCTGCTCTCTCCATCACTGCCACATCAGAGTTCCTGGGAGCCAACAGGCTCAGAGAGGCTCTGACAGAGCACAGGGCCCGGGCAGTGCACACACCAAGAGCAAGAGTCCTGCTGGAGATGAGTCTTCTGCAGATAAAAAAGCTGCAGCAAAGAGTCTGTCTATACAATCAGCTCGTGTCATTTGTCAGGGAGGGAAGGTCTACGTTAGCCTGAAAAAAATGCCAAGAAGCTGCTTGGAAGAGAAGAGGGTATTGAATAACAGACCAAAGCAATCAAGACCTTCTCTGGTTATAATCTCATTTGTGCATTGACAGTATTTCAGTCAATAGCCTGTCATGCACTAGCCAAGAGTTGTATTGCAAAAATGTTTGGGCCATCATCTCAAATTTCATAGCTGGTGCCCTACAAGGTCAGAGAGTGCAATCATTACTCTTAATAGGGTGAGTGATCAAGCCATAAATCCAGCAAAATCAAATTTTACTTTGGTGTTTCCTATAAAGAAAAATAATAAAACTCCCAAAACATTAGATTTTTATATATCATCATTTTGAGCATCCAGATCCCATTGCATCAGGAAAATCAGAGGCCTCTGCATATAAAGCATGATCTCACTTTCACTGGAGTCAGTGACAAGTTCTCACTCTCTCTTTCAGAGAAGTAGGGGATAATCACAGAATCACAAATGCTTTGAGTTGAAAGGAAGCTTGAAGATCATCCCATTCCACCCCCTGCCATGGGCAGAGACACCTTCCACTATCCCAGGGTGCTCCAAGCCCCAGTATCCAACCTGGCCTTGGACACTTCAGGGATGGGCACCTGTGACAGGACCTGCCCACCCTCCCAGGGAACAGCTCCTTCCTAACTCCTGATGTAAATCTCTCACTTTTACTTTAAAACCAGTCTCCCTTGTCCTATCACCATCTATCAGTGTAAAAAGTTACTTTCCCTGTTTTTTATAACCCTCTTCAAGGCTTCAGTGGTTTCTCCCCAGAGCCTTCTCCCCTCCAGGCTAAAGAGATATTTCATAATTCTGTGTAGTTCTGGATGCAGATGGTCACATTCTGGATGCTTCTATTGGACCAAGCAAATGCAAAGCAGAACAGGGAGTTTGGCACATCCTCTCCCACCCCAGCAGCTGCAGTTCCATCACTGCAGTGAGAGCTTTCCTGCAAGTAAACACCTGGATGGAAGTAGGGTCAGCACATAGGATCAGTTAAACTCTGTCACTCCACAGATTTGTTTTGTTTCCTGAGCCCCTCAGTGACCCTGACTCAAGCACAAAACCCCAGATGAAGCCCTCAGATCACGGCACTTGGTTTGGTTTGCATTGAGGAACAACTGCCCTGTGGAATGAAGGGAGCAGTGGTGCTGTTGACTACAGACAGGAGCAGTTGGTTTAAGCCATGACAGCATCACTGCACTGCTCATTTTTGTATCGCATTGCAGCTCCACAATATAATTGAACTGTTTGGCTTTTGAGTGCCTTTTCGTTGGAAATGCAATATTAATGAACCCTACTGAGCTTCCCCAAACAATAACAGGGATATGAATAAAAAATTACCCCTAACTGTCCTGATTCTACATGAACCTTCCTAACCCAGCTATATTTAACACCAAAAAAGGGGAAAAATACCCAAAGTAGAAGACATGAACAAATGAAACAGGGACCAAGGGCATTTTGCTTAAATCCCTGATTTGATCAGTTCAAGATATGTCCCTCTCATATACCAGTAATCACCTGGATACAGGGTTTAGCAACTAACTCTAATTATAGAGATGTTGAGCAGTGATTTTTTTAAACTGAGAGTTAAGCTGAGAAGAGCTTCTTGACTAGAAGCCAGTGTGCTCAATCAATTAAATTATCATAAGAGAAGAAGAATCAGACCAAGGGGGAATGCGGATGTGGATGTGAGCTGATCATTAGCACAACTGAACTGTCACCTCGGTGGAGGCTGGAATGTGGCCATGCCAGGAGATTGATGGATGCATTTTGCTCAGCAGAGAACAGCCCACAGTGAATTGCTGATAAGATCTGAAAATAAATCTTACAATATTACAAGGCAAGGTGGAACTGCAGCCTCTGCAGCCTTGCTGTGGCCCACGGGCTGAGCAGCTCCTCCTGTCTGCCTGCTCCCAGGGCCTTTCCTGGGCTGAAGGACGTTCTTCTCCCCATGTTATAGCATGTTGTACCCATGAGGTGACACAGCAGCTCATTAACACTGCAAGTGGATGAGCTTGGGAAGATTTGGATGGGTTTGTGTGGCTCAGAGATGCAGGTTTTCCCTGTAACTCCTGTTTTTCTAGATGACAACTCCATGTCTGCCTATTAGAGGAAGGAGAGACTGACTGGAACCACAGCAATTCAAAGCCAAAAGGCAACGTGGGATGGAGGGGGTGTAAGGATGAAGCTGTCTGGCAGGTTGGTTTCTGGGTTCATGGGGGTATTATTGACCTGCAGAGTACCTGTGAAGAGGGGATGGATGTCAGACAGCTCACTGAGAAAGGTTTCTTTGCTGTGTTCAGCTATTTTAGTCCTCACTGTTCAGGGAACACAGCTTTAAGCTCCCTCAGTAGAAGGAGAGACAAAGACTGATCTTGCCATTTAGAGTCAAACCTTCAACAGACAGTGGGAGATTCACAGTGAATTCATTAGGTGCCCACAGAGTCCTCAGAAAAAGGAGGCCTGAGTTACTGTCACGATCCCCTGGCTTGCAAACTACAGCAATGTGACTCTGGAACCAGAAATCAGGGTATAAATCATGAGAAGATGTGAACTTCCTTCATTCCTCACTTAGGAAGTTTGTGCTGTAAGAGATGTGAGGCTCATTCCTGTCACTCCTCCAAGGGAATGGCTTTACAAATGATTATAAATATCATTATTTAACTCCTGTGGGAGCTCAAAGACTCCCAGATCTGCACTATTCTGAAAAGGTATGAGCTGTGTGTGAGACTCGAAATGTCTTGTTTTGATGCTTTACTGCAAGTAGATGTTTATGGAACACAATGTCCAAATTGAGAGACTTTATTCCCAAAATTGCCTCCTAGATAAGAGTCACACTGGCTGATGTCTGTCTGGCATGGACAAAGCTCCCAGATCCCCCTTAAGAGTCCAGAGCACTCTAATTAACACTGTGGGTAGTGAGTTGCCTTTTTATAGCGTGTGAAGTCCATAAAGCAAAGCCGTTTCTACAGCTGCCCACTAAACCTCACACCCCTTTAAGGGCATGGTGAGATCTCTCCCAAAGCTTTGTAATATTCCTGTTCCAAGGGTTTTTAGTGTCAGTGACAGATGGCCAACTGAGAGCACAAGGAAGAGCAGCTCTTAACTTATCCATAAAGTTTGAGCTGGCACAAGGAGAAGTATAAAAAATCCTCATAGTTACATGTCTCCCTGAAGAATGAAGGTCTCCAGTCCTCTGTGTCCTTAAGCCACAGGGAAAGGGAAGGGTTTGTGGCAGGCAGGGCTGTAAAGCCCAGTATAAACCTGACTAAATAAATCAAAATCTTGCAACTGACCTAAGCTGACTGTTAAAACTGAAACACTGAGCTGAATTCAGATACATGAAAATGAGGTGCCAACTCTTTTTTATTTCTGGAAATAATCCAGGGCTCCCTTCTGCACTTCTGGGGTCTGCAAGCATTCGAGGCTCCTCTGATGCTGCCCTCTCACCTCTGAGCTACCTCATCAGCAGCAAAGGGATCGCGTTTGCTGCTCCTGCCGTCTCTGCCGGGGATGGGCTCAGCCGCAGCCAGAGCTGCTGGCAGCGGGAGGCAGCGGGAGCGCGGCTCTCATCATCCTCCTCTGCCGCCCCGGCCCCGTTAGCTCAGCTACAGCGGGGCCGAGAGCTCCGGGGAGCGGGGCAGGGCCCGGCCCCGTCAGTTCAGCCACAGCGGGGCCGAGAGCTCCGGGCAGCGGGGCAGGGCCCGGCCCCGTCAGTTCAGCCACAGCGGGGCCGAGAGCTCCGGGGAGCGGGGCAGGGCCCGCCGGGGCTGCCCCGAGCCCGCTCTGCTGTGGGCACGGCCCGCGGGGCGGGAGCGCTGGGTACGGGATATGGATTCTCAGCCAGCCTCGGGCCAGAAAATCTCCTGGCCCAAGGACAAAGCTCCCGTTTCCTCGGCTCCTTTGCTGGGCAAACTGGCATCTCCTGACTGACATGCAGATCTCTCGGTGCCCAGAGCCTTCACGGCCTACAAAAACAAGCACAACTCCTTGCAGGGAATAAGAGAATCCCAAAAATTACAGAAAGGCTTGGGCTGGAAAGGACAGAACGGTTTGGGTTCACAGGGACCTTAAACAGTCTCGTTCCAGGGATGTCAATAATATGGAGATAAATTTCAGCCTTCCTCTAGAAATGCTAAAATAATTTGTCAGCTGGTTTAGATGGCTCCGTGTGAACACTCTGTGCCCATCAGCACTCACCACTCTGCTAGTTCTTCTGTCATTCACAATTTTTTGCTGCAGTGATTCCATATTTACTCCTATATCAGTAATGTAAATATTTATAGGAGTAAGTGAAATAGCAGAGACCCACCAGAAATACATTTGATGTTTATTCCACATTGACAGCTGCTTTTTGAGATCTGTCATTTAGGTTTTATTCAATTATTAATACATGTTGTTGATAATTGTATAGTGCTGATTTTTTAATCAGAATATCCTTCAGTACTGAATCAAACATGTCAAAAAAATTTATTTTACTTGCACAGCTACTCTAATAGAACTTGCAACTAAATCTGTGATTTCATCACAGAATGAAATCAGGTTTGTGTAGAATGAACAATTTCTTGCAAAATGCTAAACCTTATTTTATTCTTTTGATTTTTAATTGATTGAATCCAAATAGCACCATAACTTACTGGTTTTCCTCCTGAAGGGAATGACATCTTTTCTAAATTCTGCACAGGACTGTGAAAACATTCAAGTTTCTCTTTGGTTTTTCTTAAAAGACATTTCATAGAATTTTCTTAAAGAGATTTTTGAGAACTTGCAACCGAGGCACCCAGAAGAGCGACTTGGCTGCTGGGCTGGCACTGCAAGGAAGCCCAGGGGGAAGAAGGAATGTCTGAGTCATCCTCCAAACTCCCTTTTCCAGTCTCCAGCACACATCAGAGAGCAGCAGGGAATTGTTCCCAGGCTGCTCCAGAGCAAGCAGAGATGGGCTTGAAGCTGCAGGATGTTCCAGAGGCCTCGTGCTCTGCCCAGGGCAGCTCAGGAAGGACAGGGCAGGAATTCAGTGTTGGATGCTGGCTGGTTACTGAGCACGAGCAGCAAAGCAGCTTTGGCTTCTCTCCGCTGCTCCCCTCACTCTTACCCTGCTCACAAAGGAATATGATTAAGATGTGAGTTGTTTAGATCCATTTTTAATATCTCCTGATCAAAAGTGGAAGCTTAAGGAGCATGTAAGGAATGACTTTGATATTAAAGAGACAGAAAGAAGAACAAATAGTTTAATTTGCTTCTTGTCTTTCTTGGCTTGGGAATTTGAAGCAGATGTTCATATGCGAACACAAAAAACCCATATTCCATCCAAGTCTGAGCACAAATTGCCTGGATCAGAGGGAAAATGTCTGGAGAGGGATGCACCAGGGTGCTGCCTGCTGGGAGAGGTGCAGGGATGGCACAGGCAGTGACTCCTGGGAATGGTCTGAATTGTGGAAAAAATGAGGGAAGAAATCCTTAAAATGGAATAAAATACTTGCAGTAAGCCCTCCTCACAAAACAAGTGTAAGTGTGTTATTGCAGTGTATCCATGGATCTGAAAACTGGGAAAATGCAGATTGAGTATTACAGTAAGATTTTAATGGAGATCTTCAGAGACAAAGAAGGATGCAATGGTAAAAGAAAGGGGCTGATTTCTGCATCTTGAACTGATGAGAGCATGGGGTGGCACATATGAAACCTCTGATTAGTCATAAATAGGAGAAACAGACTCTCCATGTCATCCAAATTGTAAAGGGCTGCAATGTCAGATTTTCAAGAGGGTTTTGATTCATTTTGGTCTGTGCACGTAATGAGGAATGAGAGCTAAATCGCAGAAGCCAAAGCCAGGCACAGGAGAGAAGCCAATCAGCACAGAATCAAACAGGAGGCTGTGGGATATCACAGATCTCTAATCCATCACCTGAGAGAAATGGCCCCATGCAGCAACCACCACCAGCCTTGCCCCTGCCCCACAAAGAGGCACTTTGCTCTCCAGCACAACTCCCTGCTCTCCAGGCTGACTCCAAACCTCGGGGAGAGCCAACCACTCACCTCAGTAGTGCCAGGAACAGAAGGGATGTGCACACAGGCACAGGCAGAGAGCTTCCCAAGGGTAATCCTGCCCCATGCCCTTCAACATGGAACCATCCCAGATGGACATTGTCACTGATTCCAGTGTTTCCTATGGGCTCATGATGTTTAAAATGCTTTTTAGATAGTTAATCCCCACCTCTTTTACAAGAATCTCAGGAACACCCCCAACTTTTCACATCTGGGATATTTCATCCCACAGCAAGACAGTCCTTGAGCTCTTACCATTTAAAGCCAAATCTAGAGCATGAAGGTATGAGTTCCACAAGTACATATAGGCATTCCAGAGGATTTATGGAGACGTTGCCAGTTATTTATTTGGGAGTTTTTATCTGAAAATGTGTCACAGGGACTTCTGTACCTCACAGGCTCCAAGCACACCTCATATCCTCCCCCTTGGAGAGTTCTAGTCACAGTAATTCCCTTCACCACCATGTTGTGTTCTAGGCCAGATACACTTCCATTTTTGCTTCTATGTGTTCTGTATGTTCAGCTTTTATGTAGGAAATGAAAACATTTCAGAATGTCTCTCTGTGCTTAGATTTGTATTGGTAGCACAGTATATACCTTGCATTTCCTGAGCATAAACTGTGTGCAAAATCTGGCCCTTCATACAATGGGATCATTTTGGCACTGGGCCCAGACAAGAACAAAAAAAACAATTGTCTGAATTTAATCAGTTGGTGTTACTTGGCAGTGCAAGAAGTCTTTATGCAGGTATTTATTTGTCCCAGCAATAACAAGAATATTGGAATTTATATCCAGGAGATAAGCGAGTACCTTGTCACTCAAGCACAACTAACAAGGGAATTGCTATTTGGTGCAGACATGTAAATGCCAAATGCTTAGTCTGGTTATTATTGTAAATTCCATTTTTACAACCTCTTGTTTTTAAAATGGTCCCTTAATTGATTTTTAATTATATTTTTCAATGACATTTAACTACACATGCTTTGTAAATAAACCCACACACATCCCAAAATATATTAAAGGAGCAAATACCGACACAGTTGAGGTTCTCTTTTCCCTGCCTGCTCTGAGTGCTCTCAGTAGATGTTTTGCACAAGGAAATGAGATCAAAGTGGTTCTGGGTAGAAGGGGATGCAGTCCTACCATAGGCAGCTGATGCCAGATTTGGTCCTCAGAGTGTTACTGATACACAGCAGAATGAGGAGGATGAAGCATAAAATGAGCCAGAACATCCAATCCTGTGCCCTGTGATTTACCCAAATTGAAATATGGCCAGGACATACTGACCTAGAGCTAGTTTAATGTAAAACTCCATGAGGTCTTTAGTGCTCAGAAGAAGCTTTAACATCTGTTTAACCTCAGAATACCATATTAAGGGAGAAGCAGAAGGAGTCTTGTGTCCCCAGTGGGCGTTTTGGAGGTGTCAAACAGCCCAGGTGGGCACCAGGCAGGCCTGTGGTACAATGTGAAGCATTTAAGGACATGGGACTATAAATTGCATCCATCCAGCTGCCTAAAGCACAGGTTTGGGATGAATTAAAAACCCTGACCCTTTTAACTGAAACACTGCATGAAACTACTGAATTCCCTTCAGTTTGCGCCTCAGCATCCCTCAGGTTTGGGGTGCAGAGCATTGTGTGGCATTCAGGAGAGAAACCATGCCCAGGGCCGGGCTGGCAGCAGCTCCCTCAGATCCCACCACCCTACAGGAGCCATTGGATTTGTTGGAAACCACTCACTGTTGTAGTTGCTGTTTCCACCAGTCTCTGCCGAAGAGGTGCTGGACTCCTCCAGCCCATCAGAGGTGGCCAAATCTTATAGAAAATCAAAATAATAACTTGAAAATAACTTCCCATGCATTCCTGAAAACACTGTATAACCTTGATGAAGTCAGCAGGATAACAACAAGCGAGGACTTGCACCTTTTTCACTCAAACTTGCATTTCTGACAATTCTCACATACCTTTTCCATGGCTGGGATGTTACATTGTTATTAGCAGGGTTGTAATTTCATTAATGGTCACAAAGAAATGGAAAACACTTGAAACCCAGAATTTAGTATTTATCCAATTCCCAAGCTTAGCAATTGTGGCAGAGGCATAGTGTTTTGCTGGGGAAGGAGCTGATTCCTTTATGCTGTGGCACTCACAAAACCCCCAGGGCTGGGGAATGACTCTATTGATCTTGGGTACGATTCACTCCTGTGCAGAGATCCAGCACAAGCCAGCATTTCCCATAAATTTTGTTTAAGCCCCATCCTGTGGAATAAAGCAGCACGCAAATCACACATTACTGGGACAACGATGCTTTGTTCCTAAATATTGCTACTCCTGAGGAGACTACAAAATGCCTTCAGAGCTGTCAGAAATGAGATGTGACTTGCCAAAGGTCACCCAGCAGGGAGCAGAGGAGCTGGGACACATCCAGGTGCCAGAGCAGAGATCTCTGTCCTGTCCTCTGCCCTTCCCCAGGGTACAAACACGCAGCGACAGCTTCTGCCCCCCAGAATGTCTTATCAAAAATGCCTCGTGTAAAGTCTGCCTGCACAATGGGAGCTGAGTGTTCCTCACAAGCTGCATTCATTAATTCAGGCTGTTTATTTTAATTTCAATGAAACCTGATTTAATTAGGTGTTGTATGTGTTCTGCATAGATGAGTAAAGCTCTTCTGATTTTTTTTCACTGGGTACATATTTCACCTGCTCTTTTTTCTTTTTGCAGTGGTAGCTTTTGCTCACCCATACCTCCTCCTATGGGACCTGAGGAAAAAAGAATCCAATTGGCATCCCTTTCCACCCCTTAATGAAAGTAGGGTTCAGTTCCTGCCATAAGGTGAAGACTGGTAAAACATCTTTGCTGACAGTTTAAAAACTTTCAGAACACAGAAATTAAGCAAAAGGAATTGGAAATCTCAGGGACAGATTCCAGCAGACAAAAATGCACACTCAGTTCTTTAACTGACTCTAAAGAAATGTGAGTTCTACATTTCATATGTGTCACAAACTCTTAAGAACAGCAAGTGTTTGTAATGGACTTCTGGGGAAAAGAAGCTAAACCAAGTGGCAAAGTTCTCTGCACTTCTGTGTCTCAGCAAAACTGGCTATAAAATAGAGTAAACTTGTATTTGAGGGAGCTACAAGTAAAGTTTCAGATTAATCCATTCCTGAACTTGTGCTGTTGCTCAAAAGAGTAATTGGAAAACAATCCTGGTAAGGTTTCATGCAGCAAGGATAAAAATCCTTCCTTCAGCACAAGTCAGTCCTGTTATTTCCTGGGCAAGGGAACAAATGTTCCTCTGGGGATCCAATAATTGTTTGTTGTTTCTTTTTAAGCAAATATATATGCACCTGTACTTATGAATAGTTATGTTTTAATTTGGCCATAAAGTGCCCAAGTGGTCCTTTAAGCATATAATTCCTCACCTAATTGCACAGCCCTGAGTATTCAGGGACAAACTGTAATTACAAGTGCAGGTTCATTCTGCATGGACAGTCTCTGTTTTAGTATTTTTAACTGCCAAAACACAAATGGTTTCAAATTACAAGAATCTCACCACTTCCCCTTTTACATCAGCACAAGACAAATTTAATAACAAATCTTGAAATGATCTTGGAATTCAGGCAGGTCCAGCAGCAGGTGCTGTGAGAAATCCCCCTCTCTTCAGACACTTGAAGTGAGAGAAATGCAAGGTAGACCAAAAAGAATCAATTTGTCACAACCAGTAAAAGAGAGCTGGAGCTTCTGTTTTCATTTCTGGTACCTGAACTGGCAAAGCACTTCAGCAGTGACATTTATTGATCATGTAGCCTCAAAACAAAGCTGGGCAAAGCTGGACAGGCAAGAGGTATGCATTAAATACAACAGGGAAGTTCCAAAAATTGCCTTGAATGGCAGGAAAAAAAGAGAAATAAATCCCATTTATGGAGCTGGGAAGGATGGGAAGAATGCAGCCACTCTTACCAGCAAGAAAGTGTTGGGATTTTGTATTTCATGGCTTTTCCTGTCATGTTTGATCACTATTTTAGATGCAGAGGGGACTCTGTGCCTGTTAATGTCACTGGCCTCAATCATGCAACCCTTAATCAAGCAGAAATCCCTGCAGCTTTGCCCATAAAAGAATTACAGACTTAGTTATAGGTTTTCTGGTGCAGATTTGACCCCTGCTGCCTCCCTGCTGCAATAAAACTCCTAAACCCTTTTGGATCATTACTCCTACAACTTGCCTGAGGGCACAGGGGGTGCAGCTTCCATGGGGCTCTTTTTTGGTTTAATCCAAGAGCTGAGGATCCAGCCAGTGACTGCCCTGGCCAACACAGAGCACGAGAAACCATCTTAAACCAGGGCCAGGGCTCTGGAATTCTTGCCCCACAGTAAATCATCCCACTAACTCAAATTCCCCACAACTTTTTCATCCTTGCTCAGCCATTGCCAGAATGTCCTTTATTTAGAATAAAAAATAGGCTTCTTTAATGGCCATAAAGGTTATTAGGATTGTTTATTCTAAGCTCTGAAATATTTGTTCAATTCTTAATTTGCTTATATGTCTTCTAATTACATCAGCATTGGGGTTCTGCCTTTGTAGCTGTAATTGGAAGCTGATATAAAACCAAGACTAGAAAACATCAAGCATTGCAGTGACTGGAGTTGTTGTGGCATTTGTCATCTCACTGCTTGTTTACCAGAATGAAATTTCCAACGCAATTCTCTTTTTAACCTACAATATTAGGTGACAATATTAAACATGTTCACTGGCAGATGATTATTTATCTGAGACAAAGCCAAAAAAAGTCATACCTTGCTCAAGGCAGAGCCTGCAACTCATTATGTTACATAATTCAAGGTTAAAGAGGGAGGGATAGAGAATGCTTTTGATGGAAGGGACCTTCAGGAGCATCTCATTGCACCTTCCACTACCCCAGGTTGCTCCAAGCCCCACCCAGCCTGGCCTTGGACACTTCTGGAAGTGCATACAGGAAATCCTACCATCTTGGTGGCCTGGTTGTATTCAAAGGCCATGATTTCAACTGATCTTAAAATCCCCCCAAGATCAACAATAAATTCTTCTAGATTTTAATTTTCAAGTTTCCAAGAAACATTAATTACAAACCAATCTAAATGCATCATCACCCTGTAGCTGATTGGCCTCAGCTGTGACAAGTGAAGTGTATTCCTAGGTGCAACCAAAGGTGATTTTTGGGATGGGGTTCAGTCTCCACAGCTGAATACCAAAACCTACTCAAGACACCTGAAATTATTCTCCATTGAGATCCACAGGAACATTTTGATAATGCCAAGGGCCATTCATCATCAGAGCTCTTTATTCAAGGTGCACTTCATGCTTTGCTTGCCATATTATAATAGGAAATAATAATGGAGTAATAAATGGGGAAAAATATTTTTTCTGTTGTCTTTGTTCGAATTGCTCAGTGTGTGAGAGCAACACGTGTCTGATTTTTCATCTCTCCTTGAACAGCCTGAACTGACAGATTGCCCATAATCTGTTCAACAATCTCAGTGCCAGAACATGACAATAGTCAGCCCCATGGAGCGGCTGGGGAATCTCAAAGGGAATAATTTCCCACTAAGCAATAGCTGAAGGGTGACCCAGTTGGGAGAGGCCTGGAGAGAGACACATTGCTGGTGGCTCTGAGCATGTGTGGCTCCACGCAGGCACAGTTAAAAGGCAGATTAATCTGCAGTCAGGTGTGAGGAGCAGAGCCAAGGAGCCCTACTGGGGACCACACGGCATCCAGCCCCTTTGGAAAGCACTTTATGAATTAACCTAGGCTGGGGTTTGTTAAACTGTGAGCATCCAAAGATTCACACCAGCATTTCTCCAGCCTGATCTGTATTCCAAAGCAGCGCTGCTCACATAAATCTCTGTGCTGTTTTTTACTGGAGTGAAAGGGAGAAAACCCGCCGTTAAATCAATAGGCTGCGTTGCACACCACAGTGTATGAAAGTCCTGGTGCTGTGCTTATCACTTGTGCTGCCACCAACTAATTGCTGTCCCTTGCACTTCATTATCCCCTGTAATATGGTTACAATAACAGAGGATGACAAATAAGAACTGTTATCTTCTCCAGGCCAGTCTTTCCTCGCAGGGTGAGTTCTCATTCCAATCCATCTATCTGGATGAATAAGATTTACCAGATTACACATGGACTTAAAAGGTTTAACACGAGCATGATGGAGAGCTGCCTTAGGAAATATTTTACAGGCACACTTTGGGGATCTGGCACAAAAAACTCTTTACTGCTGCTTTTGTACCCACCATGGTTTCCCTCAGCTCTCCCTGCATTGAAGGCAGCGATGCTGGCAGACAGAAAACCTGGTTCTATAAAACACTAAGCGTGCCTTATGTCCTCCCTGAATCAGGTCTGCCAGTCATTCACTCACCAGAGAGGTGGTCTGATTCTTTTGATGTTAAATTAGATCCTGGAACTAATAAAACTCCCTACATTGATTATGAAACAGAAACAGGAGAAGAATATTATGGATAGGAGAAAAGAATTTGTGTCTGGCAAGAAAGGATAAAAGTATCTGATCTTTAATGGGTGGCCTAGTTAAAGGAAGTCCTTTGTTGCAGCAATAAAGAGGAATTGTAGAAAATGTGAATGAAACCTCCAATAGCCACATTAAGGCCACCTGGTCTCAGGTGAGGCTCAGGAAGGGAAGAGGAGCCTCTTCTGTGGCTTCCAAAGTCTCCGTAGGAGATCAGTTTTTCCCACTGGATGTAAAGGACGTGCACGGTGTCAGAAGGAAGGAGAGATGGAGAAGCCATTATTACAAAGTCTTTGTTTATGCTAAAGATCCTCAAACCATCAGTGTGGGGAGGCAAACTCATATGGACTACAGGAGACAGCAATGGAAACTCAGATGTTTCACCAATCAAATGAATGCATTTATAAATTATATTTCTTTCATCCCATGGCAGCTTGGCGTGTCTCAAAAGTCAGCCTTTAGCCCAGGCATCCACAGCACTCACAAATATCCCCAGTATTTGTCTCCACAACGGTGTTAAGGCACACATTTGCATAATTAAAGACACCCATAGGTGAAGTAGCACAAAATAACAAAGAACCATTTCTTTTCCAAAGCCTTCCAAACTAAATTTGAGGTAACTAATTGTCCAATATCTGGTGCTGGAGGTAGTTCCCCCTCTTACCCTGTGCTGAGCTCTCTGTAAATTTCAGCATTTTTCTAACTCCTTCTGGAGATATTTTGATGTTCTAGATGTTCTTTTTGTTTTCTGCTTGGTTCCAAACCAGTTATAATCAATAATTTCTCTCAGAAAACAGCATTTCATAAGTGTCCATAATTCTGTATAAACTGGCTCTAAATACCTAAAGACCCCAACAGTCCTCAAAAATAAATCTGAACGTGCCCATGAATCATTGTCTCATTTTTATTATTTCAAATGCTCTGCTAGTTAATGATGTCTTGAATTGGTTTATTATTATTATAACCTCTCTGATAGTTAAATCAATCAAATAATCAGTGCTGCAGTTCATCAAATATACACCTCCAGGAAGATGCTGCTTCCCTTGCATAGTGCTGAGGAAAACCAGCATCTCTTTATTAGAGACATGATTAGTTTGTCTTAATATCCTAGAAATGTGCTGAAATAGTGCCTTGGAGGTAACAGTTAACTATTTTTGCATATGATTATAGCATTTTGTTTTCCTTAGAAAGAAAAAGATGCGAGTTGCACTGCACCAGTTCCATGGTGGAGTCACTGGTGTGTGCTGGCTCCATCTGTTACTCAGCACTGCTTGGTCTCAGGCCCCCTCCCAGAAACCCACCCAGCACCTTTCTCCTCACAACTGTGCTGCAGCACACTGAGTTTGCTTTTTCCCTTGTATTAAGCCAGTCTTTCAGGGGCCTTGCTACATCTGTGTGGGTATCAGCTTCTCTGTGAACAGCATTAAAAGGAACTACTTAGCACTGCATTGACATTATCATGGCAAATTGCTTTAAAATATCACTTGTAACTGCAATATTAGCACAATAAAATATTTTAAATTTGCCTACTGTGTCTCAGAGCTTGCCCTGATGGTGAATTACTCCTCATAGTACATTAACAACGATTCTAGTAATTGTCAGGAGCACTGATGGACATTTTGTTCTCTCCCATGAAGGGAGATCACAGCTCCAAGGACACAGGCAGTTTATTAAATTTCATAACTCTTGCTTTCAGGTATGTGATGTGGAAGACTTACACCTATATATCAATTATAAATTTATTGAGCTAATAGCTGGTAGGACTAGAGCATCTGCAAGCTGCAGTTTTATGCAGAGCTCAGGATCAAGGCTTCCCGTGCAGTGCCTCCCATTACAGCCTAATAAAGATGAATGTGGCCAGTGTTGCTCAGAGAGAGCGCTCACTAAATGAAGAAAGCAGCTCAGTGAATGTGGAATCTGTACAGAAGCCAAACCCAACTCCTTTTCTAACTCAGAGATGCAACATTTGGGCAGCTGCCCAAGGAAGGGAAGAGAAGGAAAACCAAGTCTGTATGCATTTTTATTTCTCACTGACTCTAAGCCCACAGTTATAAAACCTAACTAAATTCTTGATTTCTTTATATGAGCTGTTCCAGACTCTTTAATCCATGATTATAGGAATGTAATTGATATGCAGGCCATGTTAAATGCATTATGGTAACTCTGCAGTTAGGGAAGTAACATATTCCCACTAAATTTCAGTATGATGCAGTCCAAAGTGAAAACAAGATAAAAGGAATTCAGAAGATGAGAACTCAGTGGGGTTTCATAATCCTCAGCATGTGCACAGTTGAGAGGCAGAGCTCCAAATGACCTGGACAAATCTGCATAAAGTTTTTTAGCAAACATAAATGAATTCCTGAAGTAATCACTCCATCAACACATGGGATTGTATCTCCACCTCTCCCACTCTTCACTTCTGCTTGCAGAAGAAGTCTTGCATAATAAGTAAAAACTGCACTTGCAATGTGCTATTTTTTGAGCCTTTAGGATGAACACTGCTCAACCTGACTACCAGGTGGATATATTTAATAATTTATCAAAAATATCTATGCTGTGCTGATTCCAAGAAGAGAAATAAGGAATGATAGTCTGTAAACATTAGTTTGTTACACAGCTTTCAGAATCTAAAGGCTGAACACCAATGTAACCTCTGCAATGCACAAGGGAGAGAATTTGGCATTGACAGTGTGTTCCAAATTTGACCCATCCCTCTGAGGAAGGTTCTGAAAGATGGGATGGTTAAAAAGTTAGCTTGGAAAGGAAGTTCCATTTGGTAAGCAAAAGTCAAATTCTGGTCAAACTGAACCAATCTCACACAGCTGGACTGGATGATCCTGTGGGTCTCTTCCAGCACTGATTCTGTGCATGACCTGACACACCAGGCACTCTGCAGAGGTTAGCACAGCTGGGAGTGACTTCCAAAGTGCTCCTGGACAGTGGGGAAGCTCCTCGCTGGAGAGCATCCCCAGCAGTGCCATTCCAGTCCTGCTCTCGGTACTGGGCTGCTCTCTGAGGGTCCTGGGTGCACAGGACAGCCCTGCCCAGCCTTCCTCGAGTGCACCCCCAGCCCAAGGAGCCAGAGGCTGCAGTTCAGCTCAGCCCTGGAGCCTCAGCCACTGCCCGAGCTCAGCTGGAGCTGTGCTGGTCTCCAGCTCTGTCCTGTGCCTGCCCAGGGACCCTGCTGATCCCATCCCATGGACTGAGACCCAGCCTGACCTCACAGCAGCCTCCCCAGCAAGGACCTGCCTGGTCCTTCTCATTTAAATAGGGTTACATTTGCACATTTCTGAAACAATGGATTTGAAATCAGAGGTCATTTGTTCACAGTAATTAGTGTGTGACATCACTCCTGCTAATGTTCAACATATGGTCTAATGCAATACTACATTATTTATTGCTACATTATGTTACATAAGTGCAAAGCATACAAAGAGTCAAGCAGCTGAAGCCTGCACTTGGTTATGTTAATCCTCTCAAGTACCACGGTATTTCACAGCACCTCTTAATAGCCAAATCTTTGCTGCATCTCTGCTGCCTGGCAGTCTGGCTGGGAGAGATGTGGGGGATCCATTCCTGTAGCTGAGATCTCACCCTGCCTGCAAGTGCCTCACCAGATGGTCAGCATATTGCATTTTCCCCTTGGTAACATCCTTTTTTTCTCCCTGCATCTGGAACTCAAGTAGGAAAATACTTCTGTTGTTTCCTGTAGTGCTGGAGGTAGGGATGTATCCTGCAGGGTGCAGCTGCCCATGTCTGTACAGTGTGTTAAGCTGAGATACACCTGAATTTTGGTGCTCACTTCCCCCTCTCACAGCCTGGTGATGCAGCAGGCAGGGAACTGCTGTCTCTTTGATCAAGAATTTCCACAAAACAATTGCTTATTTGATCTCAGGTGCTTGAAGTGTTGCTTATACTACTCCAATGCTGTTTTGAAATGGCTTTTAACATTCATGACTTTCATCCTAAGATGCCTCTGTTAGTTGATCAAAAGGTATTCTTGACCCCATTCAAAGTTCTGGAGCTCTTCCTGCCTATTGTCCCCTAATTAGAGCCCCAGCCCCAGCGTGCTGCTCCTCTCCAGGGAACACTGAGTCACACGGGAGGTCACTGCCAGGAGCTGCAGCCTCTGCATTGTTCCCTTGCTCTCAGCACCAAGGAATGGAATGGCTTTTTAAAAATCCTGTGTTTGCATTAACTGGTAATATGTTTGGGAGGGAATGACTTTTTTATTGTAACATTTTAGCAACAGCTCAGAGCTTTGAAAAGGCATCATTTTAATATGCACAGGGCTCACCTCCTCAAAGAGCTGATACTCCAAAACTCTTTTGAAAAGAGTTACACACATACACAGCATTTTAGGAGTTCATTTCCCAGCATTTCCAATTTCTTTAGAAAACAACATCCTGAAATCACCAATCATTCCAGAGCCTCCACAGCTTGGCAAACAGGGAGTCCAAATGTGCTGCCTGGGCAGTGCCTGGGGGTGTCCCTGGTGGCACCAGGTGCCCTCCAAAGCCACTCTGTCACTGCCCTCCTTGCCTGGACAGGGGACAGAAAATACAACCTTGGGCTCTGCAGAGCTCTTCCTCTCACGTGTTCTCACTCCTCCCACCAACTGCAAACGCACAGGTTTGGGGTTTCCCCATCTCAACTCTGTTATTCCAGTGAAGCCCTGAGAGGCTCAGCCTTGCCCAGGGCTGGGTCTGTCTTGGAGCTGGCCAGCGTTGGCTCCATGGGACACTGGGGAGCTTCTGGCAGCTTCTCACAGAATCTTCTCACTCCTGTGGTCCCCCACAACCAAACCTGGCCCTGCAAACCCAATGCAGTGACTGCCACTTATAACTGGCCCCAGCAGCCAAAGGCAACGTCCACATAACCCAGGAAAGAATCTTCAGAAAGAATCTTTCTGCAGAAGAAAATTCTTCAAAAGTTCTTCATATCAGGACTCTAAATCTTACTTTCGGAATTGATAAAAAGTTTAAAAGCTGATGTGTGACTGGGTTTAAATGTGTAAACTGTTGATGCTGCATCAGATTTCTCTGTGCTGTCTGAGGTGGTTCTGGCTTTGCTGGAGCACGTGTGGGGCATCAACAAACCCAGGTCTGGCTGCCAGCCCCTGGAGCTGCACAAAGCTCCTTGTACTTGGGCATGTTCTGGCATCACAGCTACACAGATCCTACATCCATTTTCAAAGTGCAATGTTAGACTTTTAGACTTTTGAGAATTTCCCTCCAGTTATTGCTCACTAATGTCTCTCAATGAGGTCAAATTCCTCTTCCCCTTTTACAATTGTGTAATACCTGCTTTTCTCTCCAGACTAATTTTGTTTTATAAACTATTAGCTTCAAGGAGTTACTGCAGAGTAACACTGTTGTGTGATCAGAATATAAACCAGAGGGAATTGCCAGTGTGTGTTCTGATCTATACCATTCCATCAGTCTCTCCTTTTCCCTATTTTTTCACTCTCTGTTAGTTATCCCTCCCAGACATCTTCCAAATCCCTTTATTGGGTTTTGTATTTAACAAAGAAGCAATGAACCCACAGAACTCTTCCTTCATTACCAGAGCATTGTAATAGCATCTTCCTTTACCCATAAATAGCATTACACACTGTGAACATCTGCACTGTGGGAAGAGAAAATGGAATTGTCAACGGCCTGAACCACATCAGCTCAGAGACTCCTGGCTAAAAGACCTTCCAGTCATGATATTTTGCATATTCAAAAGCACAACCATATCTGGAGAGCTTGATTTGCTTTAAGACATTTAAGATTCCTCTGATCTCTCTTCAGAAGGACCGTCAGCACACCTAAAGAAAATTTACATCTTCATGTGCCAGGACATGGAAAATTTTCTCAGGAATACGATATAACTCTGCAAACTTGAGTCAAATGTTTTTTTTTTGCTGTGGATCTATCTAGAAGAGACAATTTGACAGTGTAGGGTGAGGAGTTTATTCACAAGCACTTCCTAACCCACTTAACTCTCCTCTGGCTTTCCTGCATCACCCACACATTCAGCCCAGAACCACATCACGTGGCTCAGACCATGTCCCTTGTCTTGTGGGGCAGCTGAAGTCATAGAAATCACAGAAGTCCTTAAAGCCTCCTAAAGAGCAATGACCAGGGTGCCATATCCCACTGACTTTCCATAAAGGAATTCCCGTGGAAGTCACTGGGATCTCACATAAAACAACCAGTGCTGGATGTCTTCCCAAGCAATTCTTCTCTTCAACCACAGGTTCCAGCTTTGGAGATGGACATGAGTTCTCATTACTGCCAACAATTTTTACATACCTAATTAATTCTCTGAGCTCCCTATTAAAACTTAGTGCAGAGTTTGGCCACAGCCTAGATGAGGCCTTTTTGCTGGAGAAAATTCCACCTATTTTATATGAGATTCTGTCAGATTTTAAGAAAACTGGAACTAACCTTGACATTTGAGTCCCACAGACATTTCATCCAAGAAAAACTGGATAAAGATGACAGATTTGATGGCAAAGAGTGTTTTTTCCTGTATAGGATGAGAAGAGCTTATCATCCTTGGATAAAAACAAAGTCAAACTTGACTCATACTGATTTATACAATAATCTAAATAGAACTTTTGAAAGATAAGGAGATGTGGAAGAGACAGGGATGCAGTTCTCTATTACTGATTATACTTTAGGCTGTGGATAAAGCCAGAAAGCCCAGAAAGCCTTCTCCAATGTCCCTGGGATCCTTTCCTCCCAGAAAGCCTTCTCCAGTGTCCCTGGAATCCTTTCTTCCCAGACAGCCTTCTCCAGTGTCTCTGGGATCCTTTCCTCCCAGAAAGCCTTCTCCAGTGTCCCTGGGATCCTTTCCTCCCAGAAAGCCTTCTCCAGTGTCCCTGGGATGCTTTGCTCCCAGAAAGCCTTCTCCAGTGTCCCTGGGATCCTTTCTTCCCAGAAAGCCTTCTCCAGTGTCCCTGGGATCCTTTCCTCCCAGAAAGCCTTCTCCAGTGTCCCTGGGATGCTTTGCTCCCAGAAAGCCTTCTCCAGTGTCCCTGGGATGCTTTGCTCCCAGAAAGCCTTCTCCAGTGTCCCTGGGATGCTTTGCTCTCAAGTCAAAGTGCTCTGCATGGGGATGCTCAGGCATTAGGCACACAACTGATGGGCTTTTCCAAAGCTGCTCTAAGAGCAGCACTTACTCCAGCCAGACACTCATAGGCTTCAACTAAAACTATTTCAAAGCATGAGATTAATGTTAAGCCTGTTCTGAAAAGCTTTGCTGAAGTAGGTTTAACAGAGCAAGGAGAGCATATGTAAAGGAATTCACAGAGCTGGAGCTGGGCAAAGCCAAGCAGAGTCAGGGGCTGCAGGAATGGGATCCCAGCCTCACACAGAATATCCCCAACCACAAGTAATGAACGTGCCTGAAGGGGGATCCAAACAGGGCTTTGCTGCTGTTGGTGTGGAACTTCCCCCCATCTTTGCCTCATTCCACTTCCTTTGTTTGTTCACTGGTGGTTCATCCCTGGCTCCAGGGAAGAACACCTCACCTGAAACAGTTTAAACCCCAACTCAGGGCTTACAGACCCATCTCCAGCAATCCAAAGAAGACTCCTTTTGAAGTACAGTTATGTTTGAAAGCATGTTTGTGATAATTTTTTTGGTAACTCTTCCTTCTGGAATGTCCAGGTGGGCCCAGGGCCTGGGAGAGCCCTGAACACCCCAAGGAGCTGTTATTTGGTGGCTCAGCCTGTCCTGGGGGCACTAAGGGGACCAGGGACAGACTGGATGCTCCAACACCAAAAGCTGCTGCAATGTGTAAGAGGCTGCCTCTGTCTCTTCCTTCTCCTCGCAAGGAATGAAGAAGAGGGACATAAAACCTCTCAGTCAGTTGCTGAAGTCTTCACTGTTGCAAAGACAAAGTAGTTGGAAAGGAGCTGAAGTCATTTAGCAATTAACTGACATTTTAAAAAACAATTCTTTTGCAAGATTCAGGCAACTCTTTTTATTATCTAGTTAATGGTAGCACTTAGAGAAGCTAATTTTATGTGTAATAAAACTTCATTACTATCCCCTCTTTGGAGGGAAGGGTGCAGAGGACAATTGGAATAAGAAACATATGGTTTCTTGTACTTTCTCAGTCATATACGTGCATGTGATGCACTATAGGTGCCTAAAACCTTCTCCTTTGTCTTTTCTCCCCTCTTGCTTTCCCTTTCTGCTGTGCACTGCTGTATTCCTTCATGTCAGAGGTCACCTATCAAATACTACTCTGCTCTTTTTTTTCCAATCACCAATCAATGATGAGGACAACAGAAGGTTAGAGCCATTTTAAAAATAGCATTGATGTTTCTGCTTGCCAATATGGGGTCTGGTGAGTCTCCTGCAGGCAGAGATTCCTAAGGAGAATGTTCCAGAGCAGCAGAAGTGGGAGTGTGATGACCCCCCATGTGCTGCAGCTCAGGGAATGGGGATGAGCTGCCTGGCCAAGCCCTCTCCAGCCTTTGGATCCTTGTGGGAGCTGTCAGAGCAGCAGTTGGAGATGAGATGGAAGAGAAGTGAAGGCTGAGCAGGGAGCATTGTCACTCTGCAGATGGCATGGCTCTTAACTCTTTTTCAATCAGCAGAGTTTTTCAGCTAACCCACCCCAGTTCCCATGGAGTCATTGTTATTAACCTGATATTGATAGTATCCAGAGTGACAAAAGTGGACAGGTTGACATTTCACATAATATAGATTTTAAAGCAAGACAAGATGGAGATCTCATAAGGAAAGTGCAGATTTGCAGAGTACACCTGCTATTTTCTAACACAAGGAAAGGAAAGAGCAACAAACCAGAGCTGGGGTTGCATAATCACCACTACAGCAAGCAGGACTTCCTCAGTGGGAAAATTCCAGTCTGTGTCAGGTCACTGCATAATTCAGGTGCCTTTCTCAGCTGCTCCACCAGCCCCACCTCACAGTAACAACGCCGATGGCTACAGGTGAGGAGTTACAGCTTTGTGCTGTAAGAATTTGTCCATTTCACTGCTGAATCACCATCAATTGGCCCCCATTGAGGATCTGCTTGTGTCTTCCCTCTGTAGGCTCAAGAAAAAGTAGCTGGACTGTGTGAAAAAGGCACTTAATAAAATACAAACACTTCTATCACAAAGAAAGATCATCTGGAAAGTGCTGGCAAAGGATATTTTGTTCTCTCCTTTTCCTATTTGTTCTAGCAGGACGAGCCAAACTCAGCTGTCACTTGTAATGCTGCAAGCAGAACAAGCTGGTGGAAACTACAAAACTCCATTTGGAGTTGTAAGTGCTAATTTACACCGAGGGAGGAGCTGAGCCACTGGCAAATTCTGGTGGTGCTGCTCAGCTTTAACCAAAAGCAGGATTTTTCTCTGTATCTTTCACTTCTCTTAGAGTTGGAGGACTTTTATGAATATGTTTAACAATGAGCACCCCAGGGACACCTTGGTAAACCAAGCAAGAGGGAGAAGAAAGAAATTATAGATCTGTTTTTAAGACATTACCATGTATGCTCAATGAGTGCTCAGGTCTTTATGCATTCCAAATCCTCGCTGTGAAGGGAACAGACCCCTGCATTACTGCCTAAGTCAAAGGCAGGAGCAGTAATTTTAAAAAACCTTCTGATTTGGACCCAATTGTTTTCCATTCTTTGTAATTACTTTAACTTTCAACATCAGCTTTTCCTGTGAGCAATTCAGTAAGCAAATCAATTTTCCCTATTCCTAGGAGAGATTCTGTCTAGGTTTAACTTCAGAAAAAAGTGCTCTGCGACAGGGTATTTCTGAAGTGTGCTCTTCATCTAAGACAGCTCCTTCAGTCATTATTTCAGCTGCAGCTACAGTCTGTATCTATTTCCATCGAACTTTCCACAGACAGGTACATTTCCTCTACCCTATCTGTGATAGTGATAGCCTTTAAAAATATTGGAGGGAACTCAAGGATCCCTGCTTTTCACTGTGATATCCAGAACTTTCTTCTAATCATGGGATGGTTGAAGATAAAAAATCCTGTGTAGAAACAGCATTGCTATCTCAGTGATCTGCACTGGTGGATTCATGACAACTCTGGTCTCTGCAGTAATTCCAGTAAAATGATGCTGTGTGTCTTTTGGATATCTTCAGCAAACACTTTTTCTGCAGATCATGTGGCACAGGAAGCCGTGGGGCAGAGCAGTGTGAAGTGTGAAAGCACCCAGCTGGGGCAGCCAGGGGCCTGGCTTCCACGCCAGACTCGCCCTGCTCAGTCTTGCAGCCGTGTCACAGCACTGGATGTTCCCTCATGGGAGCTGGGCTTGGTCTTACAGCGTTTGCTTTGCTTCAAGCCATGCATATGCATATGTAAACCTGGCCTGGGATGTGCTAAATGCATTTCTAAATATGGATGAACTCCTGAGTGAGCAGGATCACAGTCATATTCCCACCTTTGTGAAATGTAAGAAGCAGTAGGAGGTGGTTTGTGCTTTGCAGTGCCATAAAAATACAATGTTAGATCTGGCTCCGAGCCCATTGTACAGGGAACGATCTGAGAGCCCGGGGTGGAAAGAGAAGAGCCTGACCCACTGTGAGACATGAATCACGGCCCACATTTCGTGCCTTGGTCAGCCCATCAGAAATCCTGCTCTGAGCTTTCTGTATTGTTTTTGTATTTCTTCAGTATTTCCAGATGAAAGGTGCTAATGTCTCAAACATCATTATTAACTGAAATTCATTGCCTAGTCAGAATATGTAAGAGCCTGATGTTATCTGAGACACACTGAGAACTGTATTACTACATAAAAGTAACTGTATTACACTTCACAAAGAATCTCGGCATTTGCAGAGCTGAAAGAATGGTTTGAAAAATACATTTGTAATTTTAAATTAGACTTCCTTAATCAAAGTGCTAGATTGCAGCTGCTACTCCAAACCTGGGCGCGTGACTCAGGTCCTAGTGAGAGTGTTCTTCAAACAGATGAGCTGTTTCAGGCTGAAAAATGTCCTTACAATTACCTGTGCCTTCTGCAAGTGCAAACTCAAAAGGAAACCTTAGGAATAAGAATTTAATGCATATTCTTTGAATCAAATAGTGCTGAGTTTTTTCTCTCCTTTTTTTTGCTGGACATTTAGAGCCTCTGTAGTCGGTTTGTTTATGAATTCACTCTTGACTGTCTGGGTTTTCTGACTGTCAGAGGCATCAGTAAATATTTTTTTCCTGTATAAATTTCCCAGCGAGGCAGAGAATTTACCTAGTGCTCACTAGAGAGATGCACACGGAATGGCAGAGCTGCTGCTGCCATGGAGGCACTTGTGTGGCATCACAGAATTGCAGGATGGATGGCTCTTGGGTGGAAGGGACAGTATGAGGTCTGTTTGTCCCTTTAGTTCCACTCCCAGGCATGGAATTGCAGTCCCCAGGGCATCCCTGGGAGTGAATTTTCTGCTGGCTCTTGCACTCCTCCTGACAGGTGAGAGAATTTACCTGTTCTGCCAGCAGCACACATGGACATCCCCACCACCTCACACATCATTTCCACTGATTTCCAGCACTGGACTGGATCCTTTATCTGCCCTTCTGCTTCTTCCTGACTGTTCATTTCCTTTATTTTTTTGTCCTTGTTATCAAGTGTGTGTTTGCCTACACCAAGAAGAAATTATCAAGGCTAAAAACCATGAACTCTATTGCATAGGGCATCTTCCCAGTTTATTCAGGTGCTCTGATGCTTAATTAGTTACTTAATGAAACACTTGGAACAAGAAGGTATAGAGGTCTACAACTGCAAGGATCTGTTATTTATTGTTATGTAGTGTTAATCAGGGGTGAGCCTGCTAACACAACCAGAACTCAGTGTGTGGAGCAAACTTCATCAGATAAAACCAAATTTTCTCTTTAGTACCTTCACTAAATCTATTCCAATGCTGGGAAACTGAAGAGTTTTGCAGCTGGACCACTGTATAACAGTTTTCCAAATGCTGCCTTCAAAAGTGCTAATTTCCTCCAAGCAAAGCTTGGCTGCTCCAGATATTTTAACATTTATGACCCTTGTAGTTTCTTTCAAAGTCCTGATTGTTAAAACATTAAAGGTTTCTATACTGTGCTAATGGAGAGAAGGTGAGCTGGTGCGAGACATCTGCTTCTTGATAATAATTATCAGAGTAATTAAGTTTTGCCATAGCTGCTACAATAAGGATCCAGTTTTGACATTTATAAGAGTGGCATTATGAAAAGCTGAACTCAGAATTATCTCTTTATCATACGACTAAAACAATTACAGATGTTCTATTGATGGATGCTGTGGTCCTCTTCTCAGCACAATAATTATCTTTTAATGAGCCCACATTAATGTAAATTGGATTCATCAGGAAATAAATTTCCCAATGAATGTGAGGCACTCTACAGGTAACCTTTCATGAAAGCAAAGCAAATAGTAATCTTGATCATTTGTGGACTAGAGAATTTCTTTCAGGTCTGAGACAAGGCAGAAAACCCAGGTGGATCACATTGTTTTCTGATATTCCAGGCAACTGGAAAATTTAATGAAAATAAATTGAATTTGTCACTTTTGTAAAATTTGCTGTGGATACAGGATGGATAATAATGCATGTTTTATGTGGGCTCCTATTTCCATCATTCCCTAATTCACCTCAAAGAGTCACCAGTGCCATGTACAGACAGAGGGAAGCTCAGTGCCACATCTGCTGGATTATTCCAGCTGCTGTGTTTTAGGAATCCCTGCTGCCTGCCTGCCTCTGCCCACCCTGCACCACTTCTGCCATTTTCCTGGGTGTCTTGAGCTCTTTAAAAATCAAGTTCCACTAAATAAGAAACCTCCCAGCTCATATCCCCCCAAAAACAGTTAAAGAACAATTTAAAAAAATCTTATGAATATATAGAATTACATATTATGGATATATGTGTATATATAATCACAAAATATGCAGACTTGAAAGGGACCCACAAGAACCATCACGTCCAACTCCTGGCCCTGCACAGGACCATCCCAGTGTCAAATCTGGAAGATGCTGGATGGTTTTTGTGGAAGCCTTCAAGCCAAGACCATGAGGAGTAACTAAGCACATGTATGGACAAGAAGCTGTGTCTGCTGTATTCAGAGGATGGAAAATGACTGAGTTCCATTTCCTAAACCTCTTCTATATTCTTTACCCTAAAAACAAAGGTATTGAAGGAAAAGATGCAGTTAAAGTTGGTTTGTAGCAGAATATGGGGGGGAAACAATTCCTGAAGGCTTTGGCTTGGGGTAGACAAGAGTTTGCCCAAAGTGTGAAATGCTGAGTCCAAGTCACTATACAGGAAGGAAAGGGTAAGGTGGGAGCAGCTTTCCAGAGGAATTTCACCTCACCATGGGTTGTGTTCTCCTGTCCCTGGGCTGGTCACGGCACCAGAGAGATACAGGGGTGACCGTGGAGCCAAGGAGTGACCCCGAGCTGGAGGGGAAACCTGCCCCAGTCTGGACAGGTCCCAGAATTTAAACATCACCAGCACTGCAGCACCTGGGATTTAGCCAGAGTCCTGGGTGGGCTCATGGGGTTGATGCTAAAAGCCTGCAGGCCCAGGGAGAAGTGCTGAGATGCCTGTCCACACCTGTCCCTCACGGGCTGTAGGGCAGCCAGAGATGGGGCTAAGGCAGGGACCAACAATTCCTAAAGCCAAAGGACAAAAGGGACCAAGGAGATGTCCCAGTCAGTGACAGGCTTAGCAGTGTCCTGGATCCATCACTGCCATCAAGCCTTTTGAGGGACTTTATCTGTGCCAGAAGCCAAAAAAGGTCTATTTATTATTCCAGGACTATTTTGAGGACTGAAATGTGATTTCATAGGTGCACAGGTTCACTTTGGCCTTCTGCAGAGAATGGTTTTCTCCTGCATTAGAATATTTAAAATAGACTTCATTCAATTATGGTGACTACATCAGCTATTTTTCCCCCTGAAACAAACAGTGCCCTGAAACTCATCAGGAGATACACATTGAAATGCATGCAAATTGTGTACACACATTTGCTCTCTCCCAGCTATGGCAGAAGCCTCCATTAAAAAAGCATTCCCTTCCTTACTGCAGCATTTGTCTGCAGCTTCTAAATGTCAATATTATCCCCAGTGAGAGGAGGTGGGAGGTGGGAAGGTTGGGAGCATTAGGGAGCTAATTGCCACCCAAAACTGGGAGCTGGGAACACTCCATGCCTTGTGCTGCAGGGACCCTGCTCTGTCAGGTCTCGCTGCACAGCCCTGAATTTACAGAGCCAGCCTTTGTGTTGCCATGATCATCACAGGAAATGAATTCATGGCAACGAGAAGGTGCAGCAGTAGATTAAAAGAATGTTCTTTACAATTTATTAATAATAGGAGCCTTTGAAATAAAACACAGAAAAATGCCTGTGTAAAACTGACTTCTCCAGATCGTTCCCTGTTTCCATCAAGGACTTGGCCAATGAGATGTGAGAGCTCAGCACTAAAAGACAAGCTTGAAGGGATTTTTATGTGAAGATGTCAGAAATAAGAAATAACACTCTATTTGAAGCAGCCGCGATCACCAATTTGACTCCATATGGCATCTTTGTTGCACATCAAAAATGGATGTTAGTCAGAAACTCCCTCCCCCATCCAGTGCCAGGGAAAGCTGAACACTGAACATCCCTGGGCACCAAGACCATGCAGTGAATGGAGCACTTCAAAGGTTAGGAGTTAGCTTCTCACTCAATGTCACCTCTGTGGACAAAACAAAACCACCAAAGGACACTGCTTTTTATCCAAAATGACTCTGCCACTCCTTTAAATATAGCCATCTATCAAAACATTTCACGAGGATATTTATTGAAATTAATCTTGGATCTTTAATATTTTCTAATATGCCACTCTTGCTTTTTAAGTTTGGCTTCTGGAGTAGACTGCCAATAAATAAGTGATTTTTTCCCACCAGCAGGTTACCTCTTGAAGACAGTTTTCTATGGCTGAAGGGAAGGGATGTGTTGACAGTCACAGATACCAGGACCATATGCTGCCTAATCTCATCTTGAGCACATACTCTGAACCTCATGAAGTCTATGTGGTATTTAAATGCATCTACACCACACAGCTCCACATCCATCAGATCCCCTGGGCCATGATCTCTCTGCACCCATTCCCTAGGTGCTCTCCAATAGCAGATCCTGTGGCTTGGGAGTTATGACAGTTTGCTCTCTGGTTTCAGTGGATTTGCTGATGTTTTCCTGACTCTGACTGACATCAGAGGTTTGATTCACCTTCTACAATTCTAGCACATTTTACCTTGTTTTACCAAAGACCCCGGGCATTCAGACAAGAACCTGAGCTGAAAAGGTACTGGATTGAAGGCTCTAATAATGCAAGACATAAAAGTAAAAAGATCAGGAAAGTAAAAAGTAAAGAAAAAAATCTGGTGCAAAGGATCCCTTTTGTTTCCTTCTTTAAACAAGACTTATATTGTCTCTGTGTCTGTTTCTGCCTGACTGTCTCCCCCTCCTCACTAGGAACTCATTTTAACCCACCAACAGCCTTTGGCAGACTGGTGAATATCCAAAAATACTGCAGTTCTCTGGCTGCAGTTAGACAATGAGACAGAAAAGGATGATTTTATTACTGCCCTGAGGAAAAGAACCCTTTTTTTAAGCATCAAAGGATGCATATGGGACTAATCAGTTGGAGGCAAAGGCTTTTAAATTTTGTCTCCTGACAATGCCTATCACACCAAAGTGCTGCTCCTGGCTGGGGCTGCAAAACTCCTCTGTAAATATTAATCCCAACATGTCCCTCCCTGTCTCCAGCCTAGGAATAGCAGAGGTGTGGTATTTAATAAAACAGTCTTTTTGTAATTACAGAGGGATCACTGCTACAAGTGCAGCCCAGACACCAAATCTGTCTTTTGCCTCTACTGAGATTACAAGTGTGACAAGTGTGATTTGGAGAAACACACCATGATGGTACAATTTCATGCTCAGTTTGCCATGCTTACAATAAGGCAACAGGAAAAAAAAGCCTTCAAATGGTAAATGGAGTAAATTTGCTATGGAAATCACTGAGAGAAGATAAATATAGAGTCCTACAATGTCATTTTTACAGTCAATTTTCTCTCTGTATCTGAAGTTTATCTCAAAAGAAGGGAAATTACATAAACATTTCATCTGGACTGTAATAGTACTAAATTAGGAGCTCTAGAGATTATTTATATGATGTAGATAGGCTGTCAGTGGCAAGTATGAGAAGTACAGTAACACTAAAACAGAATCCTCTAATTCATGTACAGGAGTAAGTGGGAGCTTATGCAACTTCTAAATAAATGTTTTTTACAGATATTTAAACCAGTTTTAGCTGAGCCCTGTGCTGGAGAAATACAGTGGTTCTTTCCCCTCAGACACAGATTTCCTTTTGGGAAAACCTGGGGGGTTTTAGGGTTAAATCTTACATGGACTTTTTTTTGTCCCCATCATTTGAGGGAGGAGACTGAGTGCATTAATGGTCCATGGTCAGAAGGAGCTGCTGGAGTGGAGGGAGGTTCTTCCCAATCATGGGAGTCAATCCCAGAGACATTCCTTCCCAAACTAAGGCACTGTGTGGAAGTTCCTCAGGACTCACATCTTCTCACCATGGATCATCACAGGAAAGTCACATCTGCTTCCCTCTTGGGATGCTGAACTAGAAACAGAGCTAAAAGGTGGATTCTTCTCTTTGACCTACTCCCCATTATAGCTCTGTAGGAGCCATGGGAATGAAAAACTATTTGAAGATCCCTACCAGATACTTTCTCAAGGGTAAAGCCACCAGGAGATGCAAATGTGGTACAGCCAGTGCCTCTGTCCCTGCAAAGGGGCATTTGTGGGGCAGGCTGGGAAAAGGGATGGGATGGGATGGGATGGGATGGGATGGGATGGGATGGGATGGGATGGGATGGGATGGGATGGGATGGGATGGGATGGGATGGGATGGGATGGGATGGGATGGGATGGGATGGCAGCCAGAGTCCACCTCCCAGGGATCTCAGTGGGATTTACACTCTTGGATCAGGGCCCCAGAGTTTCCCATCTGTCCAGCCCCTCAGAGCAGCTGTGAGTGGGCACCCTGCTGGCCTTTCCCTGGGCTGATGAGGGAGGTGGGTGTTCCCCTAGATCCCCTTCTTGCAGCTGTTACCTCACCTACAGAAACCCCCTTGGCTGCAGTCCTGCATCCATGAGCAGGATGCACTCCATCACCACTTGTCAGGAAAAGCAGGGAGCTCTGCTACCTGCAGCCACAGAGGGAGCAGCAAACCAGCCCCTCCTGCAGCCCAGAACCCACTAAGTCTTGTGCTTTTACTCCAAAGTGACATCTAAAGGAACTTTCCCCCATTAGCTGATACTGCAGCAGGGGCAGATGCACAACAAATAATACATTATAGACCTGTACTTCAAAGGCCTGAGTAGTGCAAGTGCAGTATCTTCCTCACATTCAGTTTATTTAATGTTTTCCATAAAAAAGGTGTGTGATATTTATTTATTTGTTTGCCAACTGAGTGCTTAGACTGTGGTTCCTTCCAGTTTTCATTCTCCTGCTTGGTGACCTGGCTGCTCCAGTGAGTGCAAAGGGCATTTCAGAAATAAAATGGACAGGAATACGGTTATTAATCAGCAGAGCTTACCGAAAATGAGCATTCTGCACAGGGCCAAGCTCCAAGGAAAGGAAAAAAAGTCATGACATTTCTAGGAATGCCATTGGGAGCAGTGTGGCCAACCTCTGAATAATGAGACGAGAAGGTAAAATGAACGTGGTTGGGTGGCCTGAGGGGTTAAAGAAACATAAACCCCTGGCTGAGAGCAGAAACTTCCCCAGGAGTTCATTGTGTGTTCATGTTTTAAAGGTGTTCTCACAAAGCTCCTGTTTTCGTTCAGTTCTTAGACCTTTTCTAGAGCACCATCCCAGGACATGCCATACACCAGAGGGAAGGGTGGAAGCAAAACCTCAGAGGGTCCCAAATGAGCTGCAGGGAGGAGGCACAGCCAAGAAGTGAATTCAAAGCACTGCCCACTTCTGTGTCTGTGAGAGCTGGCAAGGAGTTACAATTCCCAGAGCAGCCAGCTGGATGAGATGGGATGAATCCCTCACATGGGACTGCACTCAACAGGGCCGTGTGGGGAAATGACCCCGGGACAGGACATTTAACTCCAAGCAAACAGCTTGGGCTGTGGCTGCCCATGACAGATTTTAGGATCACTCCATGCCTTGGGCAGGACAAGTGACTGCTCCTGCCATGAGGTGCCAGGGCAGGGACTGTGTCTCCAGCAGTGACACGTGGCAGTGGCCTTGTCTCACCTGCTGGGGAAGAGCATCTTTAAACACCAGCTGCAATTAGAAATTAACATTTTCAAATTAGCATTTTCAAATTAGCAGCCAACTGATTTCATCCCTACAAGACCATCACACAGCCCGAAGCTCCTGGAGGTTTGTACACACACACACACATGAATTGATTCCGATATTTAGATGAGTTAATCGGGTCTCAAGTTCCATGCTCAGTAAATTTTCTTTACTGTATCAACTGTACACTGCAATGGAGATTAAATTAACAGTGTAGCAAAGCACAGACCACAGTTTATAATAGATTTATAAGTACTGTATGGACATGGTTGTCTTTTCCTTTATTTCCTCATAAGCGATGCTGTTATGACAGCCATAATTCTTACTTACTCGACTTGTAGGCTGCTGGCAATAGCATAAAAATAGATTTTGAGAATTTATATCATACATGCATCATAAGAAGGCACCAAAAGAACACAGGTAAAATTTATTTAGGTTTAGAGCCAGTGTTCTTCATATTCATTTTCCCACTAACCCTGTTCCCCTAAGAGTCATCAGCTCTACTTTCTAACAGCCCAAGGACCTGACATTCCCAGCAAGACAAGCAGGAACTGCACTGGAACTGTCTGACCAGCTTTGGGCTAAGAGCTGATACAGAAGCTGGAAACAGCACAAATAAATTCCCCCAGGAACTATGCTACAGTCCCAGAATATTCACTGCCCAAACTGAGGAGCTTGTTCTAATGCAGAATGCACCACATGTGACATCTCCTTTCAGCTTCACACAGAGGAGTTCACCCAGCAGCACCGAGAGAAACCAGCACTGACTCTGGGAGGGGATCAGCAATGCACTGCTGACTCCTTGGTGTGGGATCTGGACACCAGGGCTGGAAAAACAACATTCCAAATGGCATTTTGCAAGAATAACTCCACAGGACATTGTTCTGCTTGTGAAGAATCTTGCAAGCAGAGAATTTTATCATCACCTCTTTTCAAGGGTGCCTGTTCTCAAAGGCAGGATCTGTTCTCAGACTGGGCAGGTGCCAAATGTGCACTCCCAGCACGGTGCTGGGAGCTGCTGGAACCTCTCTCAGGGGGGCAGGGGGGCTCCCAGAGACTGAGAGAGCCAAGGGAGGCTCTGGAAGGGACCAACGTGCAAAACCTGAGCTCTCGTTGTACCCAAGTCTCCTTTCGTGTGCACCTTTGTTTGCTCAGTGACAAAGCAGGAACTGTTCATTACCTTCATGTTCTGGGATGTTTGCTTTAATAGGACTTTCCTTCCACCTATTATAAATGTTCAGTGAAATATTCAATAAAAAAAGGAAGATTTGCAGTTATAGAGAAGAGCTCAAATAAAGTTCATGGTTTCTAAGTAATGCAGCTTTCAATTACCATACCCTTTTTAAACTGGGAAAGATGTAATGTTAATCAAACATGTAATTTGCAAGTGTTTTTCTTTAGTAAATGTCATGTACAAGTAGATATTTAGGATGTAATGCAAAAAGTAATTGCAGTTGGATAACTTTCCATGGTAATATTTATTTACATTAGAGCAGACGTGAGTATTCCTGAAAAAGGAAATTAATATTGTGCATAAAATCCAAACCCCACTGAAGTCAATTCCAAAACTCCCTTTGCCTGCCAGGACTAGAATGTCACCCTTTCTTTAATGCAGTATCTTAAGTAATCCCTTTCCTGCTGCTTATTAAATAAGAGTGGAAAACAGAGTCAGCAAAGGGAGTTCAATGGAGGAAATGCTCAGACTCCTTCCAAGGTAAAAAATACCAAAGGGGAAGGATGGAAAGTGCCTGGAAGTCAGAGAAGTGTTGAATTCAAACAAGAACTCTGATGGCAGAGGTTCCATTGGTTCCATTCCATGCTCCAATTTGGTGTCTACAGGTGTATCATGCCACATTTTAGGATTCCAGGATCCTTACAAATTTATGGTCATTTATTCTTCTGGTCAGGTATTTACATCAGGATTAGAACAGCCAGACACTTCTGTGGGGTCACTCCAAATATCTAAATGGTTGTCTCAAGTCAGTTCTTAACTTGCTGGGGCAGCCCTCCTACTGCCACCAGCTATAAATAATGATGAGATGTTTTATAAGGCTAATCCAATTTCATTTTTACAAAAAAGATACATTTCTGCTTTAATAAAAGAGTGTTCTCTATCTGCACCAGCTGGAAATTGCTTTATCCAAAATGAAAGGGGCCAACGAAGAGGATTTTAAGCTGAAATATTGTCTGACAGGGAGGCCCATCAGGCCAACTGGGGAACTGTCAACAAGATGAGGGACTGGATACACCCAGTAGGAAAACAATCTTTACATTCATGGGAGGAGGTTTCACAATGGGCTCTCCTGGCTGTGAGCTGCAGGCTCTGAAACCTCCCCCAGAGGTCAACTCTGTGCCTGAGTTAATGGTTAAAAAGTTACAGAGAACTCCTAAAGAGGGGCTTTCATGGGAAACAAATGTTCTTTCACAAATTCTCTGCCAATGGCACATCTCAAACTTCTGCAACATCCTCTTAGGAAGACTAAAGGCTCTGTCCTGCTCTCCACAGTTAAATACACACATCCCCCCAGCAGCAGCCCTGCCCTGCCCTGAGCTCCCACCCAGACAATTACCTGCAGCTCATTCACTCCAGAGCAGGCTCACTGCAGTGCCAGCTCCACAGCCCGGAACGGTGGACTGGTGCAAACCCCACCCTGGCCGTGGAGCCCAAACTTAGCAAGGAGGAGGGAGCTCTGATGCAGCACTCACACTGTGTGGATTCCCAGGGAGTGTTACCTGCTCCATGCTGGTATTTTCATACAGCATTTTTCCTGACCTCCCACAAGCTACAGAATTCCTGGCAAGGCAATGCTTCCCGGGAACCCATCAGCCAGCAATTTGCCTCCACTTGTTTATGTTTACAAAGAATTCTGCACTGTTTCCTTTGACTGGAAAATTGGTTATGTTATCAAAGAAAACTATTAGCTGCCTTTTGTACTATCTACCTTAGATAAAAATATGTTCTTTGAAAATCCATTCTTCATTTACTTCTAGGCAATTTATTCTCTCAGTTCCTTCAAAATGTATTCCATGATGTTTATATAACTGGGACTGGAAAAACAGGCCTCTAGCTATGCACGTTATTTCCCCACTCTGTTAAATGTAGCAACTATGTTTTATTTTCTTCAGCTACACAGTACTGTGACCAAGGAATGAATATGTGTCTTTCTGAGTTCTCTAGACCAGCACGGGGAGTGTAAACCTGGCTCAGCCACATGGAACATAAAACATGTTAAAGATAATGAGGATCATTTGAAGGGAGCAGTGGGCTTGAGTGGGTTTCAACCCACCAGGTCCTTCCCAGCACCTGGGACACCTGGGACACATCATCTTCCTGACCCCACTTGCAGAAATCTGCAGAAACATCTGTCTGGTTTTGGTGACACCACTGTCCTGCTCTATTTCCCCTGAAGCAGGACTCCCCCAGTCTTTTCTTGTCTCTTTTTACTCACACAGCTGCTATTTTTGTTAACAGGCATAGTTTGACTTTTGGCAAACCTTACTTTATACCTAAAGTATTTTGACTTCTAAGTCAAAATAGTTTTGTCTGCAGTTCTGCTTTCTATTCCTTACTACTTATCTCTACTCTCTTATTTCAACAATCTTCCCTTTTGATAGCTAATATGAAATTGGCTCTAATGTCTCCAGCTACAAGTTTCTGCTTCTTAAATTTAAGTTACAGATTCTTGACAGTTTTCTTAGAACCTGAACTTTGGAGTATTTATCACACAAAATTTTTGGGTGTTCCAAGCCAAAAACATTCCAAATGGATTTCTTTAGTTTTGAATGTTTGTTTTATAGCTGTGCAATTCATAAATTACTGATGGTATTTTCTACAGCCAGGTCATCTATTCTATCTTCATTACCTACAATACTACATCTGAAATAGCATTTTCCTGCTTCAGTAATCTGTTGGCAGGAATATCTACTATTTCAGTAACACTTGTTCTCCAAAATATATCAGAGGAATTAAAGCTTGGAAGCGATACAAGTCCTCGACGTATTTCTCTCTGTAGTAACATTTGACAGGCCTCAACACAGAGCCAGCTCAAGTGCTAAACCTGCAAAACAGATTTCCAGCACTACAGCACTCCAAACTTCTAGCAGCCTCTCCTGCAGTGATTCTGACCTAAACAGATGTTGATGTATCTTTACTATCTTTTATTTCTCTTAAGCTGATCACAGCCCTACTGAATAATGCTGCTCTGTCAGCTTAAGTGTCTTTTGTACATAAACCAAGATAAAGTGGCTCTGTGCATTTTTATAATCATATAATTACAGGATTTTGTAGAGGAGTTTATGCTTTCACAGATAACATCTCTTTGCACACAGCATGTGATGAAACCTGTTCAGCTACAAACAGAGAAGTTTTGCCATCCTAAATGTTTAGGATTTGAAACACCAGGTCTGTGCACAGTGAGTGTCTCAGAAACAGAAGGGACCAATTAGATCTGTGGGTGCAGCTGAATTACACCAGGTTCTCCAGGATGGAAAATTTAACTCAATTCCTCATACAGAAAAGTTATTTGACTCTGGATTCTTCCAGCTCCCATTTCCTCTCCAGACTCCACCGGGTGTGCTGAGGGTGCTGGCTGGATCTGCCTGGTTGGTGATGATTTTCCTAAGGATGCAGTGCTCGTTTCCCCAGCACCTGCCCTGCCTGGGATCGATCCCATCACTGTGTGAGGGCAGCCCCAGCACAGCAGGGCATCCCCTCACTCACCTCAGGGTGCACAGCCACCCCTTGCAGCAAGGGCTTGCAGAAAGCACCTGGATAGGATTTCATGTGGCATTGCCTTGGCAGAACCAATCTGAGAGGAGGTTTTTAACTTTGATCAACCCAGGACAACATCCACAAAAATATTTTGATCAAATGATATCAAATTTATATGATTGCAGGGTGCAACAGTTTATAAACATGGCAGGAAAGAATATTCTGATTTTGTGAATGCAAGCAAAACATTGCCATAGAGCCTCTGGGACATTTGCATGCCCGTGAAATAGAGGATCAATCTGCTCCAGAGTCTGACATACAAGGACTTTATGTTTATGCTTAGGTTGATGTTTAGCATGCTGCAGTGCAGCAAACAGAAAAGTGTAGTTGAGCTGTCATGTAAGATAATTGATTTTGACACAACTACAAGTTAATTCGTCACTATTTTGCAACTTATTTGAAAATTCTTTGCAGCAATGTCCCAGAGGACAGCATGTAATCGCTTGTAAACTGAAATTAGGTCCAGAGTTAAATATCATTAAATCTCAGGTACAGCCCGAGCTCAGCATGTGCCTACTAATGCATTACCTTCCCTATTACATCAAGGACACAACTGTAGCAAAGGTTATGAGGATTATTGCTCAAGTTGCAAATTGCTTATAACCAGAGAATTAAATTGAGATAAATTTCCAGGCAGAGTAGAAATGGGTGGAAGAGAAAAGTCACTGAATGGACACCTGACAATCACCAGTGTTCTGTGCACTCACATTTGCTTGCTTTTCTTTTGCACCCACAAACAAAAAGTCCTGTGGGAAATAAGGAACCCAGAGAAGTTGTGGCTGCCCCATCCCTGGAAGTGTTCAAAGCCCGGCAGGACAGAACTTGGAGAAACCTGGGATAGTGAATGGCATCCTGACCCATGGCAGGGGGCTGGAACTGGATGGGTCTTTAAGGTCTTTAAGGCCCTTTCCAACCCAAATTATGATTTTATGTTTCTGAATAAAATAAAAAGGAATATTAAAACTCATCTTTGTACTAACAATAACCAAATTAAATCACCATTCACATTAGCCCTTCCAGTCTTTTATTATAATAGAGGATGAAGGATTGGTAGATATTTTAAAACTGTATTGTGAAAACCATATTGTTTGACAGTTTTATTTGAGACTGTTAAATATTAATTGCTGAACAAAAGGGTGCATTAAAAAATTATGTGAAATACAAATAATTCAACTCCCTACAACCAGAAAGAATATTTGCATATTCAATCTCTCTTAAGCCACAGGTAAGGATCTCACTCTGGGTAGGTTGGAGGGGGTTGATGGTGATTTCTACCAGAGTGGATGCACAACTGCAGTAGCATTTGACCCACAGACTGAAGTGAAGGTGGTGAGCACAGCCAAAACATCACACATCACCTTGTAACAGCAATTTAAGCAGTGCCCCTCAACAACTGCAGAGGTTTCAGCCTGAGCCCAGTGTCTGGTTAGGATTTTTGGGCTGGTAGGGAAGGAATTCTATCAAGAGATGCTCTGCTGCCATCCAGGCTCCCTGGGACTCCTCACCTACACAAAGAACACCCTGGAGCTCTTGGGCTGCTGCAACCTCCCCTCAGGTGCACAGCAGTCAGAGCTGCCCGAGGGTGGCTGTGATTTATGGAATGTTTGTGTCCTGAGAGGGCAGAGGGAGCAGCCCCCCCTTGCACTGCCACACAAAGGAGGCCGAGGAGCCACAGGCTCTTCCTTCCCCAAGGCACAAACCCAGAGACAAACACAGGGACCTGGCCGGGGTTTTGATCCCTGGCGTGGAACACAAACTGTCGTGCCAGGAATTAAATTGAGATCCTTCACCAAAATCCATCTTGTTCTCAAACGGACAGTGTATTACAGTCAGAACTCCTTAATTTCACTAATTACTTTTTAATGACCATAAGCAAACAAAAGACAAGAGGTAGGTGCCATGTGCCAGGACTCAGTGCAGGGTCTGGTCAGAGTCAGAAATCTAATCATGCCCACCTGCTCTCCAAACCTGCCAGCATCAGAGATTGGTTTGGGTTCAATTTCTGAAGAAATGGAGACTCTGTTCAATCTAATTAGACTTTTGGAGCAGGGACACCTGAACTGAAAAGCCATCTGAGAGCAGGCTCAGATGGTAACTCTGATGTTTTTCAGCAGCAATCACTGATTTTGCGGAAACAATTCTATTCCCATTACTAGGACTAAAAGGGTGTTTTATAGACTCTTATTTCTGAAATTTTAGAAAATGTCTCATAAGCCTTTATGTATGTCTGTTTTTATTCCTTTCTTCTCCTCCCCCCATCTAAAGTTCAAATATAGAACTACATTGCTGAAGTCCCCTGGGGTGGCAGCCTGGCAGCTTCTGCAAACGTTGAATTCACAGAATTAAATGACATTAAATAAGTGTTTCTGATTGCTTCTCTCTGTTTGTGAGAGGGACACCCCAATGTGATACCAGTGGCACACTTGGCAGTTTCCACTTAAATGAGTGACTGGCTAAGACAGTAACCCCACAAAATAACTGGTATTTAGCTGAAAGGCAGGCTGGCATTTTGAGGCACATTAAAGGAATCTTTCTGTGATACAAAATGGTGTTGTAGACTCTTAGCCAGGCTACCCAAGCAGCATCAGGGCAACCTAGGGAAGCCAAGGAATAACAGGGAACTCAAGGCACTAAAATCCTGCCACTGCTCTGCTTGAGAGCCATTTCCCTGCTGTACTCCAGCATCTGACTGTGGTGAAGCGATGGGCAGCTCCTTGAGTCCCACTTTACTCCCTGCCTGCTGGAGAAGGCAATCAGGAGGCACCGAGCAGAGCTGCCCAGCCTGTGGGCTCTGAGTGCTGGGGGGAGCAGGGGGATCTGAGCCCTTCCCAGCCAGGCATGAGGAGAATGAAGGGCAACAAGGGAGGGGAGCACAGCAAAAGAATGGAAAAAAGCAGAAAGCAAGAGCAAAATGACACAGGAGGGAGATGGTAAGAGACAGAAGGGGGGACATGGGGGCAAAGAGCCTCAGGTCTGGGTCCAGCACAAAGGACCATCCCTTCACTTCAGGCTGCTGTGGCAGGAGCATCTCAAGACCAGCATGCTCTAGGCTGGTGATTGCAGCCATGCCTCAGTATGAATCCCAGCTCCCTCTCCAACAAGGAAAAACCTGTACCTGCTTTCTGGCCTGTATTTGAGACACAAAAATGTTTTAGTAATGTGACATTGTTCACTGTGAGTGAGCTTTTCAATAAGATACAGGACTGCACTCAACTACTAAACCAAATTCATGTTTAATGTGTCCAGAGAATCCCTGTATTGAAAGCCTGACATAAAAGGGTGGATGAGTGAGGAGACAGCAGAAAGCCACATTTAATGTGCTGGTTAATATTTACCATAACCTGTCAGATGTCCCTTTGTTAATGGGGGGCTGTGTATAAAGTGTTCTGAAAAGTCTGGCAGCACCATCATCCAGGTGTTTCACCAGTTGTGTCTTATGCAGAACATGTAACCACCCCAGCTACTTGGAAAAACAATTTCAGGGATCACACAGGTGGTGTCAGAGGGAGCACTACAAGCAAAGGACAGGGAGGAAGATCTTTGTTTCCTGGCTTTGAAATATTGTTTCACTATCTGCAGGTCAGGCCAAGCCAGTCATGCATTGATTCTTGCAACCCTAGATGGAAGTGCAATAACTAACTCACACAAACCTTTTTCTTTCTCTTAAAAATAAAAGGTAACCCAATTGTAACTTTCTCTGTGCTAGACTTTATTTTTATGGAGTTTAAAACCTCTTACACACTCACAGAGCTCTGGTAGCTTTGTAGCGCTGACCTCTCATGGAAGAGTTTGTTTTTTAAATCCTAACAAAATAGCAAATATCTGCAACTCATTTCAGAATTGTGCTCTGCATTAGAAGTTAATGTACTGATTAATTTATCTAATTACAGTAAACCAAACAATCCTGCAACTGAGGCTGCTCTGTTGACTTCCTTAAAATGCAATTACACACAGCCCCTGCTCAGATCGGATCCGCTGCTGGATATCTGAGGACTGGGCCATGATAAAATTTTAAATATTTCTTCTGGTCATGTTTCTGTTTTTCAAGTCTGTCTCTTTTGAAATATCAGAGCCTAGTTTGACATTTCATTTCCATTTCTGTATTGAAACCAGGAAAATGTGTGGCTCCAGAGGAAGACACCGAGAGAAGCAAATAGAAGCTAATCAGTCCTGGAGCTGGGGGTGGTGATGAACACATTTGGGATGTGGTGTCCAGGGACAGACAAGTTCAGTTTCTGTTCAGAGAGCTCACAGCAGATCAATTGACTCCTGAAAT
The DNA here is from genome assembly GCF_028018845.1 of Melospiza georgiana. Lineage (NCBI taxonomy): Eukaryota > Metazoa > Chordata > Aves > Passeriformes > Passerellidae > Melospiza > Melospiza georgiana. The sequence continues at coordinate 18,771,104 of NC_080442.1, forward strand.
CCCCTTTAGGAGGGATAGGAGCTGGATCTGAGATCTTCACTGAAATGTAAGTGGCAGAGTAACCTCGTCATTCCTCCCCCAGAGGGGTGAGCAGCACTGTAACTGCTCAGTGGACAGACTTCCACTGACAAAGGAATTTTGTCACAAATGTGATTTATCCCAAATAGAAAACTTCGAAACTGTGTTCTCTTCTGAATCCCACTGTAGTGGAAGTATAAGAAGAAATTCTCAATTAAAAAGAAGAAGAGGATTTTAAACGTAATTTACTAGAATTTTAACTTGCCTTTCTTGGATGTTATGAAAGCCTCAATTTCCTGTACAAGTTGCATGACCCATGTACCTGTCTTGATCATTGCTTATTTTATTAAAGAAACTATTCAATTTCAGTAAAGAAATGGGGAAAGTCTGTGTTGTGCAAGAAGCATAGGAGACATTATGGAGACTGTTACTGACAGAGTCAGAACTGATCAGGACTGGATCCCTGCTCCATCATTTCTGTTTTACTTCAACATGCTCTGCTGTTATTGCTGGGGTTTAATGTGTGAAAGACTTACAGAAAACGGAGGATTTGGATTTTGATCTGCATTAGAAAACAAAATATTAACAGAACCATGTAACTTGGAGAGGATGCAGCCTCCTCATTTGGCAGCACACTGGCCACAGCCCCATCACTGGGATTTCCAAAATGCAGATGAAATGGCATTTGCAAAGATCCTGAGAATCAGAATTGAGATGTACATTTTATTTTACTTAATGGACCATAATGTTTCCCTACAGAGAGGTCTGGGTTGTGTTTCCCTGCTCTCCTCCTATGGCAATAGCAGCCCAACCCAGAGAATTCCCTGCAATTTCATTCCTCGATGTCTGATGTTCCTCCTGTTCATGTTCTCCCTTTCACACCTGCTCAGGATTAACAGAGCCTTCCTGGGATATCCAACCCCCAAAGCTCACACATGGAGTTTACCTAAGTCCCCTTCTCTAATCAGCCTAGAAGGAATTTCAGGTGAGAGGAGCTGTACCTGCTATATACTCAGAAATGTTAAATATTGAGTTTAAACACCTGACAATGGCCCAGTTTCTGTTATAATTTCTATGAAGCCAGAACAATTCCACTTGTGGATCTCTGTATTAATAAAGCTGCATTCCAAATGTGATCCTGAGATGCACCACATCCTTTACAACAACAAAGCAAATGAAGCAAAAGAGAATGAAAAGTGAATTAAAAAAACATTGATCTTGCAGATACAAAACAAAGTTGGGATAAATATTAGCATTGATGATTTCCATTCCATTATCCACAATGTGTTTTTTTCCCAGAAAAAACCCCAAAGACAACAAAAAGGGAGAGGTTTAATACCATCTATCACTCAGGGAAGGGATGAAGCATGAAAGATGCCTGGGAGCAACTTAACGCTTTGGCTGTGCCTCAATTTGTCATAGTCATCCACAGAGCAAAAATGCAGCTCCTAATGCATTCCAACATGTTGCATCCTGGAAGAACAGCTCAACATCTGGACATCTCAAATACTGACTGCAGCATCATGACTGCACGTCAGGGTAATTAATTAATGTCATGTCTTGCTGTCAGATGGAGCACATGCATCCACCACACAACACACAGCAAAGGATCTCACTCATCTGAGGAGAAACATCCATTTCCTCTGTAGCAGTTTTCATCCAGAAACTCCAGTGTTCACCCACATGTGGTCAGGCTCACCATTCCATAAACCAGAAAATGAAATACAGAGGGAAAGGACGTGTCCAGAATGATGCAGCAGTTGAGAAACAGAGTTGGGAACAGAGCCTGAATTCCTGAATATGAGCAAGGAATTCCAGTACTGTTGAATTTACTGATGAAAATACATCCTGTCATAAGAATTTCCATGGCATTTCAGGATTTTGGAGTGAGAATTACCACATAATTCTTTGGACAGGCTCACCATAATAGAGTTCTGCTCTCAGACACAGGAGATTCCCAGGGGCTTTCAGAATGCTCTGACCTGCTGCTTAGATATTCTATGTTTTCCACCATATCCAGCAATCCACTAAACCTCCTGCTCTGATTCAGAGATCATTCAAGTTACAGAAATAAAATAATTCATAGAATCATAGAATTGTAGAACAGCTGAGGTAGAAAGGACCCCTGGAGATCATCTAGTCCAAGTTATCAAGGACTGTATCAAGCTGAATTTTGAATATCTCCAAGGACAGGCCCCATAATGTCTTTCAGCAGCCTATTCCAGTCTTTAATCAGCCTTACAGTAGAGGGGTTTTTAATGGCTAAATGGCACTCTTGTATTTGATTGAGCTCTAAGCTGTGAACGTGAGCACTCTGAAGAGCCCTGGAGGCAGAAGCTGAGGATGAAGGGTGGTGAGACTCTTACCAATGTCATGGATGGGTGCTTCCCAAGAAACCCAGACCTGGGCTGCCACCATCAGATTCCATGGCTAAATAACAGCACCCTCTTCCCAAAGGATTTCTGAATAAGCTCTGACAAAAAGAATCCTTCACCCGATGCTGAAAACAAATTCACTGAGCTTTGTCCTGCAGCTCCTCTGGCCCATAGCCCCACCAGGTCTGCAAGGGAAAGGTACCACCTTCTACTGGCATTCCTAAACTGCAGTCTGGGGAATTCCAGGGGCTGGAATTTGTCCTAGAAGAAGGAGATAATATTTACAGAAATGAATGCATTATTGCTATCCCAACTGAAGTGGATGCCATGTAATTGGGAAGCACTAACAGGCTAAAGTAGATGATGAAGCAAAGGTTATTCTGGATTCCCAAGAATTCCTCAAACTTCCAGCTCTGTCTCCCTATCTCCCACCCTAGCAGTAAATGTGCAATCTCTATGGAAAAATTGATCTTCCATATGAATCCTCATATCTTTCTGCAAACCTGCCTCCTTCTGCAGTTTGTTCCAGGATTTGATCTTTATTTAGGAAATTATCACTGCAATGTAGATAAGTCAGAGAGGACATCAGATTTTGAGCCTTGGCTAAAAACTCTCCTGTAATCAATTTTTATGGTTTACTCACAAAGCTGCATAATTGGAACACTGCAGCTCTGTACATGGGGTTCAGAAAGGTGAGATTTAAGCAGACACTAGCAAAGTTGAGAAACTCTTACCTCTAAATCACCCCAAGTGTCTGCTGTTTGATGTTTCAGCTGCTTCTGTTAAAATTTGAATTTTGCTGGGTAATTTCACTCTCTACCCTGAATTTGATGCACATATTTTTAAGCATCCTGGTCAGGATTTTAAAACCTGGCAGCTTCTGGCTTTCACATAAGCAGACACTGTGTGATAGGCAGAGAAGCTACTGAAAATGAAAATGATGAACAGTGGAGATTTTTCATGTTGAATGACCACCCTCCATGATCAAAGAATAAGAGTTTTATCTCTCTTTTTTTCTGGTTGATGGCCATAAAGCTCTTCCTGATATAAAATAATCTCAGTAACAATACACACATAATTTCCATCTGGCATTTACTGTTATCCTAATGGGGCCTAAATCCTTCTTGCACAGGACACCCCAGAGCCATGAAAGTGGATAAAACCTACTGCTACAAACTAGTTGTGGATGGGAACCTTTCTCACACACTCTCTTTCCCTTTTCCACCTTTCTCCCCTATAGTCCTTCAAGCAGAAGACTCTGTGTACCAGCAGGCTCCTTTTGATTTCCCTGCACAACCCAGAAACTTACTGTGCATTGTTATTCTCTGACTTTACTCATCTTTTAGGTCACTGATCATATTTCACCAGTTCTTGCAGTTACAAAGACAGACACCCATATCTGTGACACTTGGGTCCCTTCCCAGCTCCCCTGACAAATGGCCTTCACTGGGCTTTTTTTTGGACAAGATTGAAGTCTTTAGAACTCTCATTTTCACTCCCAAACATCCAGATATTCTGCTGGGCTAACACAGGCATGTTTAATAAATAAAATCTTGCTGTTTCTCTGCACTGAATCAGGTCTTTTGGAGGTGTAGGAAATGACTGGAAGATGTGCTTGTTATATAGCACACAGTGAAGGTAATCAAATGGTGTAAGGAAAGGTCAAGACTAAGGTGTAAAGTATTTTCATGAGTACAGAAATACAAGTGAACTTTTGACTGTATAAATTTTCTCTAATGTGCAAAATTCCTGGTGTTTCACCTCTGTTTTTTCAGTAACAAAATAAACCTAGTCTATTGAAAACTGCACTTTCTTTGCTTGCATGATCCTTCCAGGCCAAGAAAAGGCATTTTTGGCAGTTGAATGCACTATAACTTCCAGCATCCCACTTCAATACGTTGTGTTTAAACATTACATAGTGTTTACTGAAGCCATAGTGCTGTAAAAGACATTTACATCCCTTCATAAACACTTCAACAGGTTTCCTTGCCAGCACCAAAAAAAGACAAATGCCACTTGAACCTGAGCACTTCGTCTCTAAATCCTTCTGTCTGGATATCACCTGGTTCAGATTCTTGTCCTGATTTAAGTTCAGATGGAAATGAAGTCCCACAGAGCCTCTGCTCACCAGTGGGATGGGGAGGAGAACTGGAAAAGGGTCAAACCCACTGGTTGAGATAAGAACAGGAATAATAATAATAATAATATAAAAAGAAGAAGAAAAGGAAGAGGAAGAAGAAGAAGAAGAAGAAGAAGAAAGAGAGGAATAAAACCAAGGAAAGATAATTGCTGCACAACACAATTGCTCATCACCCACTCTTGGATGCTCAGCCCATCCCAGGACAGGAATTGGTGCCTCCCAGTTAATCCACTGAGCACAACATTCCCTGGTATGGAATATCCCTTTGCCCAGTTCTGGTCAGCTGTCCTGGCCATGGTCCCTCCTTTTCTTATGGGCTCTTCCCTGGCAAAGCAGGAGAAAATGGAAAGTCCTTGAGTTAGGGTGAGCACCACTGAGCAACAGCTAAACATCAGTATGTGATCCATATTATTCTCATCCTAAATCCAAACCACAGAACTGGATCAGCAGCTAGGAAGAAAAATAACTCTATTCCAGCTGGAACCAGAAAAATCTTCGCCCTTATTAACCTGCCTGTGGCATCTCCCATCACCATTCTATCCTCAGTCCTTCCACTTCACTTCTTATTTAAAAAAAAATCTGTAATTTCTCCTTGGTAGAAAGAGCCAGTAACTGTCTGCTCACAAAGCTGAAATTATAGGTACCTCACATGCATCACAGTGTTCATTTGTGAGACATCCAAATTCAGCTATGGATTGTCTCAAGTCCGTTACCTGCACACTGACCTCCTTTCCTATCCCCACCTGCTTCTGCCTGTTGTCTCACATTGATTATTTTCCCAGAATTTCCCCTGAATTCCTTCTCTGTCATATCTCAATCTTGATTTTGCCCTGCTTTTTTATTCCATGTCTCCATGCATATCACCTTCCCCTGCTTTTATTGGCTTTGGTCTCTGTTCACAACTCTGTTTGCAGTCTGTGGTTATGTTACAACCACCTCCTCTGGAGTGTCAGGTATGATGCTGGCACACCATCTGCTCATTTATTTCCTCAGGTCACGACACATTCCCTCATTTCCAGGCTGTTCCTTCTGGAGAGCTGCGGGCCTGCTCCTCTCCCTGCCCGGGCTCCATTAGCGGCGAGAACAAAACGCTCACCTGCGAGGGCTCTGATCTGCCAGCCCTGCATCTACAGCCACATTTGCACTTGTTAAAGTCCTCTGCTGTCTCATTATTTCTCTCCCCAACAACAAGGCAGACAAGATGTCAACAAACACTCATTTCACTGGGGACACAAGGTATCTGCTCCTATGGTAAACACTTTTTCTGGGTTTTTTAAGGACTACAAATAAGTATCAGAGTATTATTTGAGGGGCTTAAGAGGGATTCTTGTGAGTGTAATTTAGAAGAACAGGATTTCTCGAAGAAACTTCTGAAAATACTTCAGAACCTTGCTATCAAACTCACAATAGCACAAACACTGGGTAAAGCAAAGAAAACTCCCTGAAACTTTCTCATTTTATGCAGAGTGATTAAAGATCACCATGACCTCCTCCTGCATGGAGAAGCTACCAGAAATTCAAGTGATTTTAAGGCTGAAGAGAAACTCCAGAGTGTCACCTGTGCAATGGCAGACACATCTCTAAAGAGGTCTCTTATTCCTACACAGATATTTTATTGACATGGAAAGAACTTCAAAACCAATAAGCAGCAGAGCCCTCCACTGAGCTGCCACGTCCCCATGAGGCGTGGAGGGGCTCGGTGCCACCACTCTCACTTCAAACTGCCGTGTTTCATCACTTCTGCGGAGCCTCCTGCAGATGCAGCCATCACACATCTCTAAAGTTAGCAAAGCTGCCTCCAGGCTGTATTTTAAATGCAGCCCACCCAAGACACCAAGGGCAGCTGTACATCAGAGCCTCCCTCTCCTCAGCACAGATATTAACTGTGGCTGAATTCTTCCCAGCCCACCAGTGCCACCCCTTCTCAGCTCCAATACGGGCCCAGTCAATCCAGTCGACAAATTTACTCAACTCCCACTGAAATCAAGGATAAATGAGGACTTCCCGCCCTATGGAGGCTGAGCTAAGTTCACACAAAATCAGGGTGAAGCCTGAGGACAAATCTCAGCATGTAACACTTTCCCTTGGAGCAGACACTGCCCACGTTGAACACCAGGTTAGTGGGAGGGGACACGGACGATGGGGACTGCTCAGTGCAGCCAAAGAGCAGCTAAAATACACCCAGCTGCTGTTTCCTGAAATAAAGTATTTTAGGATCTTGGTATGTAGACTCTGAAATTTAAGCCTAAACAAAGGAACCCTCAATACCAGGGAAAGCTGTGTGTTCATGTGCCTGCCTCCCATGCCTGGGCACACTCCCTGCTGCTCTTGCAATGATTTCCTGGCTGTGCCTCAGCTCTCGGGTATCCACACACAGCCAGGCTGGTGTCTAACACTGTGTGATGAATATCTGCCATTTTCTAACAAATTTTAGCTGCTGGAGGCCCAAGATAAATTTCAAGTCTAAACTTTTGAATGAAACATTTGGTTTCCCTTTTTGATTTCAATCCTTAAACATTGCCCAGGAAATAGTATTTTATCTAAGAAGAACAGCAGCTTTTAAAAAATCCTAAGAGTGTGGGATGGAGCAGTAGGCCCTTTCCCAATTGTAGCACCTGTCTTGGGGGACAGTAATTCATAACCCAGCAAAAGTCAGGACAGGCCTCAGGCTTCTCAAGCTTCAGGTGCCTGAAATGGCTCCTGAGGGGTTTCCTGATAGCTCAGTGTTGGACAGTGAGCAGAGCTCTGCCCTCTCCAAGCACGCCTTGGAATCCCTCACCATGTCTAACACAGTGAAAAGTGGTTTAGAAGCTTTCCCAAGGACCACTAATTATTTTGTGTGTATATTTTAGCAAGCAAAAACCCCAGAAATACTTTTGAGTGGGTGTCCGCAGCTGAGATTTTTGCCAATGCTTTGCAAAAGGAAATTTTGCTCTTTTTACCAAGTGACAGCTCTTAGTGACCAGGCCATAAAATTATACCAATGGTACTTTTAAATTGATCTAAAGTCTGTTCATTTGTGTAGTGCACATTTAAAGCCACATTATTGTAAGATGCTCCAGCAATGAAATTCAGCATTAGCAATTCAGTTCATTAAAGAGGATATTTTAGTAGGTTCTTTCTTTTATAGCTATTACTCTGTCTAAAGTGAGAAAAACCTCAGTCAAATTAATAAAACTAACAACTCGTCACACATACGCTGCCTCTCTGTGAAGTCTGCTCTGCTCTCACCAGTTTGGCAGCCAAGGGAAGATGTATGGGAGCCAAATTCCCTCTTGCATAACCACACAAACCTGCACGGGAATGCGTTTAGCCCGTTCAGTGCTTGTAACCATGGTTTCATTTACTGAAAGTTACCCTGAAAATCCAAAGTTTTAGGCAATCATCAGGCCATTCCCCAGATGAGAGAGCAGCCACACAGCTCAGTGGTGCTCCAGGTTCAGAGGGGCTGTGCTTTGGAAGGGCTTCACTGTTGCTCTGTTACAAACACCTCAGCAACACTGAGGTGCTCTGGGACACAAGTTCCCTGGATAGGCCTGCCTGCTCCCAAAGCCTCACACCCAGCTCTCTGCTTCAAAACCTGAATGCCTTTTCTCACTCCCTTTTGGAAGCACCAGTCCCTGACATACTGCCCTACTGACAGGCAACTCATAAGGCTTTAGACAATAAGATTTGCTCACAGCTTCCTTTTTCAGTTTTCAGCGGGAATTCGGTGTTGGATTCAAACTGATTTTGCAGAGATATCCAGCATAAAGAATTGCAGTTCAGTTCCATGGAACACAGAATTTCCATCCTGCTCAAGGACAGCTCAGCAGGGGCTGTGCCCAGGTCACTGGGTCTTACCTGTCCTCTCACCTCCCGTTTGTCAGCTCTGAGACCCAAGCAATGCTCATGCCCTTGCTCATCCTGGATGACACCCAATAACTATTGGCCCCTATAAAAGAGATCCTCACCAACCTGGTTTCCACCTCATCTCATGAGTTCCCATTCAGGTAATGGCTTAAGCATTTATCTAACTTAAAGAAGTTAAGATTGTTCCTTATTGACATTAAAAGGACTATTCATATGTATGAAGTACAAGGCTGGATCAAGCCTTGAGAGCAAGGCACGAGCTGGAAGACAGAACTCCAGGGACTGGAACAGACAGAGTCAGGTCAGCTCAATTGACTCTTCAAATCATCCAAAAGAGGGAGTCTCAGAGGAGAGCTGGGAGTGCTGGGGAAATGATCTGTCACTACCTTGGCTTTAGACACAACCAGCTGATTTAGGGAAGGAAGAACTCTCCCAGACTCTGACAGGGAAGATGAAGGTGAAAAGGACACAGGGTGCTGAATTTCTATTTTTCACTCACTTTAGTACAAGACTTAGAACAACTGGCAGCTGATCTATTCATCACCAATGAATCACACAAAAGTACAGAAAGCAGTTCCTTCCCAGAGTAAATCTTGGATCTACTTTTCCTTTTTCAGGATGAGCCCCTGCCCTTTGCCCAGCCCTGTTACTGTGGGAGAAGCCCAGGCTCTTATCACTCCGGTACCTTTCCATAAGCTTGCAGCACCTCCCAAGTGGTTAATTCATGGAAGCTGAGAGGATACAGGATACACATCCCTCACAAAGTGAGGAGAAACTGCCACAAATGACTGGGCAGATATCAACAGCTTCAGCAAGAGACAAAATATTCCCACCGAATGAAAAGTGATGGATCATCCTGGTTTAATGCAGCCAAATTAACTGTGCAAAAATACATGCAGGACATGCTGCTGTGCCACCAACGGCACTGCACAGCAGCTTGTGTTTACATCTCATTCCCTGTCACAGGCTGTCCTGCGTGGGCTGGGCCCAGGAAGAGCTGCTGCCACAGAGCCTGGGAACACATGAAACCCCGGGCCTGAGCCCTGGTGCGTGGGCCCAACATCCAGCAGAGGCAAAAATTAAACACAAGCTGTTTACCTGATTACACCAGTTCAGCAGTGATTGAAGGGAGATGGGTGTTTTTTAAGTTTAAGGAAGAGCAAATTGTTAGAACTGAGAGACAGAAATCAATTCCACTCTGTAATTGCTATGGAAAGATCCTTCTATGAGCCTCACTGGAGTTTGATTTTGTACATTTGCATCTCTTTGCATGACGCAGTTGTCACTGAATCTGCAAATCACATCAAAATTAAGCTGTAATTTGAGCTTGGCTTAAATGAAAAGTGTGTTAAAACTTTGAAGTCCACATGCTATGGGTATGAAATCCTGTTTCAGCTAAAGCAATAATTAAGACTGGATCGCAATTGCAGTTTAACAACTTCAAACAGATCTTTAGAAACTGCCTCTAAACCCAGCAGCTGCAATGGCAAATGAAACACTTGGGCTGTGGTGGAAACAGGAACATTGTACCTGGTTCTGTGACCTCATCTTGGATACAGCAGTCAGTGAGGTACAAAGCCCACAGTGACAAATCCCCGATGAGCCATGGGCAGGTGTCCCTCAGGGACAGGCTCTGGATCTAAGCAGTCGCCCACTAACAGCTTCAAGAGCTGTGGTCTTGTACCTTCACAGCTCTTGGGTGGACTCTGGTGGTTTCCTGGTCAGTCCCTTCCAAAAAGTCTGAGGATGAAAACTCAGCTAATGATTCTGGCAGATCAGCCTCCCACATGAATTTTGTTTGAGTCTGAATTCATGAACCAGGGATCTTTCCTTTGAACTTCATTTCCTCTCCAGAAATAGTTCAAAGCAGTTGGAGAGCATGAATGCCAAAATCAAGCCTGAAAACCACCACAGCCTCACTTTAAAACACTTCATTTTTCTCCTGAGAGTTCTGCTGTTGCTTTCCATGGCTTGTCAAACAACCCCGCTCAGATTTAGCACAGAATCTGCTGTTCCCATTCATCACGAGTCTCAGGACTGAGGCACTCCAGCTGCTCCAGGGCTATACCCTTAAAAGTGATCTTGCTGTGACGTTACAACAGCCTGTTGTTATGACCTTGGCTATTTTTGACAAAGAGATAAAGATGAAATAGGTTCTTGTTCCTAATGACAGCTTGTACAAAACATCCTTTCCAAGGAAAACTATGTTATCCATATGTATACCTTATGGATCAGCCTATGCCAGACAGCAGCACTATAATCTCTCTGCCCCAGGTGACACAGCAAGAAAAATGGTTTGGCTTTATTATGCCAACATCTCTTTAATTGCACTTTGGGAAAGTACTGTGTTTTCTCTCAAAACTAATAACAAATCAAACACTTTGAAAACCGCTTTATTTTTTCACTACAACCTCTGTGTTTGTTTGCTTGGAAATTTCTCAAACTGGCACACACAATTTTGGAAGATTTTTGCTTTTAATTCAGGATTCTTGCCTGGAACTTTCTTTTTTCCTACCTGTTACCCCATTTTCAAGAATACCCTATTAACCAGAAAGATTTCTGTGCCCTTCCTCACAATAAATAATACTCATGAGAGTCAAAATGGTCTCCAATAAAATAACCTGATTAACATCTGGAAAGAAAGATCACCTTATTCCTCACAGGCCTGAGGATTTCAATTAAAGCTTTGTATTAATTTCACTGAAGTTTTTTAGCTGTTCCTTCAAAACTAATTGAACAACCACCTAAATACTTAAAGCAGATGAAAAACTTACCCTATTTGTGTAAGGATAAGCTTAAATTCTTTGCTGGATGGTGGCCTAAGGGCCTGTAAATACAGATGGCTGTGAGCAAGACCCAGAAGAGGTCAGGTAACCACCAACAGGCAATTATATCCCCCCCAGAACTTCAAGCCAGTATATCATACTGTTGGAAGCTAATTGCTTTGAAATAATTGGAAAGGTGAGCAGGTAAGTTCACACAGAGCATTTGCAATCTTGCTTTGTATTTAAAAAACCAACAGTCCAGATTGCATGGACAAAACAGGCATGATTCAATAAAACAAGTTAAAAGGGAAGGGAAAGGTATGCAGTGGTCTTTAAAAAGGATTTTCCTTTTAATTTTTAGCATCATTAAAATGCTGAAAACATTTTGTTCAAGAGCTTCTTTAGTTAATACCTCATTACTTCTCTTTTTATTGTTATGGTAATCAAGTCTTAATATATTGCAGCTTTATAGCATGAAATCAAGGCTAGGCCTGTGGGCATGGACAGATGTACACCAGCATGCAGTAAAACACAGGTACAGAGACATGCAGAGCTGAATATGGCACTGGGGTTTTTTATAATTGTTTAGCAATTCATCTGAAGTTATTTTAACCTTGACAACAGATGAACTCTAACATGTACCATGATCAGTCACTGGAAAGCTGCACAGAAAAGCAAGTTTTGTAACTGTTGTCTTACAGGCTGGGTTCTAGGAAAGCATGAAACCAAGTCTGAGCAAGATGATTAAATTGTTTGCATGACTACAGGCTGTAGCTGTAACAATTCAAAACATTAAATTGAGAATATTTTAGCCAAGGGAGAATGGTAACGCTGGAGAACTGCATTTTACACCAGGACTTTGCCTCTCTGTGGGAAACTGGGGCTCAGTGTCAGCATTCAGACCCTCTCCAAGAAAGAGGAATATTCAGGTCTGACTTCTGGTTCTGAAGTGAACTTGGACCTTGTGCTGGAGCTTTGCTAATGGTTGGATTTCACCCATCAAATCAAGTGAAAGTTAGAAATAACTTTTAGAAAGTTATAATGGCTGTGTCTGCAGGGTGTTGAAATTGTATCTCAGGAAGAGTGAGCACCCTTAGATCTTCCCTGAGTAAATGACAACACACAACCCCCAGTGTCAGGGAGGCTCCCCTTCTCAGCAGTGCTTTCAGAAGAGATCACTCAGGAAACCATTCCAGCTCCCGGGAGCTTTGCTAAATTTAAAGGGAGTGTTTTGGCTGGCAATCCCTCTCCCAGTGAAAGCACTTCAAACAGCCAACATGAAAAGCAATATGCCTGTGACTGCATCAAATCCCTGATCCCGAGGGATGCCTTGGGAAGTTCTCCAGCCCCACGGGTTTGGGGGGGCACCACTGACCACCAGCCTTGCTTTGTCCTGAGCACACCCTGCAGGAACATCCCAAACAGCCTGTGGCTCTGTGTGCCCTTCATTGGTTACCAACAGTCATGAAGGAGCAGAAATAGGTACAGGTGACACATTATTCCAGTAGAAGTGAAAACTGTTTTCCACATTATAACTGGACAACAGTAAAATATGATTTAACACATGGATCATGTATCAGAAAAACGTGGCTAAGCTCAGATAGGCAAAGCTTCCAGATTCCCCCTTTCTTGGAAATACTGGGAGTAACAATGTGCTGTATTCAGCTGAAATCTGTTCCTTTAAACCTTTGAATTTAAACAAAGTCTCCTAACAATGAATAATCCAGTCACCCAAATTTCTAGCACAAAAAGAAGCTCTCAGGTGCAGTAAATCTGACTTTCCCTCCTAGGAGCACTTCACTGGGCAGAGACTGTGGGATCAGACCCTGGGACAGGAACACGTGTTCCCCAGCATGTAACAAGGGGAATGAAAGACAATGGGCACTATAGGCCAGCAAACACACTAATTATATTAATAAAATGAAAGCTTAAATTTTGAAGCTAATCCTGGGCTATCATTTATAAAAGTTAACAGGGCATATTTAATTTAGGAATTGGCTAACACTTCTCTTTCCACCACTGAAACCTCATAAATGAAATATACTGGATCCCTGCCCAGTGCGGAAATAAAAGTTATGAATAATGTTTCTATCTCAATCATTGTCAGTGCTTTAATATTCCTAATTACTTTAAAAAGCTAAATATTCAATATAGGAAAAACCTTCTTTTTCTTTTATCTCCACTTGCAAGATTAGAGCAATTTAATAAGAGTCACTGGGTAGTTTTAGTCCACAAGACCATTCTGTACTTTGACATCTTATCCTTCCTGGCCATTTTTACACAGATTGAAGCGCTTTTTACTCTGTGAGTGCACATGTGTATACATGTGTAATCTGCATCTGTATGTCCTTACTGTCATAGTCTTTTTATTATTATTTTTAACTTCTGTTAGTGCTCATGTACTGTACAAATACTCAGTAGTAGGATAAACTAAATCTAGTACTATGAATAATGTACATGAGTACTATTACATATTATTACATATTACATATTATTACATATTATTACATATTACATATTATAATATTACATATTATTACATATTATGTAATAGTACATGAGTACTATTACATAATAGTACATAACATTACATGAGTTCCTGAGAATCCATACAATATCTCACAATTAATGTTGTGGGGTTTTTAAAATATTTTTAAAGATAGATATTCAGTATATCATGATGTCCAGTTTTCCCCTTGTCTGCATTCCAGGTAATCCCAAAATGTTTCTTCAAACCCCATAGCATGGCCTTTGTTTCCATCCTTGGAATCATATAATCCCAGAATAGTTTGGGTTGGAGGACCTCACTGATCATCTCATCCCAACCCCTGCCATGGGCAGGGTGCCACCCCACACCAGGTTACTCAGGGCTCTGTCCAACCTGCCCTTGAACACTCCCAGGGCTGGAGCATCCACATCCCCTCTGGACTAAAGCCCTTCCTCCCTGCTCCTTTCCTGCTGGAATATTCAGCAAAGCTGCAGACAAAACCCCAGGAACCCATCCAGGAATCTGCTGCCTTCAGCCTCTGGCTGTGTTCACCTTCAGGCACATTTACCTCCCATTCCCTTCTCACTCCTCCCTCTATAGATCCCTCCTCTGTTCCCTTCTTTTTCTTAAGATCCCAATCAATCTGGGAGAGAGGGAGGAAGCCAACACAAAACAAAACACCCATTCAGTTTCATTTCACAGCATCTCTACCCATGCAGCTTTATTTACTTGCTTGATGCACAAATTGACTCCATTTATCAAGCTTATTCCTGTTTTGTCAATAATGTCTCAGGCCTGTGTTACGTCACCCTCGGATGTTTGTGCCTGTTCCATTCCAGCATGAACCAACCACTTCAACTCACCGTGCCCAATTAAGAGGGTTTAACAAACACAGCCTTGCCAGCTGAAAGAATTGAAAGCCTCAAGTGTGGATTAATTTCCTAGCAAAAGGTGCAGAACTCCCAACTCCCATTTCCCTGACTTTGGAAGTATGGATTTAAGGAATGGATTGTAAGTCAGAGGAGAGAATCTGGGCTGCCTGAAAAGTCAATGGCAAAACTCCCCCTGGCTTGAACAGGACAAGAATTCTATCTGGAGAGAGTGCTTTCCTAACAGCTCAAACACTCCACAGAGTATTTCATGAAGAAAGTGCTGTATTAAAGATTTGAGAGAGAAAAAATTCTTTATAGAGCTATTATCTGTACTGGTGTCCTAATAACAGGACCAAAAGCATTAACAGCATCCTCCACTGCATTTCACATTTCTTTGCAAAACACAACCAAAAAAGTCTAATGTCATTATTCTGGGAAAAAGTATTTTCACATATTCATAGAACCACAGAATGACTGGGGTTGAAGGCACCTTAAAGGTCATTTGTTCCAGCCCAATACGAACTTTTACAAAATAACCAGCAGACAACACTCATTTTTCCATTCAAATAATCCAAGTTCTAAGGCCACTGCTTTGTAATACCTGGTTTTTAATAGCAACACATATTTTTATCATATTTTGGTATCTTTACTCACCACTTGAGCAATCGGTCCCTCCCCAGCCTGGTTCACAGTGACACGTGTCAGGAGAGACACATCTTCCATGCACACACTCCTCTGTGCACAGTGCTGTTGAGAGGAAACAACACACAGCATTGTAAACATATTAAGTGGTTGCTAAACATACCCTAAACAATGCCTTAGAGAGCAATATTTTGTTTAAAAATATTAAACAGAGCAAACACACACACACAAAATTACTCACAAGATTTAATTATTGCTAAGTGACCAAAATAAAATATAGGTCTCTTGACAGCAATAAATTCATTTGTCACTTCAGCCCTGCAATGAAAAACTCACACACCAGAAATTCCTTTGGTTAGCAGTTTTGCTTCATAATAAAGTTTTTACCAAACTGACATTTATTATTATTATATTACAGAACAGCAGCTTCTTATATCGCACTCAAATTGCAACTGCTCATAAGACAAAATGGAGCTCAGTCTTGAAAGTATATTAAGATCCAAAATAGATTTCATTTAAAAAACAGCTCCAGGAAAATAAATAATTTTACTCCATGATGCAGTGGCTGTAAGTGCATTTTTGTCTTTTCAAGGTCAGCCAGTGTTCCATAACTACAGTTCTCTGTGTCCCTGGTTTAATATTGGAAGTTCGATATCCTCAAGTTCAAACCAAGACAAACAGGTTGGCTGAGGAACAGCTCATAGGTTTTAGGATTCTCTTTTCCTGTGCTGTTTCAGTGTCTGACAGCTTCCACTGTGTGCCCATCATATACTAAAGAGCCTGCAGAGCACTGAATAACCACTTTAAAGACTGAACTTTGTTGCTTACTACCTTGTTTCCATTTTACCACTGAGGACACTGCCAGAAACTCCTTGTGCCAGAGACTCAAATGGGACAGTTAAGCTGGAACACATCATTTCCATCTAGACCAACGTGTATGAGTTATTGAAAATATGAAGCAGTGGCAGTGAGGTCACTGTATTAAATTGTATGTATATATATATAAAATACATTATTTAGTTCATATATAATCTATGGTCATATAACCTGTGTTTTTATATCAGGTGGGAATTGTGGGTATTGAGTTTACTAAACCAAGAACTGCCTGAAGTTCTAGGTTACAGACCCTGAAGTTGGGTAACTTGGTCCTGAAGTTACTGCACTACAAAAGACTTATCCCAGGACAAAGATAATTCCTTCCTGTTCACACCAAGGCTAGCAAAGCTGATTTGGGAAGTAGCTTTGGGGTGCTGTAGTGAAAATGGAGCTGAACCACCCAATTCCTTTGAAATCAGCCAGCAAAGCTTCTGGAAGTTTCCCTGATCTGCAGGTGGAATGAAAGCTGGAGCCCTTTCAGTTCCCAGATCCCTCCTGCACCAAAAGTTCTCCACCTCTGCCTTGTCACTTGGAATGACTCCTGCTACACCTGACACTGCTTGGACTCCAGACTGGGTCACACCTTGGACCCACACCCAGCTGCCAACAAAGCTCATGGAAACATTTTGCTGCCTATTCTCTGGCTGGATCATTGCAGACCAAACTCACTGAGCTGTTCACAAAACATTTAAATCCAACATCAAAATGCAGGTGAACTTAGAATAATCCTGTGGGACAAACTTTCCTGCTTTTTATCCAGCAGATCCCACGTGACCAGTGATTAGAATGCTGCCTCGTTAAAACGACTGCAAGATCTTTCTAAATTAATCATTTCCTTTCTACGTTTGCTGCATGTCAAAAATGCAATTTATTCTTATTCCATATCTTGTGTTTAGACAGTATTGCAGTGGGCATGAAATATTCATAGCTAATCTCTAGTCACTAATTGTCCTAATCTTTTGTGCATTTATTTTACTCGAGTTAGGCCTTCTGGAGACAGTGAAGCATCCTGCTCTACAGCTGTGGGATGAAATTCAGGACAGGATATTAGATAAACAGGATATTTCAATAAAAATATACACACCTTCCTAGAATCATTTGAAAATGGCTGGTTATCCAGAACAAGGAGAAGTTCACATATAGAACAGTCACAAATTTATAGGTTTTTATTCAAAATACAGTGAGCTAAAAGATACAGGATATGCTGGAATAGGGATACCTTGGGAATTGTGTCCTGCACAGCTTTGATTTCTCATTGATGTGACATCCTAGTTGCATAAGAGATGTGGAAGTCAAAACTGAGATTTTGCCGTTGCTTGTATGGACATTTGCAATAATAAATCACTCTAACATGTAAAATGTGCACATTTTTTACCCTTTTAACTCGGCCACGTTCTCACCTCAAGGCAAACATTGTGAGTGAGAAGGTTCATGGGAGACTGGTTCTTTACTCTTCTAAATAACAGAACTCCTCCACCACATTACTGCTTTAAATTTAGCTGATTTCCACACAAATTTATCACACCTCAACTATGTTACCATAAATATGAAATAATAGTAACTAATTAAGCAATGAAGTTTCCTTGATCACTTGTCTAGCCGCAGTCCTATGGGAAGAGTGCAACGTGAGACTTAGCAGCAAGACTCAAGAGAGAACTCCTCATTCTAAAGCACTCAGTCACATGAAAAATAATAAAAAATATATTATAAAGAACTGTATCCTTGTTTTCAGGTGTTCTGAAGTCCCAGATTGCTGAAGATGACGATGTTTAATGAGCAATTAAAGATTCAAGTAAGGTGAAGATGCTTCTTGGAACCGTGGGCTGTCTCATCTCTGGCTGATTAATTGCTAAACAAGTATTGTGAGCTCAGAGCTCACTAGTGACTAATTCCAAGTGTGGGGGTCACAGAAAACCCCCTTTTTTAAACAGAGAAGCTTTGACAGAAGTAATTTTATTTAAACTGGCAAACAATCAGACTCCTGCTCTGACTGATTCAAATCAGGCTTATAAAGGTCATATTAGGGTACAGCTCTAAAGTTTTACCATAGCAAATAAAATTTGGAATTTCTCCTATAAAAGGGAAGTCTTGCCTTGCTCAAGTCTTTAGAGTTTAAATTAATTTTTCATTCTATTAACATTCAACATAATAGGATACAATGGTCCCCAAGGCATTCTTCATAATACACTTTGTACAGTGGTTTGCAAATGATCCTACTAGTTAATGGAACTATAAAAATTACTTGCACATAAAGGTCAAGAAAAATAAAGATAAGTACATACTTTCTGACACTGTCCTGTTCAACACTCAGCTAAAGGCCCCTGGAGTAAAGAAAACTTGTCCTAATGCAAGGAATATAATTCCTCCCAGTATAATAGCCCAAGCACTTCAACCTTTGGAATTCCAGACTTTTTATGTCTGCATTTTCCCTCGACCACTTCACTTGAGCAATCCAGCACCTCATTGATCAGTGTGTTATTAGCATTCTTGGCATGAGTTTGACATCAGTTTGTAGTTTGATTCAGCCTGGTAATAAAATGACCTACATCAAAGCCCTGCCAAAATGCCATCTTTGTCGCAATGTGTTTAGCATGAGTTATTTGCCCACATTCAAGGTTACACAGCAACTGCTTCTTATCATGCAATAAAGGCAACAAAAGGGTTCTGTAACAATCCATTTGATGCTTATCACTTACTTTATAATTACAGACTGGGCTTTTTTTAACATATAAGGTCAATCCTCAGGGAAATAGACCTAAAGATTAAACTCTTTTCACACCTGAAATGGCTGCACTGAGGAATGGATGTTAGAGAAATGGATTCTACTAGTGCTTATTCTTTAATTGTTGCCCAGAATTTGAATTCAGATATGATAAATGGTTTGTCTGTGTCTCCTCTCCACAAAGGTGTGAAGTGCCCAGAATACTGCAATGAGAGAAGGGCTCAGTGGAGCAGCCTGCAGAATATTTCCACTGCAGAGTTCCTTCAGCAAAGGGGCACCACAGGGAGTTCATCCCAGACAACAGCAGGGATGGAGAACTGCTCTCTCTTCCTTGATGCTGCATTCCTCTGTATGGTCCCAAATCATGATGTTGCAGGGTTTAACTTTGTTGTTACACCCTCTGTGACACCCTGCTCATCACATCATCCACCCACTGACTGCTGGCACCCACCCAGCTCCACAGAGATTGAGGTGCATTTAAGGAAGAGTTTCATCCTAGGGGAACAAGTATGGAGTGATTAACAAGGAAAAATCTTCCTTGTCCAAAAATATAAATTGTACATTTATTTCACAAAAGACAGAGTCACATACAACCTAATTTGTGCTTGCACTGGAGTGTGGTAACATTTGTGGTGGTCCTTAGAACCTGTGGGAGCTCACAGCTACCGACCCAGCAACTTCCATCTGCCATTGTCCCACTTTGCCATGCCAGACACACAAAATCCCTCCAAAACAAAGAGCAGGGTAATCACAAAGTGTGAAGGATCCAGAGCAGAGCAGAAATCAGAAATCAGGAATCACTCCTTGGGCTGTGCTGGCTCACGGTAGCGCGTGCCGGAGCATTCCGCACACACCGGAGTTCCCTGGGCTCTGTGGGACTCCTGCCCAGGATCACGGGGCAGCCAGGAGGTGACAGAAAGCATAAATAACTGCAGATACATTATGGTAATGGAAAACATTGCTAAATGGAGATAGGGATGCTGCTATGAGACACAATGAGAAATTCAGGCACTCGCCTGGAACTGCACAGAATGAACTGGTTTATTTGGACTGCACACATGGCACAAGGTCATTGCCTCAAAATATCTTCTTTTCCCTGTGTTACCTCTGCCAGGTTTTCTTCACTATACACTGATCTTGCCTAGACTCTGACCAATTTCATTTATTTTCTGTTAACTAATGGTAAACCTGTTTTTATTTCTTTAAGTTGCTGGTATTTTACCTTCAGATTATTTAACCAGTTTGCCCTATGCTTGATAGTTGTTGGACTAAACAAAGCAGAAATTTATTGGAAAAAGTGATGTTTTCCTTAAATATTTAATACATGTCCCTAAAATAATTTGGGCCATTTTAGCCCATTCCTCCATTCCCTCATGCCACTTTTAGGGAAAAGAGTGGTTTTGTTAGGTGAAATAGCTGTTATCCTATGTCCAGTGGTTTCAGATAATGCAGAGAGGTCAAAGTAGATGAAAAAAGATGAAAAAGATTCTTGCTCCTTATCCATTAGGAATCTGTTCACTCAGGGCCTCTCTGGTGCTTCCATCCTAATGTACTGGCCTGGCTCCAGCTTGTGCTGAGCCCACAGTATCAGCTTCATTAGATAAGCCTGTAGTCAGCTTTTGGCTGTGCTCAGGAAAGGGAGCTTGCATAGCACAAGAAAGATGACTACAGCTAATGCATCCAGGTAGGTTTTCCTCATTCTTAGATTATTGCTTATTTGTGGAATGGATGATTTCCTCCCTAAATCACTGACTTTCCATCAGGAATCAAGCTGATTTGATGGTTTCCTGGATAATTGCTTCAATGAAGTGGGCTAATAGCTCTTTGCATTGCTTAATGTCTATTTCTGTGGTCATCACTCAGGATACATCCATTAATTTATCACCTTGGAAAGCACTTTCATGCAAGGTTTAACAACTTCCAAAGATGAAGAGATCTCAAAGCCTGCTCAGGCTTTGAGGAATTTATTGTTTCAGTGCATAGCAACTCTTCTTTTTCATCTTCCCATGAAAGTACCAGCGAAAAACACAAACCCAAAGAGATCAATGTGAGCACAGGAAAGATGAGACTGATGCAGAGCAGATAACATCAGCAGGTCACAAGATCAGCTCCTTTTCCTGTAGGTGCAATTCAAGCACTTCTTTTGCAGGTGTGGAATGAGACACTCTGCATCAATGCAATCAGAACAGAATCAATGGTCTTTTTGTTGTCAGGGCCTGGGGATCTCTGGCCATTGCCTCAGTGAGGTATTGATCTGCTCCGGGCTGTGTTATCCTCATCCTGACACCCGGCCAAAGCTCAGGGATTAGGCCAGACATGACTTGTGGGTGTCTGAAGGAAAAGAACTGTGGAGATCCATTTGGAGGATTTTGTCTTTTCCCAAGAGCAGAATTTGACATGTGTCTGTGTCATCACTGACCACAGATCAGTAAATCCCTGTATCCATTTGCTGGGACATGAAGATTTGTTAATAAGCATAAACTCCATGGTAGTTTTTACCCTTTCTATCAGCAGGTAAAGAACAGCCTGGGGTTCTGGTCACTATCAAGGTGAACACAGAGCCTTCCACATTTCTGAGTGTCCCAGGCTTGTGACATGGACTAGTTTAGGGGTCCTGGAATAATTCCATACAGATTTCAATGTTTCAGACTCCAAGGGCCCTTCAGTAGGAATGCTCACAGTTCACTGTCACTGGAGGAGCTGGCACTGATGAGAACCTCCTTCAGTCCATGCTGCAATCTGTTGCTTTAGGCCTTATCTAGGGAGTGAATAGGGAAGTAAACTGTGCCAGGGGAAGGGCAGGGTGGGGAAGAGACTGCCACTTGCTCTGTGTGCCCTGAGACTGGTAGGCACAGTTTGGAATCCCAGTCTGGCTGGTTCTGAGGAGCAGCTGAGCTGGAGCAGCACATCCCTGAGACGGGAATGGCATCGCATCACTGACCATAAAACAGTGACAGTGACAGAGAAGTGTGGAGCCTGCAAAAGGAGAGGTCGGGGGAACCACACATTTAACAGAGTCTTTGTGGCATTTTGATGCCCCATTGGTTTCCTCTGCTCTGGTGGAGAGAGGGAATGGGAGATAGCACTCACCATTTAGTGCTGTCTGAGCGAGAGCTGCAGAGCAGCCTCCTCGTAGCAGCAAATGTCAGAGAGCACGACTGGGGTCAGGAAGCTGAACTCTGTTGTACCTTTGGCTGCGTTAATAAAAAAATGCAGGAGTTGAAGGCACAAAAAGGGATGGTGGAAAGGCACTAAGAGACTCTGAGCACTCAACATCTGCCCTGCAAAGTGGACAGGTTACAGGGCTGGGTAAGAGCAGCAAAGGCAGGAGGGGGTCCAGTGTATGAAGGAGGCAAATCCTGCAAGAAAGACAGTGCCTGATGCAAACAGCTCCTGACTAACTCACACCTCAGACCAAGGTCAGACACATCCACACAGGGACTCCTGCTCAGCCCAAGGGCTCCAGAGGAATCAGGACACACCAGAGCCTGGGCTTGTCCTTGAGGCAAAGAGAGAAATTCCTCCTTCTGGTGAAATCCTGACCCTCTAAAGTGAGTTGCACTCCCAAATCCCTTACCACTTTGTTGGGGGTTAGGATTTTTCCTTTTGTTCCTTTCTTTCATGGAATTTTGTCCCATCTGTTGCTAAGAGACAATAACGACCAGTATTTAAGACAGATTAAAGAAATGGCCAAAGTAGGGGAAGGGTGCAGCTGGTACTCTCTTACCTGTGGGGTTTTCTCTTCTGTCAGATCGGTGGGGAGACAGGCGGCGGCCATTGTGGGGAGAATTCACCACCCCGGTGAGGGGTGAGGCTCTGTCTCCTGCTGTCTGCTCCTACAGCGAGCGAAGCTCTGCTTGTGGGAGCAGCTGTTGCACTGGAACCTTATTAACACCCTATCTCAGTAAAAAAAGGACCCTCACCATCTCGGGTCCCTCAGGGGAAACTCCTTTCGGCCTCCAGAGGAGCCTCTCCAGGCCGTGTTCAGGAGCTCGGCTGCTGCAGCCCAGCCCCGCCATTTCTCTGCCACTGCTCCGGGTTTTCTGGGCTTTACACTCCCTGCCGGACACCCCACAGTTCCTACTACAGCTGCAGAGTTTCTGATATATTTATTTTGCTACTCTGGGTCTGCTCACCCCTGCCCTCCCAGCGCTTCGCTGCTGCAGCCCATTTCACCCTGCACCTTTCCCGCCATTGCCTCATGAGGGAGAAACGCGGCCGAGCTCGCGCCACAGCGCCCCCCGCTGGCTGGGCGGAGCCGCCACAGCGCCCCCTGTGGCTGTGCCCGGAACTGCACCCATGGGGAAGCACCCGCGGCCGGGAGCGCCTGGGCTGGGTTTGGGCTCTCTCGCTCTTGTTCGTTTGCCTTGGCACACTCACTAATAAAAAACTCATTCCTCTGCCCATCTCTTTGCCTGAAAACTCCGTAATTTTAAAGTTATAATAACTGGGAGGGAAAGGGTCATGTTCTCTGTTCCAAGGGAAGTTTCTGCCTTGCTTGGCAGACACCGGTCTTTGAAACCAAGACAGTTTTAAGGCTCAGTCTTTCTCATTGCCTTCACAGAAAGTGAATTGGCGTCCAGAGAGAACTCATCAGGGAGCAGCTAAATATTGATGATTGTTGATCCTTTGAGGCCTGCAACCAATTTTATGCATTTTCTGTCATTGCTTCAAGTAGAAATAATCATTGTATTCTGCCATGTTGAGAGGAAGGAGTTACACTGAGATCAATTCTGCTGATCAATGTTCTAATACAATATTATTCTGTGGGACAATTCCAACATTTAACATTTTCTGGTAAATGATTTCCCATTGCCTCACACAGGGTTCAAAACAATCATTAGCACTAGTTCAAACTGTTAATGAGGTTAAGGGAGATCCTGAATCAGCAGAGCAGAATCTGTGACCCTGGAAAGCTTTTCCCCTCCTGTGCCCTCTGCTCCTTCCATTTTGGTAAATTGACCAACTCTTCCCAGCAATTTGTAAGAAATGCATTTTCACTGGTTAATTTTCCACTGGAACTTGATTCATCCAACCAACAAACTTAATTTGTCTGCAAATTGTGCTCTGTGTGGCACCTTCAGAAAGAGCAGCACTATCTTTTTCTAAGCAATGCAGAAATATTAACATTTACTCTTGGCATGCTCCTTCATTCTCTCTGTACACAGCCTAGGAGACCTTGGTCCAGCAAAACCAAACATAGTCCAAAGAGGCTTTGCCTGCAGAAAGCTCCAGGTTTTTTGAGGACAGAAGTGCCAAAGCCAGTAAAAGCTTTCCCAAATAATTCCATTCTTAACTTCAGGGGATTTCTTTGTTGTTGCCTGAGGAAATTAAATTCTTGACAGGTTGGGAATAGAGGAGAAGCTTGTACATAAGATCCCTGGTCCTTCTGGCAGCTTTCCTGCCAACCTCTGGAGCAGCAGCCAAACCTCCCAGAAGAAGAGAAAGCAAAACCTGGCCCATGAAACCACCTGTGAGGGCAGGTGGCACCAAACCAGACCCAGCACAGAGGCAGGAATGCCCATTCTCCACTCCTGGGTAACTTTGCCTGCAGTCTGAGCTCTCCTGGGAGTTGTGCTGGAATGGAAAATAGCCGCCAGGTGTGAAGCACAGAGTTGCAAATTCGCTAAAAGTGGTAAATCACAAACATTTCCATCACAGAAAGACTGGAGGAAGTTGCAGTGCCCTGCAGGTGAGGAAGGTGAGAAGTAAATGACAGATGGACAGGTGAGAGGTGTGGCAGGACTGGGTGAAACTCAGCTGCTGGGGGATATTTCCAGCCTCATGTGGAAACCCCACCAGTACAGCACCACTGCTTTGCTTCATGCCACAGCCACCCCTGCCTTCCTCCTGTGACTGCAGCAATCCAAGAGAGCAGGAATTTACAGGTTCCAGCACTGGCTGAGGAGCTGCTTGATTTAAACAGTGAGACAGGAAACACATGGGAAAATGTCAAAGAAAATGAGCCATTATCAGAAAAGCCCTCACACATTTATAATTGGAAACATTTATATCTGGAAATCACCTCAAAATTACAGCACTTGCATATTTTGCTATAGGTTACCCACTCAGGGCATTGAGTGAATTTCTTTGTGTACAAATTTCATCAGCCTGTGATATATTTATTTTTAAATCTGGTAGCCTTGCTACATGTCCGTAGTTCTCTGATTACTGACTTGCCCTGAATTGTTGGTCTCATGCCAAGAAATTCTATTTTCTGACAGCAAATGACACAGCTCCACTGCTGATTGATTTCCATAGGTACAGAGTGTGTGCTGTGTGTGTGAGAGTGAGGACTGAGGCATCAAAAATGCTGTTCCTAAAAGATCAAAAGTAGATCGATGAAGACATCTGGACTGCATGACACTTCTGGCTGTCTTTTCTAGGCAATGCAACACTTAATAAAACCAAATTACACAGATGTTCCTAGAAAACTTTCAGTCCTGCAGCAAATTGAATAAACTATCGATGTTTCAAACAAAATCTTTCTTCATTCTTATTCCAAAATTTTTCAAGTGAAGCTAACAACAATCCTTTCTTTGTTTCTCACCAAAACAGGATGAATATGGACAAATTTCTAAAGGCAGACCTGTCCTTGAGGCCAGGCACGGGCCCCAGAGGGCCAACACATTTCAGATTTCATTTCAAACCAAGGCCCACAATGCAAGAGAAGGTGACCCTGCTGAAATCAAGGACAGACTGTGTTCTGTTTGAAGATCATGTTTAAGCTACACTAATGTTCCTGGGGATGGAATATTTAAATGCAGAATCCTTTCACTTTTCTCACATTTCAAAAGGAATCACAGCAGTGTGTTTCACAGCAGCTTTCTGAAAAGAACTGCAAAAAAGACAACACAGGAAACTTTTTTTGTAATGATGGGGGCTGATCCTCACCTCAAGCCACTCGTTTAAACTTCCTGTCACCTACTCCAGATTGAAGAAGTTCATGATCAAGCCCAATTTCTGGATGTTGAATGTCCAGAGAAACTTTCTATTAATGACACACAGTAAAACCATTCCCAGGAATTCCCTGGCATTTGAGAAACCAACATCAACGATCACAAGTAGACTAATAGAATCACAGAATCACAGAAGCTCAGAGCTGGAAAGGACCACAAGGATCATTGAATTCCAGCTCCTGGCCCTGCACAGGATCACACCATGTGCCTGGAATGGTATTTCTTATGTCAGGCTCACGTGGTATTCCCTGTGTGAATGCCATTGGTATTGTTCAGAGGCACTGCTAAAAGGATGGAATAATTACAGACAGGCATTCCAAAAGTTCTCATAAAAGAAATGCACATTAAGCACAGGAAGATGCTGAAAGCACTGTATACTCTGGGCCAAATTCCATCTGCCAAATGCTTCCACCACTCATTCCTGTGCTGCAGGAGATGGGGGGAGTAGTGAGCTGTAAGTAAGTGCACCCAGGTAGCCAAATGCCTCCTCCTGCTTGGCCAGGTTGCTGTATTTATGGCATCCATGGCTGTTGCTATAAAAGGCTGTGGGAGCAGAGGGAGGCAGGAGCAGGGCCCACAATGCCTCAGCCAGCCCAGGCCACTGCCAGCACCAGCTCGTCCTTCCCAATCTCTGAACAGAGACAAAACCCCTTGAAAAGAGTGCCTCACTCCAGCTTCCAAAGTGCTCCCCTGCCACTACTGAAACCAAGAGGTGGAAAGACAAAGAAAAACCATAAGGAGATTTCCTGAGGATCTTATTGATGAGTGTTTTATTATCTGCAGCATGGCTGGCTGGGATGGGGTTAACTCCTCTCAGCTTGGATCATGCTGTGGTTTAGGTTGGTGACAAAGCCAGTGCTGACCATGCTGACATTTCAGCAACTGCTGAACTGTGCTGGCACAGCACCAAGGCTTGCTCTGCCCCTCAGGATCACTCACATTTGTTTTATCTCAATCCACAAGTTTTCTTTCTTTGGTTCTTTTTCTTCTTCTCCCATTCCATCTGACAAAGGGAATGGGAGTGGCTGCAGGGATCAGTGAAAGGGGAGGCACTGGGTTAACCCACACCCCTGCTGTGTTATCATGTATCATCATATGTTATCACATGTTACTGTGTGCTATCATATGTTATTCACATGTTCTCGTATGCTACCATGCGTTTTCATTCTGTTGTAGCACTTCAGCCATCCCTGCAGTGCCAGTGATCAGTTTTATTTCTATTTTCAGTCTATAAGATGCCTAGAAAGGAGAAAAGGGCCACTGGCACTGACAGCTGGCAGGAGGTTGCAGTTGCTCCTTTTTTAGGCAAGAAGGAATCTGGCTGGTAATGCCTCACCTGTGACTGGTGGCTTCCCAGACATCCAGAGTTTGTGTGGGAGCTGCTCAGGGAAGGTCACAGCCAGAGGAATACAGAAAGGAAGCAGAAAGAGATGCTATCTCAGATTTTGTATATACATCAGAGCTCTTTCTAAAGGCCATCTCGGTTTAGATAACTTCTTTTCCTCTTCCTTTTCTCCTGGGCTTTAAAACTTCCCCAGAGTACAAGAGAAATCTGTTAATGGGAGAAGGATGTAAAGGAGTGATCAAGAAAACAAGTTGTGGGCTGGATCAAGTTGACCTTCAAGGTCCTTTCCAAACCATTCTATGATTCCAATTTCAATTTTAAACCTGTTCCATTTCACACATTTGTCTTCTTTCTGACCCTATTGATTTCCATGAGTTAACCTGGCTCAGCACATGCCTGGACTACTCATGAACTGCAAAGTGCTTTGGAGGGGAAAATCTTCCAGAATTCTGTGTCTTCCTAATTCCGTAAACAGCAAATGCTCTGTGTGCCCACACCCTCATTCATCCCAGGGATGCACAGGACCCTGTTTGTGTTCAGTGCAAGCATCCCCAGCAGCACAGGAGGGTTGGGTCACAGAGGCTTTGTGGAAGAGCCCTGGTGCCTCCAGGCCATGCAGGATCAGTGCAGACAGCCATCACCCACTGTGAGGTGCATCCAGCAGGAGCAGGATTTGAAAGGGCGTCCAGACACATCCTGCAGGAATTGTGCTGATTTAGAGCAGCTGGGGACCAGCCTGACTTTGCTAAAGGAGGGCAAATTAATGGACTAAACTTTGCATGGCTCTTTCTTTGAACTCAACAAAAACCTATGGTTTTTGTGCTTTGTTTCTGATCCTGCTGAAGCTCCCAGCCATCCAGGCCATTAGCATGAGCACCATGAGGAGCTCTGCATCCAGTGCTTCCTTCTGTGTCTGCAGTCCCAGTGTGCTTTTATACTGATCCAACAGAGACTGCCTAAAGCAGCCAGAAAAGCTTTTTCTGCTACACTAGCAACAGTCTAAATCTTTTCCCAACCATAATGCCTGCATAATTTTTTCTCTGATATTTATTAAGCCCCTTGAGACATTATACAGCTACAGCATTCCCCCTTTTTAACTTTATGCTATTTTCATTCCTTTATATGAGCATTTTGTTTCTCCTCCTTCTCCTGCACTGCTTCCAGAAGTTCTTCCCTTATTTCATTACTGCTCCCCACCAGCATCTTTGCAAATCCTTCAGCATCAGAGGTTGGGAGCAAACACAAAATGATGGATGGGAGATGAGAACTGACCTTTCCACCTTCCCACCCAGGGTGTCTCTCCAGTGTCTTCAGGCTCAACAGCCACCCACTGGCTTCATCTGTGTCACCAGCTGAACTGACCTGCTTCTAGGGCTGCTGTCCCTCTGCCCTCCCACTCCTGTGTCCCAAGAGGTTCTCAATGAACAAGCAAAGGCACATTTCCTCTCAGATGTCCCCTTTAGATGGGAACAAAGGATTCAAATATTTTCCCTATGTTCTTCACTGGCAGAAGATGTATGCAGTCATCTCCAATGCATATGAAAGGAAAAATTTCAAAGTGTCTCCCACTGTCGTTTCAATTCTATAATTAATAACTATATGCAGAAAGGCCTTCCACACCATTTTCTCGCTGTCACACATCCCAAATCAGACAGAGAAAAAGAATGTCCCCTGATAGGGAGTATCTATGTCCTGCTATAGCATTTCCCCTAATTTAGGTTGCATTATTGATGTACAGGACTCTGTACTTGAATAATGTAACAGTAAGGCTCTCACAGAAAGCACCAGCACTGGCTTTAATGTGTGTCTATAAAGATAAGA
Source organism: Melospiza georgiana (assembly GCF_028018845.1). Taxonomy (NCBI): domain Eukaryota; kingdom Metazoa; phylum Chordata; class Aves; order Passeriformes; family Passerellidae; genus Melospiza; species Melospiza georgiana. The sequence goes on from NC_080442.1 coordinate 18,799,979, forward strand.
AAAATGTATTTTAAAAGTCCAGCAGCTCTCAAACAATATATTTTCAAGTTACAGGAATACTCACCACAAGGAATTTAAAATTGAGGTGAGAAGGGGGGGCATAATTTCTTCTAAAATGCTAATAAGCTACTGCCTTATAAAGTGAAAAAAAATCAACAAATCTGACATGAACAAACATTATGAATATTCAGGAAGGTTAAACCACTGATACAACGTTTTCTAGGAGTGGACAACTTTTGCACTGATCACACAAGCCATTCTTTTTCTTCTCATCATGAGCACACTGCACTGTGGTGCCGGTGTGCTGCTGGAACATATGTGTGGAATTGCAGGGATTGTAATTCATCCAGATGGCAGGAAGCTCTGGAATTGTTACTCCTATGCTACAGATGTTTAACAATCCAACCATATGGCTCCAATAAGGCAGCCTTGTCAAAGAGTACAAAAACTGCACCAGACACAGAGCCCTGTAAATGGGAATGCAGTCCTGAGGTGGGAATGTTCCTGTGGCTGCACTATAAATGCACACATCCCACTAGGAAGCTGGCATGGCTATTGCAATTACAGAATTTATGAAACATTATTTAAACTCCTGAAAACAATCAAGCCTCATATTTGCATAATTTCCCCAAGTCAGGTATTAAAAGAACATTCCTCATTTGTTTTGAAATTCATTAAAGGCATCAAACAAAGGTGAGTTGAAAAGCTGGGTAAATAAATACATGTTAATACAACAATGTCCCCAGCCTCTGGCCTGAGGGGAATGCCACTGTGGGTAAAAACTGAGATTCAACCAGTGAGACCAACAGTTTCTTTAGAAAAGGATTTGTCAAAGTCAGGGAGCCCTGCTGATGCTTGTGACAATTGTAATGTGGAAAGCTGAATGTTGAGAAACAATCTGAGATCAATAATATCTTGGCCAAGAAAGGAAAGCACCATGAAATGGTCCATCTATAACTCTACTGAATTTTGGCAGGTTTGAAAGACAGAAAAATGGCAGCAAATCAGATTGTTAAATCACTAATCCTGTCATTATTACATCCTGTCACATTGCATAGATTTAGACATTAGAAAAAGAGTGTAAGGTAGGAGAGTGAAGAAAACACTTAAAAGCTCAACTCCATCTGTGGAGAAAAGGTGAATCCCCAAATTTTGTTTCATGGTTGGTGCTTTTCTGCCCAAAAGTCAGCTGGCAGTAGCTGCTGCTCAGAGTCCCATCTGCCTTCCCTCTGATGTCAGGTCTCTGACCCTTTGTTCCCCACAAGAAGTGTCTCCTCTGTACAAATCTGTTGTGCAAGAATAAGATTAAAATGGACAGACTGAACAAAGCATTGGTCTCTCAGACAAAAATGCATCCATTTAGCACACAGGGCATCTTTCCACCTGACATATTCTTAAAGGGAACTATTCAATTACCATCTCCTCACAGGCTAAAGAGCACAAAAGAGCCATGTAATATTCTTTTTCTCTTTTTTTTTTGAGCAGCAAAGTATTCAGAGCTGCTTTATCTACCACAGATACTAATCTAGGCAATATAATTTTAAAACATCCTTACAAAAACCTTGAAGGGCAGTTGAACCCTGTGGTTGTTTAAAAAAAGATTTTCTGCAGTTTATGCATTTGCTCTGCCAAAAGCTTACCTTAGCATACAAAGTACAGTAAATCATAGCTGCTCTGATTTACTGCCCAGACTGTGCTGTTTGTTTTCAGGGACAGCTCAGGGAAAAGCTCTGTCAACTGTAAGAACATTCAGAGAAGGGGAATCGTTTTGCAAAGCTCCCACAATGGTAACAACATTTCTAAGATATCAGTGGAGGGGAAAAAATGCAGATGTGCACTTGCAGCATTTTTCAGGGGGGATTTTTTGAATACCACTGCAACCCCAAAATATTTCAGGCCCTTTGGAGGCACAAAGACAATTTCGTACCCTAAAACTGTTTAGCCTAAGTGTTAATGGGCTGGCCAGTTGTATAATTTACCAGGCAATCAGTTAAATTATTGGACCTTGTGCCTGAATTCCACATTTTATTTGGGTAGCAGCCCATACAGATGCCAAAAAGGCAAAGAAGACACCAGAGAAGTGGCAGAGCAAGAAGCTCTGGATCAACGTGATTATTTAGAACTGAGGGTAGATTTTATTAGACTTAATCTATTTAGTAAGCCCCAACAGGAGGACAAAGATAAAGCCACATATCTGACATCCTTTTGAAAGTTAGTAAATGAAAAGGGAGAAGATCAAAACAGTAGCTGAAAGCCTTCACTTCTGTTTTAAAATCCAAGAAACAGTCATTAATAGAGATTTAAACTCAGCCCTCTCTAGTCTAAACATGTCACTGTTAATTACAAAGCCATTTAACTTTTGCAAGAAATAAAGACTGCTATTAATGAAAGAAGAACCAATTAGCCTTTAATCTACACACTGTTTTTTAATCAAACTTTCTTTTGATCATCAGACTCACTGCAGGATGTATCCCTCCTCCCCATGTTGTAGTGGCTTCCATGATTGCTAATGGAATGGATTTTAAAGGGCTGGCCGAGCAGGGGGAGCCCTCTCTGCAGGGCTGGAGCTTCCCTCCCTTCCTGCCAGGGACAGCTCAGGAAAAGCTCAGAATTTGGTGTCCTCACCACTCCTGGAGCAGCTGCCTTTAGAGGAGCAGCACTGAATGTGTCTGAGGAACGTGGGACAGGAGCACTGGACAACCTCGTTAGGAAACAACAAAAAACACCAGTGTAAAGAGAAGTAAGAAATGGGATGGAAAAAGGCAAAAGCAGAGAATGCCTCCAGGAATGAAAATAGAATTTACTGCTGACTGCAAAGGATGATGAATGAGAGAATTTGCTTGTTGGCACAGGAACATATTGTGGAAAAACAAAACAAAAGAAATGGGATCAGGGCTTGATGTGTTACAAACCAAAGGGGTGACACGTAAAGGATCCCATTAGCAAAATATTGGGCCTCCAAACTGTTGCTGGAGGGCTCAGAGAATTTCAAGGAGGTTTTCTGTTTGGTTTTGGGTGTTTTTTGCTGTGTGGCTACTTGTAGTAGCAAAATAATAAGTCCAAGCGTCTGGAATCCATCATGATGGAGAAGTTCTTCCCTGACATCATTTCCCCCTTGGCTGCTGTTGCTGCTGTGATCTCCGGGAAGGACAGAGAGCAGATGTCCCTGAGCACACACCAGGCTGATAATGAAATACAAGAGCCTGACTCCTGCACATGTAAACAGCAGAGAGAGTGTAACTATTATCTGCTCTGTGTCAAACACGGGGCTCTTGGTCTGACCAGATACCTGCTGCCTGCTCTGCATTAGCAACATTTCAGTGGATGCTGTTCTTTCTCCACCACAAAAAGATAAAATTTGCCTGGCAGCAGCAAAACACTAAGTATTAACACTAACAAAAAAACCACTTCAAAACAAATGTTAATATCTTCAAAGAATCAGAAAGTCTGGAGAGATTTATTGTTGTGACAGTACGGTAATTAAAAAAAAATTAAAAATAAAAAATCAATAGATTGTAGGAAGAAAAGGATAATAAATATGCTCTGTGACAGACAGGATTCTGAGTCACAAAATTCAAGACTATAATAAAAGTATGTGGAACAACTGCTGACATGGTATTGACACCTGGGATGTCAATAGGTAGGTGCACACTTACCACAGGAAGGATTCCAGCAAAGACAATAGGTTGCAATAAATGGTTTTCAGGACTTGACTAACAGCATTTTGCACTTCAAAAGATCAACTTATTACACTTTCTGTAAAATAATTCTAATGCCTTATCTCAAAGGGCTGGTGATTTTTCACAGCCCAAACCCCTTGAATGTAACTATTTGGAATAAAGGTCACTGAAAATGAGATCAGGGTCCATTCATGGTTTTCAGCTGCTCATGCATTACAATATGAGTTACAGGAACTCAGATAAAAACATCAACAGAACTAAAAAGAAATAGCTATAAAGCACAGTGCCAAAATATTTGAAATTAGCTAGATAATTGTATCATTTTCACATTCTTTCCATGGCACTATAAGCCTGTTAATAAAATTTGGATTCTGATGCTGATCAGAATCTCTTTGTGTTTTTCTGGTGTCATAATCTCACAACAGAAGACTTAGACAAGAGGTCCCATCTCCACTCTCCTTCTGAACGCATGCAGAACACTCAGAAAGCTGCAATACTGAAAACATGTGACACTAATGTACAGGGTATTTTTAATTAACAAAGCTCTTAGGCAAGCTGAAAGATCCATTTTGATTTTTGTCCCCCCTCATATTGACCTAAAACACTCCAGAGCTCTGTATTTATTTATACAGTAGAAAGTTCTTCTGACATTTGAGAAGCTTTAAAAAGTTAAATTGTTGACGGGAACCATTGTGAAAAAAAAAAAAAAGGGGGGATTTTAACTCATTTAACTCTTGAAGTAAGAGCTTTCAAAGGTAAGAGGCAAACCTTTACACTGCTGCTTAAATTATGTGATAGTTTATTCCTGAGTGCTCTCAGTTCCCCTAATTCCTCAACATTGGTGAATACTTGCATTAATTACTCCCCAAAGTAAGCTCTGATTCAAGAAGGCACTAAGGGACTTCATTAACTCCCTCCCCGATGACTTCAGCCAAATTTTCCCTCTGTACTTGAGATGCACAAATCCAAACCACCCCAAAATATTCCATCCCCGCAATTCCGCCTGCGACCAGCGCCAGCTGAAAGCCCTGAAAATCAACCCTAATGCAACAAATGCTGAATTTGCCCCCAGCTGCTGCAAAGCCCCAGAGAAGGTGCCAGGGCTGTGTACGTACGGATGCAGTAGTCCCCGCTCTCGTAGTAGCCGGGGCAGCACTGCGAGCGCCGGCGGTACATGGTGCGCAGCCCCCTGCGATAGGCGGTCTTGTAGCTGATCCTGCGGCACGAGACACAAACCATGGGACACTATTGAAAATCAATGCCTCCTGCTGCAATGATATTTGTGTTAAATTATAGTAAGGCTAGCATTCAATAATTATTTTTAAATGCATGAAAGCTTTTTGATAATAAACGCCACAATAAGGGAGGAATCGATACTCGTTCTGAAGCTTGAAATATGACTTGTGTTATGAGCTCCGTGCTTGTGACAGCCACTGGAGCTCTTCCTGGGGCAGCTGCTGTCTTAAAACATTTTCCCAGTCCTGCTGCAAGGGCAAGGAGTTTCTTCAAGAATAAATGATTTATTTTTGCACATCAGCAAGGTCAGATCTCATCAGTGGAAGGAACAGAGTCTTCTGCAGAGACCACTGTGTCAGCTGCTACACAAAACCTTACCACAGTGGCAAGTGCTCTCAATACACAGCTTGAGAAGTTAACCCCAGGTGAATTGTTCCTGCTTTCTAACCCTCCCAAGGCACCTCTACCTTGCAAAGTGTCATTATAGTCCCACCACAATACTGTGGTCCACAGAAATTAAAGTGTTTAGCATTCTGAAGCATTCCTATATTTATTCATAGCATTAGCAAGGATACCACCATAGAAAGGTAATATTTAACTGCATATTTAACAGCAAACACTTCAAAACAGCTTTGCTAGTTTATGGAAATTACCTCAATTGAACAGAATCTATTGTCCCTCATGTTGGATAAACTGATCGAATTTACTCTGCTGCATTCCAATCTATACAATATTCCAGAAAGCTCTGCAGCTCTGCTCACTTCCAAACACTGGAACACAGCAGCCAAAAAGCCAAGTCCCACTGGGATGGTGCTGAACAGCCAACTTGCAACTGAATTCATGAGACTTGAGATAAAAAAAGGCTTCTAAAACCCCCTTGAAAGATTGTGAATATTAGTGGATATTTATTAGGATACTTTGGAAGCAGAATGAATAGAACAGAAATATCCTGCAGCCTGGGAAAAATTAACTCTTTGGTACAAGTTTTCATTCAGTCCTAGAAACAGACCCATCTTCATTTTACCTGATTTTCAGTGCAGAATTGGGTGCACTAATTCTAACACAGATCCATTTCTAATTATCACTCAAATGCCTCATTATTTACAATTTAGGAGGTGTGTGGACTTCCTTTTACAAACCTGGACATGCACCAGTCACTTGGAAAAGAGAGTTGGTCACATCTGGTCAGGGAACAGACACTTCCAATCCCATGGCAGGGCCAGTGGAATGATACATTCTCCTGGATGGCCCCATGGGGGACTGACTATCACTTATCTCACTCAAAATTCAGGCAAAAATCTCTGTATTTCTACTCAGTGCCCTGGAATTCCAAACACATACCTTTGTGTACACAACTGTATTGGAGCACCACAAACATTTTGGGTAAACAAGAGGTGTGTGAGGAGATGAGAAGGCAGCAGGAAGCTCAGGTTTCTGAGGATGAGCTCCTACCTGTGCCTGGTGCACTTGAACCAGTTGAGGATGTCTGTGCATCGTGTGTAGTAGATCTGGTCAAAGGGGTGAGCGTAGGATTCCTGCACGGTCACAGCGTAGCTGAGGGTGGACAAGGAAAGAGGTGAGAGGCTGGGAAAAGCTGCAGTTCCCTGTAGCTGCTGCTCATGGAACTCCAGTATGAAACATGTTTACATCAAGAATCTTAGAAATTTGGGTATCAGCAAAGAGCAGAAAAGGGCTTCCTTCTGCTAGACCTCTTCCTGAAGTTTGGAAATGTTTGGCTTCATGATATAGACATAGAGATATCTCTGTGAGCAATAAATCATTCTCTTTTAGTAAAAAAAATATTACTAAAATTCATGGAAATTTAGAAGGTGAAAAGTGAATGGATATGGGCAAAACCTGGGCAATTTGGTAAGAAATTACAGAGCTCCATCAGTAGCAAGAACTGAGCAATCCTCCCAAAACACCATTTAGCCATGCAACAGGTTCTATGTTCGTTATTGCTTGGGCCTCTCACATGATCCAAGAACCCAAATCTCATGTTGGGGCCAGTGGTGGCAGAGCAGTGCCCCACAGCAGGTGTGTGCAGTGCTCAAGGACTCCTCTGCCAGGTGCTGATCTGGACACAGGCCACACTTAATCAGACCTACATCATCTTTGGAAAACAATACACAAATCACCCTGGGCAGGTCAGGACCCAGGAATTAGATCCTCTAGGTCACTCATTATATGGATTGTCTTAATTCTGCAGCTGATTTCCCTCTCATCAGCAGGACTGCAGATGTGATTAAGCCCTGGGAGATTGCACCCACAAGGCAATACCAAGATATTTGCTTGGAGGGGCTGAGTGGCTTGAAATCGAAGATTGGGCTGTTCCTGCCCTGCTTGTTGTGTCCCCTCTGACAAGCCAAGGTTCCCCTGGATGCTGCTTTGCCCTCTTTGCTGGCTTTGACAATAATGTTTTTACTTCTGCTAATGCCAAAATATAAAATATTTACATTGCTCATTATTAATGTAAGACAGTAACACTTGCAAATCTCAATTATTATTTTACGATCCCGTTTATTATCCAGCAATAGCCCTAACAATCTTCTCCCTTTGATTTATTAACATCTAACTAACAAAGTCATCTTGGTCAGTACAACCAATCAATTTTGGTATTTAATTTTTGTTTCTCCTTGATTGGGTCTCTAGGTTGCTGACTTTCTTCAGACAAAATCAATATTTTATTCCTGTGCTCTGAATGCACTTCCAGCACGCAGACTGCAAAATCCTTTTCCTGCACAGTTTTTGCTTTGCAGTTGCATTATCTACAATGAGTTAATTCTCTAATTAAGGCCTCAAAACATAGTCATTAAAAACAATTCTATTTTTACCTTTGTTAAGGGGTGTATTTTGCTGAAGTGTACAGCAATTCAGATTTGTGTGGAATTGAACCAGAGAGCAGGACTGGAAATGTAGCAAGTTAAACTGAGAAGTACAGGACCTTTAGCCTCTGCAAACAGCCCCTGTTGAGCGTGAACCCCATCAAAGGCTGTGGGTTTCTCTGTGCTCACAGGAACTGGCCTGCTCAGATCCACTTTTAGGACCAGGACACTGGAACAAGAGAGAGAACAAGAAATTCCAGGGCCTTTCATGTTCAGTGCTTTCGTTCGCTCTTTGATACCGACACGAATTTGGCAGGAAGAGCCCTGAAGTTCAGGGCAGACAAAAACAGCCAGGATGTTGCAGCAGGAAGAGCTTCAAACTTTCTTGCTGGACAACAAGCAGAAAAAAACAGGACAGAGCAAGGCCAGCATTTCTGTGGCTCTCTCCATGATGGATGCAAACATTTCAGTGCACTCCTGTAGCTCAGACTCTGGAGGAGCTTCCCAAAGGGCACAGGGGGATGTGGTCAATAGCTGCAGCCTTAGAACCAATTCCTTGGGATGGTCCAAACCCTCCAAGGCACTCCAAAGCACTATTTCTCTAAAGCAAATCTCTTTGCTGAGATGTGGTGCTATTTACCAAATTATGGCTCTCAGCTTGCCTTCTAAATGTAAAAATGTGAAATGGATGATTAAAAAAAAAAAAGTTGGCAGGTTACACATTACCTTTCCCAGTGACTACAAACATTTGGATCATCTGGATTTAGGGACAGAGTAGTTTTGAGCAGGAAAGTGAGAATAAGCCCTCTCAGAATCCACTGGAACAGCACAGGTGCCACCATTGTTGTACCTGGAGAAAGAGAAGAAAGTAGAGCCATTAGAGACAATTTTGAAGAAAATATCCTTCTAGGCCTTTTCCTCCTTACTTTTGTGCAAATCCAAATACTGTGGAGCTATTCAGAAACTGAAATACTTGAAAAAGCAATCAGCTAAACAGTAAAATGCTTTAAAAGTTCAAATCCATTCTAAAAGGAATTTATACATTTAAACCTAATAAAAGCAATGAATTTGATGATTAAGCCACCCAAGATATTGATAGCCCAAATGATTCTTCCAAAGAACATTTCTGATACTGATTATTTTTATGACAGGCTGTCTGTACTGACAAATAAATCACCAAGGTATTAAAGCAATCTATTCTTCCATCAACCTACATGCAAGTGGGACAATACCCAAATGCCCCCTTTGATTTATTTAAATGGGGTTTACAGGTGTCAATATGGTCTGGATGTGAGACTCGTGCTTATTGCATGATGGAAGGAAAATCAATGCACTCCTCAAGCCCTGGATGGGGAACCACTGAGAATTACAGAGGTCAGTGCATTGGGGCACATTACACAGAATACTGAACATGAAATAAAAATATTTGCATTGAAGCTGGAGAGAGGTTGTACAAAATTCACTGGGTGTGGTTTCTTCACCACCTTCCTGTTACATCTGCTTGGGGCTTTGAAACCAAAGTTGTGGTGTTGGCCTAGAAGTCTCCAATGACACCAATCAAAAATTCAAAATAGATAGAAAATAAAGTTGCTTTTTTTGTAACAGCATTAGAGGTGTTAATCTGTAAAACATTAAGTCAGGGAAAAGTATTTTTAAATATCCATTTCAGGCATTTACACGGACACATAATTCACCATTCAAATCAGAAGTCCTAGAAATTATTCCTGGCAACAAGATTGCCCTAAAAATAGATTAAATCTTCATATGATCATCAAAAAAACACATGGCTCATTGCCTCAGGGTCCAGAACAGCAAAGGGATGTTAAGAGGTTTGCTCTGCAGGGCCCTGATATACAACCCAGCATAAAGAAGCCATCACAAAGCAGAATGAAGAGCCAGGAAACTGCTCAGAAATTGCCTCCTGACCCAGAGCCTTCTTAGGCAGTTCAAGGACACCCATTGCCTTCAGTGGATTCAAGTCAAAATCCCAATGGGAGCAATAGCTCATCTTTTAAATTATTCCTAGAGTGCTGCTAAACCCAAAGATAGGTCTTAAGCCATATAAGTCATATTAATGTTAATTAACATGATTTAATGCTAATGTTCCTCATGAAATGGTTTTAAGTTAAGGAGTGACCATTTTTTACCTGTGGGCTTTTCCAAAGTCCCACAGCAACAATGCAAAAGCTTAGTCTGGAAATCCAGAGGGCTGACAAGGCAAGGATGTATTTGTGGAAAAGCCAGTGCCTATCCCTGTCCTGGGCACTGCATGTCCATGGAGGAAAAGTGTCTGCAGGGGCTGAGCTGCCAAAATTCCCAATGTTCCAACAGTCAGAACTGTGGGAGAGTAAAGCTGAACATTCCCTGAGCACAGTATGGACAATGGATGTGAACAACCCAAGGATGAGGCTGCACAAACTGGCAGCCTTTTAACACAAATCCTTCCCAAAATGCCTTTATTTGTGACACTGGGCAGCACTGCAACAATGCCAAAGCACAGGGATAAGTGAAATTTGGCACTGTATTTCCAGGCTATAATTTACCTTTACCTTCCTTCTTCATCCTCTGCACCTTTGGTACATGGCAGGGCTGAGCAAATGGGGCTGAAGGAAAGCTCCTTCTGATGGGCAGGTGTGGGCAAAGCTGCTCCAGGAAATGCAAATCTTCAGAGAGAGCTTAAATCTAAACACAGTTCTGTGATCAGTTTGTTAACTTCTGGAGAGCATCAACAGCCTGGGTCTGTGCTACATTAATTACAGGCAGAAAGGCAGCCTGACTTGAAATCAGTAATTCATTGCCTGCATTTGCTTTCCATCAGTTATCAGGAACTGAAAGGTAAATAATAATTAATTCAAGCTAGAAATCAAGCTTCTCCCCCACTCCAATTTTTTCTCCTTCAGTACCAATTGAAGCCAGTGCCCTTGAGTTCAGGAGAAAGCAAACCTTCAAGAAAGATTTGCTTAGAATACACCAGATGCTAAGAAAGAGGCTCTTAAGATCACTCATTCTTGCTGAAAACTACCCATTCTTTATATTGAGTTTTATATATCCTTTATATTAAAGTACTCCCTACAAAATAAAAATAAATGAGAATAGAGCCCTGCTGCCTCACTCACTCTAAAGAGAATGAGGTCTAAAGCAGCCCCATATTTGAATTCTATAGTTCTCACAGACCTCAATTTGTTCTTAAGGAAATGATGCCTCAGTTTAGTTTTTAAATCAAACAAATGTCAAAGAATTATTTATAAGCCCTAACAGCACCCAGAATATTTTTTGCTGTGTATTAGAAAGAGGTTCCAAACTGTTTTCTAAACTTTTATTGCTAATGCTCTGTTATTATCTGTCTGTGAGGGAGCTGCTTTGTGTCATTAATTTCTTAACTTTGTAAGTCAGATTGAAGATCAGAACCATCCAACTCCCCAAATCCAGCAGAACCTCATTCATCTCAAGTGTCTCTTTTTGTAACTCAAATGAAATATTTCACTTTGATCACTGTTAATAGAAAAGTCCTCACACCAAAATGGAATGGTTGCTATTAAAGGAGTCAGAATAAAACTCTAAAAATAGGAGCACACATATTAAAAACCAATATCAAAAAAGAATCCAGTAATGACATCTAATGCTGGGCATTCAGCTTTCACTGCTCACCACAGCACACAGGAAATTCCTGCCTCAAATTCAGTGTTTGGGGCAGATTCTCCAAGGAGGCAGCACCAGCCTTGAGGGGGACAATGCCTGTACCTTCATTAAAGCTACAGCCAAATTATTGCAACATTTCCAGTGTGCCACTCTCCCAGGACAGGCAGCCTGGGGGGCTGAACACCCAAATAAATGACACAAAGGTGGTGTGTGCAATCCCCACATGGACTCTGAACTTTTGGTCTCTCCAGGCCTAATTTTTCTTTTCAGAAGGGAAAGAAGTCAATTTAGGTAAAATTTGGGAAGAGTCTTTCAATCCAAAGGACAACCAGGTGATTTTTCACAAGTGTCTCACTCTGTTAATTATAACAGATGAGGTATCTGCTAATCCTTAGGCCATTTTCTCCTATCTTCCTCCTTTTTGAAAAATTTCACGATTTCACCTACAATATTGATACAAGACATTGGTTCCACAACAAAAGAAAGGAAAGCTCCAAATCCTAGCTACAGAAAATCTAGTGGGTGGCAAATCATTAATTTATTTGTCTGTGGAGTCTCTTTACAAAAAGCCTTCTTTGAGGAAACTGCTGGGGTTTGCAAAGAGACCTCGAGATGCAGATGTTCCTTTAGACTTCATGAACATCAGTGTGGAAAAAGCAGTACCCCTGCAGGTAGGACCTACCTGCAAAGAAAATAAGATCTCAAAGAACCCTTGCTGGGTGAAATAAATATCCCATAAAGCTTTTTCTAGACATTGAGGACTTGGTTTTGGTAATGTTCCTGTGAAAAAAAGACCAGTGTGTACTTCAAGTGGCCGAGGGAAAAAAAAAGAAACTACAGGTTCAATTTCTCCTCTGCTTCCATGTCTGACAGGCTAGAAAATCTAACTAAAAATGACCATTGGAGACTTTCCTGTTCAGGGCCTGAAGTGGTGAAACATTTCATTTTGACATCTCTGTCATAAAATATTTCATAACATGATTTTGACATGAAATTCAAAAAGAATTTCCAGTTCGTGACAGAGCTCTAAATTGAATGTTTTCCCCTCAATTTGGGATGAAGTGAGCTCTAAACCAAGCAAAAAAACCCTCCAATTTTGTGTCTAGCTGTAAGCAGAGGTGTCCTTTGCTAGCAAACACCCTTCTTAAATCCTTCTGTACTTTTGAAGATCATAAAGTTGAAATGTTTATGCAGTCAGTTAACCTAGGCTGAATTTTCCTCACAAATTTCCAAGTGACTCATTTAGCAAAGAGCCATGTTACAAAGTCTTACCTTAAAGTGCTAAAAATTCCCAGTGGATCCTGTTTTTACAGATCCCCAGCACATGGAGACACAGGGCACATCAATGGGAGAGTGGGAAAAAGCTCTTGGGAAGTCTCTTGGCCCTGTGAGCAATCAGGAAAAACAGAAAAACTGGGTCAGGGGAAATGAGTTTGGGGGTGTGGAAACAAATTCAAGGCAGAAATGGGACAAAACATTCAAAATAATTAGATAACAGAACATAAATGTGCTATTTCAGACCAATCCCACCATCCTGCTTTCTGGCAAGAGCAGGGAACTCAGAAGAGTGGAAGAACACAGGGATGTAACACATTCCTCTTACACCCTCCCAGCCTCCAGAAATTTGTTTCCTATCACTTCCTACCTACATTTGTTCCCAAATAGACTTTTCTTTCTTTAATATCCTAACCAGAAAGTCCAGTTTCTTTCAAGAAGTTTGATGTGAGACCTTGCAAAAGCATTCTGGAAATCTAACTGCACCTTCTTGATGCTCATGTTTACTTTGAAGGGCTTTCACAAGGTTAAGAAGGCTTTCCAAAGCCATGTTGATTCTTCAAAAATGTATTACATGCATCAAGATAAATAATTCTGTTCTTAATTCTGGTTTCTACCAAACAGGAAAATGAGGTGTGCCAAAATGAAAATGGATCCTAGTATTTGTGTGGGAGCAATTGAGGAAAATGCAAGAGAGTGGTTGAGCCAGGAAACAAAAAGTTGGATTTCACTGGAGAAGCATTAAAGTGACGGAGTGTTTGCTGATTACACTATTTTAGTCTCTAAGTAGTAGCAAGCTTCCAACAAGCTGCCCTTAGTGGCATTCCTTCTTCTCATCCCATCTGAAATTTTCATGATAGTTTAGGCAAGGGATCATTTAAACACACACTTCATTTGGCTCCACATCAGATTTTGTTCGAAACAAGCTGTTATGAAAGCTAAATGAGGCCACAAGTTTCAAAACTGATCAGGGATTTTTTGGATGCCTCCATTTATGATTAATAACTTGAGATACCATGAAAGGACTGGGTAATTTGCAGAGCTCAGGATACCTGCTCAGAACAGCTTGTTTTAATCTGGGCAGTCAAGAACAAATCCATTCAACCTCACCAGTCACCTCTAAAAGTTGTTGTCATGACCAACAGAAATATTGCCAGTGACAGGTTGTGGTTTTGTTTGTTTTTTAATGAAAATTTAAAGCTGTTTTAAACAGATAAACACTTCCAGGAAGGATCAGGTACTGAATACAAAAGCACTGACAATGTGATTCTTATCATCTGAGCACAGAGAAATTCAAGTGATGGAAGAAGTAGCAGGAACAGCAGAGTGTGCCCTGGGCTGCTGTGTTCCCTCTGCTGGCACCTTGCACGATTAATGCAGGAGACAGGAGACAAGAATTAACATGTAATTAATATGACTTGGGAAATGAAAGAATAAACACAAAAGTTTGAGATTTTCACAGTTTATGGGGAAATCCTGCATCTGAGTCCTGTGTGCTCAGTCTCCACAGCCACCACTTCTGCTGCATCATCCTGTGAAGTGGGTGCTGTTCAGTACCAACACAGGAACCAATTCCATTTCCAAGATCTCATTTTAGAGGCTCTATTTTAAAGCCTGAATAAACTCATCAGGGTCATAATTGCTGCAGTGCCCTCATGGCTCTGCCTTGTATTCTCTGAACCACAATAGCTCAGTTTTCCAAAACTGGGCTGGGGGGCTGATTTCAATGGGATTTGAACATCCAAAACTCTTAAGTTGCTCTAATTTTTAATCTCCAAAATACATCAGTGTGAGTTGTGCTTGCTGGAGAGAACATTGTTACAGTTCCAGGGATAACTTATGGAGTCTGCAGATCTGCTTCAGCGCTAACGCTTTCGGAGCTGACTCTGGAGTCATCAGGAGCTTGGCCACAGCTAAGTGAGAATAAATAATGAACTAAGTGCTGCTTAATCTATCAAATGTTATTTTTGGAAGCTCAAGATTGTTCCTTCAGTGCTCTCAGAGGAAAACTGGGTCAAAATACCAGAGATGTGTCAGAGGCAAGGAATCTGGGCAATTACTTCAGTTATGGCTAATGAAATATGTTTATCAAGACAAAGGCTGCTGGATGTGTCTGGGCCTCTGCTCAAATCCCACTGGCAAAGATTCCAGGCCTGACACTGGCTTAGCAGAGTGGGCTGGGCTGAGGGGGCTCAAATTCCCCCCAAGTTCTGCATCCATCTCAGTGTTTTCCATCTGAGCCCACACACAGCCCCAGGCTCTGGAACTTCAGGTGGAATTAAGGACAGGCAAGCTCTCAGAGTCTCAGGATCTTCTCCAGGGGAAGAGGACTGGCCAACCTGCCAGGTGCTTTGAAAATAAGCTTGTTACAAGCTGATAAGTGTTAATACACTGAGGCAACAATGTGCAAACATGTTTGGCACTGCCCATCCCTTCCATGAGGTTATCATCAGCATACAAAGAGGTGCAGAGTGGATTTTGTCAGTTCTTACACAAACTCCATGAGCACTTGTGCAAAGCGCAACTACCTATCCAAAAAGCTATTATTCTCAACAATGCTAAACTTCTTTTTCCTAAATAATTGAACAGTTAATCAATAGTCCAGCAAAAATATAATGAAAAAATTGCATTAACAACACCTAAAAACACTGCTGAACCGGTGCCCAAATCCACATAATTGCTGGCTCCTTTTCAGAAGGGTCAGCTTGGAAAAAGACTCTGTGATTTTCTGCCCATAATTTTGTACTTGTATACTTGAGTACCAGTGTAAAACTGGAAGCCAGCCCTTTGAACATTTGGCCCTTGAAGTTGTCAATGCAAACTCAAGCCCACTGAAATGTTGGTGCTCCTGGGAGTGCCTAAGCCTGAGTTGTCCTTCCAAGCCCTGCCAGGGACAGGGCTGACCTTCCTCTGGCCCCCTCTGCCCAAAGCAGCTTGGTGCTGCAAGGCCACAGAGGCAATGCCCTGGGCCCTGAAGGATTTCACACACTCATTGTCCTGCAGGCTGGGAGACCCTCCTGGGGCAGCTTTCTCTGAACCCCCTGCACTAAAACAGGGAAAACAAGGAAAGTCAGGAGGAGGCACTTGGTGCCTTTGGCTGCTCCCTGCCCCTGAGGCTGCAGCAGGGATGGCAGGAAGGGGCCAGGCTCTGTCCTCTCCACTGCACCCAGAGCTCTCACTCCGTGGAATGTTAAAGCTGCTGGAATCTGTGTGGGGAGTCACTCTGGCTCCTGATTGAAGAGTGTATTTATATTCCCTGTCCATGCCTTTTCAGAGATGCCTCCACAGACATTCCATCAGGAGAGAAAGTGTCTGACACTCATCAAAAAGCTCATCACTGAGAAGCCAAATGAGCTTGAATTGAGCTCACAGCCAGCCACCCACCCAGCCCATGTGCAAGATGGCAAACAATTACAGCATATGCCTCTGAGACACTTGGAGCAACAAAGGCCTTGAATCCCCACAACACCCAGGATAAACAAAGCAACCCCAGTGTCACAGCCATGCCCAGATGAGGACTAATGTCTTTAAATATTTCGTTTAAAAACATCAACTATTTATTCCAACAGACTTTGTTACAGCATTTAAAGAGTGCACATAAAGTTGACCTGAAAATCAGAGTAACAAGCAATAAAATAAAAGGATGTTCAATAGACACACCATGAAATAAATTAACTGTGATCTGTGAAAGTGCTGTGAAAGTCAGAAAAGAAAAAAAAGCCATTTGAAAATGCAAAATATCCTTTACAGTTATATATTTTTCTAAAATTACTTCTATTTGTCATGAACAATTGACCCTTTCTTTTTGTCTTCATTTATCTCAGAAGAAAATAAAATGAAACAAACAGCAAAAAAGTCCCAAGTACAGTGAACAGCTGAGCCAGGGACAAATTAAGTAACACAGATTGATGGCTGTTGATCTACAGCAGTACCATCACATCCCAATACTATAGCTCATATTTCATTTTAAGACCCATCTCTTCTTTTCCAGAAACAGTGCAGTATTTATGGGAGAAGGCTGATTTGCAAGCCTTGGAGCTGCACTGAAAATCCAGATTCAGTTTTTCCAGTGTGGCTTTAAAGTTGGTGCATTCCTTGGACTTTTGAGGTACCAATCCAACTAAAACAAAACCAAACACTGGAATAAAATTAACACCGAAACTAAGGATTTTTTTTTTAAATGCTGCAGACAGGGAGAAGCTTTTTATCTTCAGTATCTTCACCAGGCAGAAAGGAAATCATGTTTGCTACCTCTGCATCTCCACCTTTACTGACCCCACTGGTCCAGCTGCACATTATCCTCAGCTCTTCTCCTGGGCCTTTTCCCAGAGCTTTATCTCCCCTGGCACTCCCTATTACAGCAGCACACAGGTTTCCTCCTCCTGAATTCCATTCTCCTCTCAGCCTCTTGAAACCTTAATCTAAGAGTTTTTAATTTCATAGCTATTAAAGACATTGATATCCCAGACAGAACATAACTTTTTCTGTGGATGTCTGGTAAGTGTAAGATAAACGTTCAATCAATTTTTAGATTTCTAATGGCTTAAGAATTAGAGTGGCCACGTAAAAACTGCCAATTTTACTTGAAATACAAGAGGTTTCCTCAGAAGCTACAATAATCCTTTGTGCTTTCCTGTGTTTCTTACAGACACATCTGGAACACTGTCAATACTGGAGGATTGATATTTGGTTCAATGAAAGTCTCAAGTTAGAGATCCACAAAATTTATCTGGCTTTCAGAGCATGCACAAATCAGTCTTTGAGTCAGGCTGGTTACTCAGGTGCTTGGCTATAAACTGCCAGACTCAGGCATCCAGCATGGAAAACAGGCTGTGCCCTTTGCCAGGACACAAATGATGCCATGGAGAAGGTGGGTGAGGAAGATCTTTGGCAAGAGGAATGCTGCACATCAAGGGCTGCATCTGGGCTGGGGAAAGGCACTGCAAGAAGCAAAATCTCTCTGCAATCCAGAGTAAAACTTGGATCTCCCAAGCACCAGCACTGAGGCTACACAACCACAGAGGCCCCTGATGTCTCTCAGCTGCATCTGAACTGAGAGGGGTCTCAGTGGGTTGAGATGGGCAAGAAGAGCAGCTGCAAATGCTCTCTGACAACAGCCAGGTCCTACAGTTCTGTGTCTGCTTTCTCCTCTCTGTGCCCCAAACTCCCAGCAGATCTAAAGAGTCCTCCAAAATCTCCTCACCTTTCCAGGAACCATCACAGACTCTGTTAGAGCAGTAACTGCAGAGATAAACGAGAACATGACCCCAGCCTTATTTAATTTTATATCACTATGCAAAGCTCTCCACTCTGCTGTCTCCATGACCTCCTTTATCTATTGTTTATTTCTTTTTTTTTCCTTTTCCAGGAAACTCTTCATTAGGGATAAAAGCACCTGGCTTACAGTAACAGGGCACTGTGCAAAATGTCTGTCAAAAAGGCAAGGGAGGAACACTCATGAACACATCAGAAAGAGCAAACCCACAGAGAACTGCAGGATTGCAAGGGAGTACCTTAGGTGGAAGAAAAGCAAAGAAAATGCACGGGCCAAAGTCTCTACTGGAGTAAATGGCTGAAGTCCATTGAGTTCTCTGTGCCAGTTTGAATCTGGGGAGAATTTGGATGTGCCAGCTCAGCCCGATGCAGATGGCACTGGAGCTACTCAGGTTAGAGCCAGAGTCTGTTTGCTGGCAGGAAAACAGGAGCTGGGAAAACCACTGTGGACAAAACCAGACCTGAACAACTGGTGTGTGCAACTGCCTTGGCTTCCTCTTCCCCCTCTTCCTAAATTTGACACTAAAAACTTATTTAGCTGCTTTGAGAAAAAAGGTTAATGAAAATTATAAAAGAGAGAGTTTATGGGGAAATTTTAGGACTTAATTTCCTTCCTTTTCAGATGTACTAATTAAGGTTTTTTCCTACCAGGTAAGGTAAGCACAGTTTTCTCTCTGTGTTCTTTTCACATCATGCATGTACCATGTGCTGAGTCCTCTGAGCCCTTTCTGTAGCTTGTTCTCAGCTCCACTGCTCTCAGATGACCAAGGACAACACTTCATTACCAGCTCTTTATCAATCTCTCAGCAGAGGCCAAAAAATCAGAGCTTAAAAATTGCTTACATTGCTCTGAACTTTGTGTAAAGTTTAACACAGCTCACTGTGTGTTGAGGTTCTCTGAGCAAACATCACTTATCCTGCTAACCAACCAAACCCAAGTCCTCTTCTCCAAAAATGAGCACACAAGATGTTGGCTGGCAGGAAACAAAGGAGCTCCTCTTTTTCCTCTCCCATCAGATACCAGCCTCAGCACAGTCAGGAAAAAAGCACAAGCCTTGAGACTTTTGGCTTTGTTGGCACCACACTTGTGGAAAATTTTTATGTGTGTGAGCTGATGTTGATCTCCCTTGCAGAGCACAGCAGTAATGAAGGTTTCTAAGGTCCCCATAGATCATTCTCCTCCTTCCACCTGCTCCAGTTCTTTAGGTACATGCTATGAGTCCTGTTTCCCTCTTCAGCCATTTTTTCTCACCATCACCTTCTAGGTGCTGTTATCTCACACAGTGCTGTCCAAAACCCCTCTGGAGAATTCCACTTAGAATTTTATGGCAACTTCTTCCCAGATCAACAGCCACTTGCCACATCCCCTTCACAGAACTCACTACAGGCAATTGTATCTCTATTTATTTAAACTTCAACCCAACTCACTCGGTCTCCAAGGGAACCTGTGCAGTTTCCATGCTCTCAGCTATGAATTCCAGCACCTGCTGGGACTCCAGGAGTGCCAGGAGCTGCAGGGTGAAGGGTCAATATTGTATAATTTAGTGATCCCTCCTTTGCCACAGAACAAACAAGTTTTCTCTGTTCATGAAAATGTTTGAGTGGAAGCAGGACAAGTTATTGTAAACTCTCCTCTGGCTACTCATTGCAATCTCAGTAGCCTGCACACCTCTCTTGTGTCTTACCACCTCATCCTCCTCCTTCCTTCTTCCATGGCACTGCTTCCTTTCATGGAATTCCTTTCTTCAGCTATGGAGATGCTAAACTCCAGCTCATCCCCTCCTAACCCAACTCCTTCCATGATTTACTGCTGCTATAGCTGGGCCACACAAACCTGGAGATGTTTAGCAGCTGTGTATGAGCCAGAGCAATCACTGTCCAATTAAAAACTGCCACAAGGGGTAGATGGGAAAACACAATCAGAATAAATAACTGATTACTAGTTTATAACCTGGGCCATCCAAAGAATAGCTCCTTACACTGATTTTTGAGGAATGTGCTGCTAACACACCTTGGAATATCCTTTGGGTTTTCTACCAAATGGAAAAGACAGTGCAGCGTGTCCTCCTCATCTGCTGAGGAATGGAAGCCCTCGTGCTGTGCCAAAGCAGCTCAGGCACAAGCAGATGCAGGGAGAGGATGTGTTTTGCTCGTCTGTTTATTTGTTTAAGCTTGGAGCCCACCCACCAGCCCAGACATTCATTTCTCAGCCTGTTTCAATTCTTTGATTTGCTAACTAGGAAGTCAAACAGAAGGTGGGAGTAGGAATGAGTAGGTGGGAACCAGAACAGTCAGAAGTTTTTAGAATGTTATTCTAAGACCTTACAAATCTGAAATCGGAAGTTGATTTTTAAAAATTACAGTTAATTTCTCATTTTACAAATGCTTTCTTTTTTTCAGAATACTGACTCTGACCAAGACCTTTATCTATCTGTAACTTACTCCTCTGAAGGATGTAGTCAAAATCCTTTAACACCTCAATGAAAACAGGCACAAAAAGACCAGCTGGAGTCTGGATAATGGTTTAGCTCTAAAAGATGTTACAACTTCACAATCTAAACAAAATATTTACTAGTAATATCTCACCTTATTATCATGAATTGAGAGTAAATTGAAATTTCATGCAACTGAATAGGCTAATCACATACACAGACATATACTTTAAAATCTAGGCTTTTCATGTTCTTAAGTATAAGCAATTAAGGGTAAGAGTAACATTTCATAATTATGTCATTGATCTCAATTCCTTTTCATTTTCCTATGAAAGCACTAAACTTACATAAGACACATCTGAGGTTGCTCCTGTTGCTCAGATCCACATTTGTTCTAATCAAATATTCACCTTATGGCTTGTTTTGGGTTTGGTTTTTTTCCAGTTTTTGCCTTCACATGAAATTAAAATTTGAAAAGTCTGAATGTATCATTAACTTTGAAAAAAGTACTAAAAACTCATTTAAAAAAATAAAAAAGTCACAGGGAGCTATGGGAAATCCTGTCTTAGGCTGGCCTACTAATTAAAATCAACTATGCCACATTATTTCCACTGTTCAAAAGTATCCGCCTACAGATCTAAAATCTTTTCCGAATGATTAAAATCAGGAATAAAAAACCCCAAATCTCTTCCCTCTTTCATGTGGAGGCACACAGAACACACTTTTGCAGCTTTCAGAGTCCATTAAAGCATCACCTTTGAAAACAGATGCACAAGCAGGCCCGGGAGTGATTCATGCGAGCGGGAGGCTCAGAACTGCCAGCGACTCCTCGTGTTCAAAGCACCCCCAGCAGGCTCAGCAAGGTCCACCTTGGATCCCTTGTAATGAGGATGCTTCAGACCAGAAAATCAATAATATAATTAGTAAATGGTGTGTTATTTCTCAGGATCTTGCTGCAACTTATCTGCCTTTGATCAAGCTGAGTTGACTGCTAATGACATTTAATATTAATTAATGAAAATGCATGTGATAAAAAGTTCTTTGGAGAATTATCTAATTATGTACCACCAAAAAAATGAAGTCTGTAATAAATGCAATTTATGTTTAGATCAATGACTATTGTTTAGGCCACTCTGAGAAGACACTGGGGTTATGAGTTATCTTTAACTCTGCTTTCCCCTGCCTGACAGAGCCACTTAGAGCAGATGAGCCACGTCATTAATGAGCTTTGTCTCATTTACAATGCCAGGGGCTGCAGGTAAATCCTTCCTCAGCTCTGGGACAGCACCTACAGAATATCTGAAGAAATTCACTTCTCTTTTGACAATGGATGATTGACAGCAAACCATCACGACTGAAGGTACTGACAAAATAAATAACTGTGGAGATTAAGCAGGATTTCAAAGGAACAACTGCAATCCTTAGGGAACAACGATTACAGAAAGGCAAAGTATTTCATTAACTCATAGAAATGCAGCACTTTGCTACCTCTCACTTTGACTGCCTGAGACCCCAGCTATTGAGAAACATTTACATTTTAAAATATTCCAATTTGATATAACTTGTCTAAGTAACTTCTCATGATTGTCAGGCACAGAAGAAAGGCTAAGGGAAATTTTTCATTATTATGAAACACTGCAGGATTCATCAGAAACATCGTACCTGGTTTAATAAAACTGGTTCTAAACTAAAAAGGAAGGGTGGAATAAATACATTGTGTTAACACCATAGGGCAGATTCTATTATGTCCCATTTCCCAAGACATTTTGGCTTTGGGGATAAATATATGTAAATTGGGAAATATATATCCTAATGCTCTTGCTTTATATCAGCCATGTATAGTAACTGACCCCTGGGTTTGATGAGATTATTCTAATCCCATAATCTGACTACACACCTGATTTGCAGCAGCCTTTTCCAGCACAGGTGAGTAAAAAAGGAACAGCTGTCATATGATCTCACTCTTCTCTCTAATAGTCATACAGAGTAGTATAATAATACTGAGAAATTGTCAATATTCTCACAGCAGCTCTGACAATTCCACACTGGACATTCCCTGTTGTTCACTGGCACACACACTTTAGTCAGTGTGAGTGAGGAGCACTGAATTTAGAAGTAAACTAAGGCTTTCAATTATCTGAATTCCTGGGAAAAAAATAATAATCTTGCTTCATCTCTCCCAGTTTGGTTTATTTTGAAAGACAACGTGTGAAATTGCTGAGAGCAGAACATTGGCTAAATAGGTGCCACTTGTTCTTGCCCCAGATGTGAAGGAGCTGGTTGCTCTCAATACAAAGTGATTAATGATTGCTTGCAATCAGCCCTGGAAATCATTGGCATTGAGTGACAGAATGGTTCTGTGACATCACACAGCCTCACATCTGATGCTTGTTCTCGGCCACGTCGCTCCTCGTGCTGCCATTTTTGGCACCATGAGTGAGCTCAAAAAAATTATGGCCTTTATGGTGTTCATGAATAAACAAGTTTTCACATGAGAGAGGTTTCTATTTCTTTCTGCCAAATTGATTCTTCTGTTCACTCATGACCTCTCCCATCCCCACTCTGCCTTGTAGGAACACTGCTTTGTACAAAGGTTCTGACATTTTTCCCTCTCTGCACAAAAATATCTCATTGAATCAATCCTGGAGCACCTGACTGCAACCAGATCTCTCTTCTCCTCTGTCACTCCAAATGATGAGCTCTACCTCACAGCAAAGACTGACATTATTTTAGTTAATTGCAGTTAATCTTTGTAGTTGCTGTATTAAATTTCTTGCTGTTTTTCCAGTGCACAAGGTCATCCAGTTCTTCCTCTATTAAAACCCACTACTGAGAAGCTCATTAGTCCCCTAGATTAATCATGGAGTGCCATTTGAGCAAGCAAGGAACAGACAAGAACTCTGATATCTCAAAGCTTTCCCAGGTGAAACCCCCAAAACATAATAAATAAGAAAAAAAAATACAAAGGATTCTAGAGTCAAGAATTCAAGTTACCAAATTCTTCTGAATCCCATCAAGATGTCTTTTATCATCAAAACTTTACATCTAGAAAATAGAAATGCAACCTCTGGGTTCTCTGTTCATATTAATTAGAGGCTAAAGAGAATTTCATTAAGAAATAGCTGAATACTCATAATTCAGTGTATAAAAGTGAAATTCAGCTTAATAAACCTGCTCCCTGTATTTCATTATTTGCATTTTGCTTCGGTGTAAGGTGTTCAAGCATAAACAACAGGGAAGAACTCTTGCTTGGTAAATATCTGTGGAAATTTTCAGAGGGGTTTTTTGGCCCATTCTGCAGTGGGTCCTTGTGCTCAGTGCCCAGCACAACCAGTATGAGCAGCATGACCAGCATGACCAGAATGACCAGTATGACCAGCATGACCAGAATCACCAGCATGACCAGCATGACCAGCATGACCAGCACAGGGCAGGCTGGTGAGTGCTGGGAACCACGGCAGCAGTGACGCCTTGGAAGGAAATGATCTTTAAGTCTTAGAAAAAGATGGAACATCATAACTGTCAGAGCAATTTTCCACCTTGGTAGTTGAACACCTGAACTACTGCTTGTTTTTGCAGTGGGATTATTCCCAGTTTCTCTGTGCTCAGCTCTGAATCAGCTCAGAGATGTGTCATAAACAATGTTTGCCTCAAAGAGCCACGTGGGCCGGCACCGAGGAGGGACTTAATGAGGAGACAGTAGTTCCATAAAAAAATAAAAATAAAGAGCTTGGTTCATTTTCTGTAAACATCTGGGCTCTAAATAACTGTAGGCAGGATAGCATTAGACTGCCTCTGACTTAATGTCATAAAGATTGAGTTCTTAATTTTAATTTAGAGCCACCATAATTTTCAGTTTGCATGGGAACATGATCTTACAGTCTGTTAGCAGGTACCTCAGAAATGTAGCACAAATTACAGCATTCTTACACTTTTCATGTGAAAAACTGAGTAAACATCTGTATTTGTCAGATATTGTTATAGGATTTTCCTGGTTCAGTAGCAGCGTGCAAAGGAAGTTTGATTTCAAAATAAAAACCCAAACATCTTATTTAATATATCAATTTTCCAGATTCAAAACAGTTTAATTATTTTCATGGTCTAAAAGAAATCTTTTTTAAAAATGTGAGGTATAAAAGAATAATTTGTTTCCAATGGTTAATCCCTCAAAAAGTCACAGGGAAAGAGACTCAGGATGCAGAAATCATTAATGGTGGAGCAATTGCTGAGTTCTATTCCTAGAAACAAAGAAATAAGGCTGCAGCTGGCTCCCAGAGGCAGGTGAGTTCTGGCTGACCTGCCAGGAGGACTCTGAAAAGGCTCATTCAGAATCTAATCAAACTGCTGGTGTGGGGAAGATAAGGCTTGAGTATAATTTTCCAGAAAATACTCTTTAAATGGTTCCAGTCACATTTTTCTACTTGATGTCTTTCTTCAAGCTATTTTGATTCCTGTTTTCATTTTCCTGGAACTGCCCTGAAAGAACCAAGTGAGTCAGTCCCTGCCACAATCCCAGTGCCCAGGTAGGGATGGAGGTGCAGGCAGAGGATCTGTGAGGAGCTGAGCCCTCTGCAGGGGTCAGCCCAGGGCTGTGGTGAACATCCACATCCACACCTTGCTCAAGCCCAGGAGGGTAAAACCCAGCCTAGCACAAATACAGGGCAACACAAGGCAGAGAAAGCACCAACTGCCAATGCAACCTCTAGGGGAAGAAAATATCCTTCCAGGAGCCTGGAGTGTCCCCTGGCTGTGCTGGTGCTCAGTCTGTCCTCACTCCTATGAGGAAAATGCTCTCACTCCTTGAGGGTCTGACATGGAACCTCAAGGATGCTCAGAGCCTCTTCATTTTGATGGAAAATATCATGCAGAAGGAACACAGCTCTAATACAATTTTCCTTTACCTCACTCCTAAGGAATCCTGCAGAGTCCTGGAAAAGCAAGTCCACGTGTGTGAACTCTTTCTTTCTCTGATGTGGGTGATAAGCCAGAAAGTTGTTGGGCACCAGGCCAGGGGGAGGGAGCAGGGACAAAGAAATGAATGAGAGTAGAGGTAATTATAGCACTTACTTCGATTAGGTGCAGATCACCAATGAACTCTTTTGCCACTTGTTTTCTCCTCAGGGAAATCTCACTTTCCCAGCTTTAATTTAATCATGGGAAAAATATGTCAAGTATTGATTATAACTAGAAACTAAAGTCTACTACAAGCATGTTCACATTAACACTTTCACTCCGACATGACCTGGAAGAAATCCTCTGTTTGTCTTTCCTCATTCCTGATTCCTGAACAGACTGTCTTACAGAGAGCAGCATGTTCAAACTTACAAACATCAGTTTAGGTGATGAAAAGTCCAGGAGGGAATTTGTTAAAGCACTAAATTTACGTTGCTAGTGATTCTAAGTGTAACCAAAAGAAACATCTTCCAGCTCTGAGAGCAGAACACAATAAAGCCTCTGAGGAAGTGCTGCATATCAACACAGATTGCAATTTATTGCAGTTTGAAATAATATTCCAGACAAGTCCAAAAGTCAGAGAATTTGTCAGAAATGCCGTGAAAATCCTAAAATGGTGCTGTTTGTTCATGACCCTTGAGAAATGAAAGAAACAAGTGACACACAGTCACAATGCATTAGACTGCAAAGCAGGAACAGGAAATTAATGGATGGAAGAATCTCAAAGTGACCCTCTGCCACTTCTCCACAGCTGCCCACCCAGGCCACACTCTGCCCTTTGCTCTTTTGTCCATTCCAGACTCTCATGGATGGTACATTTTGAAACTCACCACTACTAGAGAAAGGCAATATGTAGTTTCAAGTCCCTGAGAAAGTTCCCAAGACGTCAAATATTGGAAATTAATTCAGACCTTTTGGAGGAGAATAACAGTGAATGCTTTACCACACACCTGTCTATAACAGTTTATGTCATACTGTAGCCCCTAAACTCATTTAGAGAGGCAGGATTAGGCCCCTGCCTTAATCAAGAACAGGCCTGTGAAACTGAGTCAGTTCCCATCCAAATGCTGGCAAGTGGAGATGGGCAGCCCTGCTCCTGTGGGCAGGAATTCTCCCTCCTAAAGGCAGAGCACAAGCTCTGACAGAAAGGTAACTTCATGTTTGATATTCTGGGATCAAGGAAGCACTGCCAATTGCCTGTGCTCAGCCAGCCCTCAGTGATGGCTGCGAGCCCAGCTCAGAGCTGGTGTCAGGGTGACACTGGGCTGTGTGTGCTCCCAGGGAAACCTGCACAGCACAGCCCCTTCTGGAGCTGCTCTGGCATTCTGCAGGTCATCTCACACAGCCCTTTATTGCTTTATCTGTACCTCTGTAAGCAAAAATCTTTCAGACCAAACTCACAGGAAAAACAACCAGCTTTGCAGAAGCTCACTGAAGATATTCAAAGGCTGAACAGTTCTACTTAGATTAAATTCACTTTATACAGCCTGGTTTTACTCACAAGTCCTTTTTGATTTGGAAAAAGCCAGGATTAACAGTATTATGCCTAAACATGCAGCTGTAGAATGTGATCTCTGTGTTCAGTAGGAGATGCCTCCCAAGCCTCAGCAACTACAGAAAGGAAGTGAGAGAGTTGATTTCAGGTAATATTTGAGTCCCAAATACAGGAAAGCTCAGGAAAATTTCACCAGAGACACAAAATAACAGCCAGTCACATACTCTGATTTTACAGATATAGACTTGCTGGAAACCTCCTGGAATAACAAACATTTTCCCCCT
The DNA here is from genome assembly GCF_028018845.1 of Melospiza georgiana. Lineage (NCBI taxonomy): Eukaryota > Metazoa > Chordata > Aves > Passeriformes > Passerellidae > Melospiza > Melospiza georgiana. The sequence continues at coordinate 18,827,072 of NC_080442.1, forward strand.
AACTGCTCCAGTCACCTGTAAGAAAAACTAGAGAAAGGTCCTGAATATTCTGGCCATGGTTTTGGTGTGAGTTACTAAGTAATGACATTGTTAGAGAGATTAATGTTAGAGCTGAACTGCTCCTTTAGCCCCTGTCCAGTCCACGCCTGACAGAGGAAGATAAATATATTTATAACACACAGCAAAGTGAATAACAAAGGGTTTATAAAGTTGTCTCTGACAAAACTGACAAGTTGTAGCTGGCAGCTTTAATCAGCTCCCAGCTGAGCCTGGGAAATTGGAGGGAACTGAGCACTGACCTTTCTGATGAATCTCTGAAGGAAGGTTAAAGTTTTGTTTACTTTTTTAATGGGCAGAGCTATCAAGTTCTGAGACCTTTGGATAAAAGGAGGATTCCTGTGCAAGAGCATTGTACACTGTATTTAACAAAGTCATTACTGGGTTAAAACTGATTTTTTCCAGTGAAGGATATGGCCTAGTGTTCCAGGGATGAAAGTTCCTATAATGCCACAAATAACTGCCAGATGCTGGAAATGTACTAGGTATGTTTTTCATGTCTTGAATGTGAAAAATGCAGTAGAATATAATTTAAATTCCATTTTTACACATCAGTGGTTCTTAAACCACCAATTTGATTTCTTTTTCAACAAGTATTCAACTCCAGCTTCTTTAGTATGGAAACAGTGGGATCTTTCATGTACCTTTACTTATTTAGTACCAGGAAGACAAACTCTTGGTAATGACCAATTATTTGATCAGCTTTTTCGAAGTAAGCTATAATTTATTATATTGCAGTATGTATAAAATCTCTGGGTTTAAAAACTCCTAAACCGTCACTCTCTTAAAAATGAATTCCTTGGAGCCATGTCTGAGGGTTGAGAGATCCAGCAGCACTTCCCAAATGTTTCACCTTACAGTGCACACCCCACTGCAGCTGCTGCCCAACTGACACCACAGGGGACTTGGTTTTTCCAAAAGCCAAAATTGTTTTCTGATTAACAGCATCCTATCACAAAAGTGTCTGCTCTTGTTGCTGACTCAAGTGTCTACTCCACAGGAACAGCTGATACAGAGACCTCACAAGAATTTAGGAAGGTTGGTAAATCAGGACCAAGGAGAGTTTTGCAGCAAACAAGCTGCAAACCTTTTATTTTTTCACAATCTAATTCACTGATTGCTTTCTGTCCACTGCCTTCTAAAAAATGAGCCCCCAGCTCTAAATCAGCACCACACATGGACTCACAGCCCTCCAAAGCTGTTTGGGAACCAGTCACTGTGTCAGTCACTGGACAATTTTTCAAGCAGCACTGAAGGAACTTGGGTATTGATTTTTTCCAGAGCTGTACAGGATACACCTGAATGTCCATCAACAACACTTACACCAGTAAAATACCCCCATGTCTGAGTTTGCTTTTTATTTTCCTTGTGGTTCTGCTGCAATGGTTTCTACCTGGCAGCAGTGGCAGACACTGAAATTTGGTTTAGATCTGGGCCATCCAACTTTGTGTGTACAGTGTTACAAGAATGTTATACACACCTGTAATGCATAAACATGAACATGAGCATGAAAAAAACACCTCCTTCTCTTTGGCATCAGTGGACTTGTTCAACTGGACCAGTTATTTATCGGGAAGATGACAAAGAACATCACTGGCACACAATTGTTGTAAAGGAAAGGCCCTGACTGTAATTAAACCTTTTCTATTCTCACCTGTTTTGTTCAGAAATGTTTCCAGGGCATAAGGAAAATTAAACTTCCCTTGTGAGATAAGGCTGTGCTGTACCCTGAGAGTGAAGGGAGTTGAGGATCAGGGCCAGGCTGGATGGAGCAGCCTGGTCTAGAGCAAACTGGGGTTGGAACAAGGTGGTGTTGAAGGTTCCTTCCAACCCAAACCATCCCATGGACTCTGTGACCATCAGGAAGAAAAAAACAATATAAATGAAGTCCAGCTCCTGCGGCTCTCAGAGAAAGACTGTTCCTCAGCAGCAGAAAACAGCCAGTGAATGATATCCTCCCTGCAAGCCTGAGACAACCCACACACTGCTGAAAAGTTTTTATAAATTGTGATGGATGACTCTGGAGCTTCTTCCGCCTGCTCCTGCACACGAACACAGGAATCAGCTGATGAAATTCAAAGGGAACATAGAAGTTGCATTAACAAAAAATAGATGTTTGTACTACTACAAAATTAATCTGTTGGCATTGCAGATCTATATCCTCATTTAGCTGAGTTACAATCATTAAAATATACAAACAATATAATTTATATCATTGTGGGATATCAATCAAATTTCCCACCACCTAGAGAATAATAAAAATCAACAGGTGGATTTTACACCAATAAATCTCCTAGAGTGTGGGTCAGAAATAATTTATATATATATATAATCAATATATAAATAATTAGGATTCTGGTTTATGGTTGAAAGAATTCACATCCTGATAGAGAAATGCAGGAGAATTGGAGCACTTCTTCAGTTGATAAAATCACCATATTGTCACTATCACTGCTGGTTCAGAGCACCTGCAAAGTTGAGAATTTAATAGAAATAAAAAGAGATTTTAAAAAATCTCCATTTAGTCAAAGCAGCAGCCCCAGTAGTTCAGATTCCTTACTCTTCACATGCTGGAGGCATGCAAGTGAATCTGGACTAGAAAGCAGTGGATAATTTTTGTCATTTGCATGAATGCTTGATTTTTCATATGAATTCTGCCAAATGAGGTATTCACAGCATCCCACTGAATCTCACCTCTGAGCTATTCACAGAATCCCAGAATGGTCTGGGTGGGAAGGGATTTAAGCCCATCCAGTGCCACCCCTGCCATGGCAGGGACATCTTCCACTGGCCCAGGCTGCTCCAAGCCCATCCAGCCTGGCCTTGGATGTTCCCCCTCCCTGACCCAGGTACAGGACCTTGCACCTTGGTCAAGTGCTGCTCCACATCTTCCCTTTTCATCTTTGTGTAACTTAAATTTCATTGGAGTTACGAGAGAAACTAATTTGAATGTCTGATCCATGCACTTCAGACTGCTCATCATTTATTATATAAATTTACTACCCATTTCTATTCTAATGTGAGCAATTTCTAGCTCTTCAACAGGCTAAAAAGCATTTTGCTACATTTCAAAGCATTCCTGTCACATCTGTAAGACTCATTCAGCTGCTAGAGCAGCAACATTTTGAAACTTTATTTGCAAAATAGATTTATTTCTTATATAAATTGTGTTGCTCAAAGCGCATTCAAATGCAAAGAATTTTGTGATTCTAATTGGACTTTTAAAAATGTTAGATCTGCTCCTAAATCAGAGCATCACATGCTGTCCTTCTCACTTGCCTGAGGAAGTGAGCAGATTCCTTGGATTGTTTCAAAGCTTCAGTGGAATGAGTGATTCAGTTAAGCTCAGGATCTGAATCCAAGTGATTTACACTGCAAGGAAAGCACTTGGAAAAGCTCCACTCCTGTAGTCCCAGAACAATCTCATGGTTTAATTCATTACTTTCACCACCTTCAGGCTGGAATTGGCTCCCTGACTGGAGGAGAGCTCCTGCCTGGTTAGTGCAAGCAGAGGCAGGCTCCTGAATCTGAGCATGGAGAGGATGGATGGGTCACCTCGGATTCTGCATGGAGAGCATATTAAATACATACACATATATCACTCTGGTGCCAGACTCAGGGAACAAAAGCAGTAAAATATTTCCTCAGGGTAAAATACAGCTCCCAGGAGTGAGGAAGCCTGAAGCAAAAGGTTATTTTACCCAAGACAGATGCTGGATGTTTTATTATTTTGGGGGGGATGCAGTGGTGCTGTTCTAATATGTGGTGTTCCAATTCCTGAGATTTCATCCTAACTGCCCTTTGAAGACCTTGGAAGCAAAAATTCCTTAATGCCATGATGGGCAGAGAGGGAAGTGGAACAGAGAAGTCAAGACAGCAGTGCAGAACCATTCCATGTTTAATGAAACACAGGGAAGGATGATGGATGTAGATAATTACCTGCAATTTGTATCTGAGACAATCTTGGAGTAAAAACACCACGTAAGGTTTTAAAAGTCCAAGGTGAGATTGCAGGTGGTGTAATTAATGGTAGGCAAAGCAGTCAGTACCTCTGGGAGAGGAAAGGGCAAGTGCTGGTCAGTGCTTCAGGGTTACCTGGGTCCTCATAAATGGAATGATTTTTAGCACAGGCTCCAGCCTTCCTCAGGACAGCTAACAAACAACTTCTGCTTGAAGATCTCAAACAGCAAGGAAGGAAAAAGATCACATAGGACTAAATCAAGAAGAAATTAAAATAAAAATAAACACAGTGGAAAATTTTCAACAAGAAAATCTACAGAAAGTATGGAAAGTTAATATAATATAGGCAGCAGAGTCAAAAGACAGAACAGTGGAAAGCTCAGCAAAGGCCCACACTGTGCATAAAAGGCCCAGGTGGAGAATCACAGAATCACAGAATGGTCTGAGCTGGAGGGACTCAGAAGGATCATTGAGTCCAGCTTTTCAGTGAATGGCTCATATGAGGACCAAACTCACAACCTTCTTCCCCACTGTCTAAAACTCATGTTTGGGAGGACACTGAGCTCCCAGCTGAGCCCAGTGCTCACAGCAGCAGGCAGAGCACAGGTGTCTGTGCCATTTCCAATCCACTGATCCACTGCTGACTCTCTTGTTATGTCTAAACATCCTGAATTTGGGCATTTGTATCTCTGCTGCCATGCCTTGCTGCAGGCACTGCTCACAGGAAATACACTGAATTTTTGGGTATTTTGGCAGCAAGGGCTGAGGGGCAGAGCTGAGTGGCTAGGCCAGGGACTGCTCAGTCCCACAGCCCTGTGATTCCACACTTCAGGGGCTGGGAGGGAAACATTCATTTGGTGCTTGTCTCCATGGACTCTCCATGTGCTACAGCTCTAACAGATCCCAAGGCAAAGTGTGGGGCATTGACTCATCAAAGTGGGGAAGAAGCCAAACACTATAATAGCATTTTTCTCTCTGGGGAACTTCACAAAGAAACATCAGTTAGGGTAGAGGAGAAAATAACAGCCCAAATATTTCAACCTTGGAAGTGTCCTATTAATGTATTTCCAACTTCTCTTTGTATGGGATGACTTGCATACAAATCCAACAGGACCAGACACGGCAGCTTCTGAACATGCATACAGAGGTTTGGGGTTTTTTCCTTCTTTTTGAACTAATGAAAGGACTAAATATTGAGGGTTTTCTTTTTTCTTTTTTAAATTGAGATTTACTCCCTGCTGTCTGGAGAGCTTCTGATAAAGCCACTGGGATCCTCAAATGCAGAAGCTACAATTTAGGAAGCAAAGGGAAAACAAGGAGTTGAATGCTGAGACAGGAAATTTTTCACAGAAGGTGAAGGATGGAAGAATTTGATAAAACACTTCAAGGGAGATGACTTGGGGTGTAGCCCAGGTGAGGAGGCTTATCCAGGGTGAACTGTGTTCATATCTTCTCCTTTCCTAGACACTGATATTCCTCATTCCTGGGCATGTGTGCACATGACAAACGATAGCCCTGTCTCAGGGGAAGGTGCTGAAGGGAGAGAAGACTCTGAATTGAGAGCTCAGATCCTGTTCTCAGCCAGCTCACAATCAATAGACTTATTCCTGCTTCATTATTATTTATATGGTGCAGTGAGGAAGGGATGGAGAACTCCCATGCTATTCCACAGGCACAAGCACAGAAAATTCTTCTTAGCCCAATTTATAGCAAGTTTCTTTTCTTCAAATGCCTCACTCTATGTTTACACCTCTGCAACAGAGATAAAGGTCTGTCTGCATCTGGGATTTTAACAAGATCCTTCTTTTCTCCTTGGTCCAGACACAAATTTTAGCCAGGGGGAAGGAAAATAATTTTTAAAAGCAGGCCAAGGTTGCCCAGCAGAGATGATGCTTCAGCCTGTTCCATCCCCTGTCAATAGCCAGGAGCAAGCAGGGGCAGCTCCCTGAACCCAAACCCAGGTGTCCTCCACGTGCTATTGTGGCTGTGGAGCACAGAAAGCAAGGACATCTTCAGCTCTCAGTGAAAGCATTTTTTTTGTTGAAAAATCATTCCTCACTGTTTAGAATGAAACCCATTATTACCAATTAACCTGCTGTGAACCCATATCACTGGCTGAATTGAGCATAATTATTCATCCATAGTAATAGCTAAAGTAAATTCTGGCAATCTCGGCTAACATTGACTTCTCCTTTGGGAAAATTTTCAATGATGCCGTGTCCTTGGTTATGTTTCTAAAACCTTTTTTGTGCTAAACTTCAACTCAAAGTGTATCATTATGACTCATTTCTTCTTGTTTCGTAATGTTGTTTTCTTTTTTCTTGCACAAACATCTATAAGTAACTCTATTATCAACTGAAAAATTACCTCCACATGCTCAGAAACCTAATTTTACTTAAACAAAGTTTTAGCATCAGTAGCCCGTGTAGGTTGTCTAAAAATAAATTTTTAAATTAGTTGTTACTTTTCATAGCTTTTTAACCACACAGTCTGATGAACCACAGCCCTGTGAGCAAATGCAGGCATAAATTTTGGTTTGAATTTATTTCAGGTTGTCAAATGTAATTTACTAAGAGAATGCCTGCCAAAAAAGAATCCAGAGGCAAACTTAAGTTGTCATCTTAAATTAAGTGTTGTTCCTTTTTGTTAATCTTTCTACATAAAAGGTTGTAAAGTAGTGCATTAAAGATGCAGTCCTCTTTCCTAATAAAAAGGCAGAGGTGGAAAAACAGAATAAAGACAGAACGCTTCTCTAGCTGAGGGAACGTGCTCAAAACCATTGAGTAAATGCTCCCTTGCTCCCTGAGAACTGCAGGCTGCTGTTTGTTCATGGCCCACGTGCAAGGTGTGGAAAGAACAACCTGACCACTGAAGAGCAAGAGCAGCAAAACATCTGCCTAAGCTCAGCATCACCTTTTTGCACAGGAGAATTACTCAGAAGGGCAAGAAATCCTACTGTGATAGCCCTGGACATGCTGGAGAGAACACGTCCCCTGCACTGGAACTGTGGAACTCATTTCACTAAGGACAGGATGGTTCTGGCTCTCACTGAAGAAATGTTTGAGTTTCAGAGTCAAGAAACTCTGAATTATTAAACCATGTCCAAACCTTTGAGCCTTCACACCCATCCCCTCCTCTCAGCACAGGAAGGTTGTTCTTGCCTTCAGGGTCTGAATCAAGCAGTTTCTGCTCCTTTCCTCCCTGTGGGTTCCGTCTCCTCCTCATCATCCGTGTCCCAGTTGTTCACCTTAACCACGGGCAGCTCTCTTTGTATTTCCTCCATACCCTTCCCCTGTGTAAATCTGTCACAACTGATGCCCAAAGTCACTCTTTCCAGATACTGCAGGAAGTTTTCTACCACAGCTCCTTTACTTTAATCTGTAGCAGCAAAGAAAAATTCCAAGTTTAGGTTCCATATTGGGAAAAATTTCTTTAATGAAAGGGTTGTCAAGCCCTGGCAGTGTTGGAGGCCCCATCCCTGGAGGGATTTAAAAGCCTGTGGATGTGGCACTTGGGGACATGGGTCAGTGTCCCTTGGCAGTGTTGGGGGAACGGTTGGACCTGATGGTCTTAGAGGACTTTACCAAACTAAATGATTCTGTGAATATGAACTGAAAAAACTCAGATTTGACAGCCCTGCTGGCTGAGACATTCCCATGCCCCATTGCATTCAGATGATACAAACTGAAATGGAAATAATTCTAATCTAAACTAGGCAGCCAAGTCTTATTTAATGCCATGTTCCTACAATAACACCCCTTTGGTACAGATGAGGATTTATGATTTGTGTAAGCCCAGGTAAACTTGTGTGCCATAGAGCTGGAAGGTCCCTTACCAGTTTCTATGACAGGGCTCTTCTCTGTGCCCAGTTCCCAGATTTGAAACTGGTCAGGGAATTCTCAGGGCCTGAAGACACTTCTAATGGGCCAGGGAAAGGTAAGTGAGAAAAACAAGGCTTCTGGCATTTGACTTTTATTTGCTGTAGAGAGAGTCATCCCTAAATCTGAACATGTCCAGGAGTCACAAACTGAGCTCAATAAAGCAGATTTGTTAAAACTTCTATCTAAAAAGCCCAACTTTTTAGCTGAAACTCCTGAAATGTTTTTCAGCCCACAGGTCACTCTTTTGGCCTTTGATATGCCTGTCAGACACTCCTTTGCTGATCAAGCATCTCCTTTCCCTGAGCAGGAGCTGAGGCCTCTATTTTTGGAGACAGGTCCTTTCTATATCCCCTCTGTGGGCAGAATTTTCACCCACAATGTTATCACCACTGGGAAAAACCAGTGTCCTACACAACTCCTGTGCCTGCAGTGGTGTAAAAGCTGGGGTTTAGCAAGTGAGAGCACAAGCACTCTGGCTTTAGCCAGATTTATATGCACCTCTGCTGTACCCTTGGCTCTTTGCATAGATTAAAAGACAATATTCTACACAACCCATTAAGATCTTATCATATTAATTGAACTGCCATTATAGCATTACCACAAGCCATCTAAGTAATCACTATATGATAACTCCTTATAAACCAGTTCAGTGACCTCCCAGATGCCTGCAGAAACCATGGGGCTGGCAGTTTGCCCTGAAATCTCAGAATATGGCAAATAACTCCTAAAATAAAGAACCTTTTTCACCAAAATGAAGCCTCCTAGTTCTCTGCATAGGAAAGGAGAATAGGTGGGGCTTTTTTCTTTATGGAAACATTTCTGAAGGTTTAAATAATATCTAGACACTGTTGAGAGGGAGAAAGGAAAAGATGAAGCTGACACACTTTGAAGATACATCATTATCCATCATCTGAGATCAAGAGGAAGACAGCTTTTACAGGCCAAAGATCCAGGTTCTTATTTAGGGTGGGAAGAAAGAGCTTTCCTTTACCCAGCAGAAACAGTAGGACAGCAGCATCAAGCAGACAATCCACCCTCATTTTGATAGAATGTGAATTTCTCTTGGAAGAAGAGACTTAGGAAAGAATATCCTGGTAGACAGAGCCCTGGAGCTGTTCACCCTCTGCTGTCACAGAGCTCTGCAGTTCAATCCCAGGGGATCCAGGCATGGATTGGCAGGCACTGTGGAGAGCTGTGCCAGCTCCAAGGTGGGACACAGGTTAGGAAGCAGAGAGCTGCTTTCTGCTGCTCCCAAAGAGTTGTGCACATCTCCAGCATCCCATGGTGATCACTCCCTGAGTTTATTTGATTTAAATCAAACCCTAAGGATAGCTGTGGAAAGCCCAGCATACAAAAGGGACGTCCTTTAAGAGCTCATAGAAGCAGCCCATACCTTCATTCTGTGGGGTGTTTCCCAGTGGGTCTTAACAGAACTACACCAGGTGAAATATTACAGCTAAATTACTAATTAAAGCCTTCTAAATTTTGGCACCACTAAACAATATTTTAAAAAACACCATGTGGTTTCAAACATGCCCCAGCTGATGGCTTGAAGGTTTCTTGAAGCTGTTTACCGTTGTCTTGCAACACACTGAGTTCCTGGGAAGATTCATGGAGCTGAGACAATCCAAGTACTTAACACTTTCCAAGACTGTGAACCTGCAAATTTTCTGTCAAAATCCATAGCAGCAAATATGTCAGTAGCTTCCTTCAGCTTCACCTCAACCACACAGACTAAAAAACAATCTTTTTTCTTTTTCTTCTTTTTTTTTTGAACATGTTGTACCACTCCTGTTACCAATTCAAATACCCAATGTTAACGTCCAACTAAAAGTGTTCAAGGAATATCTCGCCCGACAGGCAGTACAACCAAGTACCTGTGAATGGAGTGATAGTGAAATGATCCCTGCACTTCCTCCATCCCAGCTTGTCTGTTGAAATCTGACTTTTATATTATTCATAGAAGAGCCATTATCTGAGTTTTCACTTCTGCAGTACAAAATCTTCAGCTCTGGTCAAAAGCTGTTTAATTTGCAATCTCAAGTCCGAGCCATCGATTTTGGGTCGAGTGCTCCTGCTGAATAAGCCCCTCTGTTACCAAAGTGACACACAGGAGACTTCACAATAACAGATAGGGAACACCAAGACCTATCAGGTCACAGTAATAATGCTCTGCAGTGAATGCAAATCTCAAGTTTGTCTGATACAACATGGATCAGGGCACTCAGAGAACCTGTTCCTTCTCATCCTCTCCTCACAGAACAGCTTCTGCCTCCACCTCTCTTCTTGTTTCTTGTCATTCCCCATTTTCAGCTCCCCAGCCATGGCTCAGTGTTCTGCTCCCTGCCTCACAGCCTCTTTGACACGTTAACCTCCCAGCAAACCAGACACATTTTTTGTTTCCTGGCACAGAGGATTTTCTCGGTGCTCTGTCATGCAAAGGCTCCTTGTGTTCAGGTGGAATGCTCTGTTGCCATCTCCTGCCTGTTGCCCCTGATCCAACTGCTCAGCACCCCAAGAAGGTTCTGGCTCCATCCTCCTGTCCCCTGGTCAGATCCACAGGGCCTCACCATCTCACACCCTGGTATCTCATCTGAGCCTACTCTCATCCAGTTGGAAGCCATTCCCCCTTGTCCTGTCACTACATGCTCTTAAAAAGTCACTCTAAGATGCAGCTGAAATAGAAAGACTGCAAGTACATTATGAGAACTGTAAGAAAATTTAAGCTGGGTTGTCCCTAGACAATGTAATACCTGAAAATCCTATAATATACATTAAATTAACAACTAAATTGCAGCAAGGTTTGTATTTCATTTTGTGCAGGTTCCCCTTTTACATAATGCATGCTGTCAGCAATCACTCTCTGCTTAATATGCATAGCAATTCCTCTTCTGTGTCACTTACTCAATATTTTTTCCCTTTCTACCAAAGAAAAGGCATGTGAAGCCCTAATCTTGCTCCAGGTCGTGCAGGCAGGGAGGTGGGAAGCCAAGCAAATGTGTCCTCTCCTGAAGGAACCCAGGCAAGCAGAAAACCCATGGAAAGAGGGACAGGGGAGATGATGATGGGCTGTGAAGGGGAGAGCATTTGCAGGGGAATGAGGCACAGCTAAAGCTGTGCACCACCATCAAAGTTATGATGCATTCACTGCTCCTCACTTGCCTAAAATTCTGCCTCATATGTGACCACAACTCCCTTCAGCTCCTCCAGGTCTTGCTATAACCCCAACCTCTGGAGGGACAGCAGCTGATGTAGGAAATTTTCATACTTATTTGTAGCCCAAAACACATTGTAAATACTTCCTGACTTCCCAGATGAGCTGGGATTCAACCAGATGCTTAAATACATGTCCAAGCACAAGCCCTTCAGCAGGACCAATGGACCATGGAGCTGCTGCACCCAGCCCGAGAGCAGGAATTCTGTTTCAGCCCTGGAGGTTGTGGCCATTCCAGGGACACACTGCATTTCCTGCTTTACTTTCACTGCTGATATTCTGGATTATTGTTATTAAAGTAAAAGGTATGGCACCAGGGACTTGAGGTTTTATTTCAAGATGCCACTGAAAAGAACATGGATATTTCAGCCTGAAAAAGTTTTCTTTAAGGAGGAAGAGATTTACCATAAAAAACACCATCCAACTCTGTATCTGAACATAGCAGATATTAGTAAACATTATTGCATCAATCTCTCTATCTGAACGTAGGAGATATTAGTAAACATGAGCTAATATTTGTGAAGATAATGCAGTAAAAGTTTCAAACTCAGGACTGCAGGAAGCAAGAGAGAGCCACAGCTCAGAAAATAACAGCTACAGAGCTCGATAGTTTCCTTGCTAAGAACAGCCACAATGGAATTTTACCCTTCCCTTCTTAATTTTTTTACTCCCATAAATCAAAAAAGTCTTGCATTACGAAAATTGGCCAGCAATCAGTCCGAGCAGACTAATTGCTTTTGCTATTTAAAAAGAACCTCATTTTAAATGGCTCAAGTGTTGTGGTGTAAAGTAGCTATTGTACGTGTGCATTAATTAATTTCCTAAGGATTTTTATTACATCTTCATGACACAGTCTAATTATCTGATAATGCTTTTTCCCATGTAGAGGAGAACGACGTTGCTCCAGCATGTACTTCAGTTGTACTCCAGGAGCCTGGGAAGTGGGAAACCAAATGACTCAAGGTCTGTCTGTTCTGCTAAATAACACGTCAGGAAGCCCAACTGCAAAATCTCTTCATTCCCAAGGGATGCCAGAGATAATCTGCCAAACATCACTGTCCAGCTTATGCATTTTTCATACTTTTTCTAAGACACGGAGAAAAAGTGAGGGAAAGCAAGTGCACAGTACCTGATTAAACATTTCCCTTCTTCCTGAATGAAAAATGCAAACCCTGGTCAGCATAAAGAATGAGGACAGTGCTGGCTGGCAGCCTCTCCCCCTCTGCTCCCACCTATTCCTTGAAACGCTTTTTGGTAGGTGTGACTCCTCACCACTGGCCCAGCTCAGCTCTGAGGGCTGCTGTGGAACTCTGAGAGCCAGGACTCAGAGCACACCAACTTCCCAAAGTCCTGAAGGCAGTTTCAAATGCTGAGGAAGAAATCTCACAACAAGTAGGAGAAATGCAGAACACAAAAACATATCCTGGTTTCTAATTCCAAATAGATTTGACCCACAATACGCCATAGGAATTTGCAGCTTTCCTCTGTGCTGCTATTCCACAATGAATCACAATAAGGGTTGGAGGATCCAAGCTAAGGAGAGTTCCAGTGGGACTCTCATTCCTTACAATGCAAGGGGAAGATTTTTTTTACCAGAGTACAGGAGAGATGGCCCCAGTTTGGAACAAACAGAAGGGTGTATAAATATATACCACCTCCTATCCAATATTCATTAGAAGGGGAAGCCAAAGTCTATCAATTTCAAATGAGAAATAAATAAATGTCAGATTGAAAGTAAGGACTAAATAAAGGCTCAGGAATCTGCACTTCCATTAAGTCACTGCAGCTGGCAGGTGAGAGAACTTGGATCTCAACAACAGCAATGGGGAACCTGGAAAAATGCATGATAAATACGGGTCTTGGGAAAAAAGAATTTCTGTATGTTTTCCTTAATTTTTATTCTGTTTGGGAAAAACTCCAGTGAACTCAAATCTTGGCAATGAGTTCCACTTCAAATAATTTAGACTAAATTGAGTAGCTAACAGTAGTGCAAGGTTTCCCTGGGTTTGGTACAGTGCTCAGTATGGATCTGGGCAGGGATCGAATAATTAGAGCCCTGTGTCCCCTCAGACTGCATTGAACTTCATGTGGAATCATTAGCAGCCTGTGAATACTCTGAGAGCCTCAGCACTGGAGATGTGATCCACCAGAAACCAACCTCACATGAGCACAGCCCTGCTGGCCCTGGCCTTGCAGAGATTGCTCCACTCTGTTTGTGTGGGGACAAATCAAACTAAATTCTCCCAGCATATGGAATATGACCTGGGGGAGGGAGAGCTGGAGAGACAGCAAACGAATTTGTAAAGTCTAATCTGTGTTTGATGCACACAAGTTGCTGCCATTAATGTCAAATCAAGTAATATCACACCAAAAAGAGACTGCAGTCCCAAAGTGGCTGTCTGGGCCCATCCACCCCCTCCTCTGCAGCCTGTGCTGCCACAGAGCAGCCTCCTGCCAGCTGCTTCTCCAGATTTAACTCCTCATCCTTGTGCCAAAACTGGCTGAGGGTGAGCTTGGCACCATTACTGGGTGAGAAACACACACAAATATTCAGATGCACTTCAAGGTTAGCTCTTGAGCTTCTGGGCCACAACTTGCAGCTTCAAGAAAAGCAATGAATCCAGCAGACAAGTCAGCAGATCCCATCCCTGGTCCAGCAGTGCCAGGGCATTTCCCTCATGCTGGAATTCCATCCCTGCCTTCTCCCAGGCAGAGGATATCATATCCTCTTGAAGAAAAGTGCAAAGTTCACGTCCAAACCTTCCCCTTAGGGGAATCCCTGCTCCCTGGGGAGACAAAGCAGCTCAGGGCCTTGCCAGAGTGGGATGGGGATGCAGAAAGGAAAAGGAAAGTGACCTGGGCATCATTTGTAGATGTTCTCTCTCTGTTTCCTTGTATTCCATGTGCTTGGCATGGCCCTGGGCCCCATCTGGCAGGGGAAAGGGGATGGGTTGGAAATGGGTGAGCAATAAAACATAGCAGCACTGCAGGCAAACTGCAATTTCCATTCTATTGATCCTCTCTGGACATCAGTGATACACTGAGTTTATTTGGAAAATGAAATTCTAGAGCATGTTGCTGGAAGATGCTCTAGTTAAGCTCGTTAGACTGACTAAAATTTAATTACATTTATTTTTCCATTCTAAGATACAGCAAGGAAATATACATTCACAGCTAAAGAAGCATATCATTTGGCTGTATCATATGGAAATAAAAATTCTGGGATAAAAAGGTGCATTTTATTAGTGGTTTATAAGATTAAATTTCATTATAAATTATTACTAAAACTATAGCATCACAAAATTAAATTTTAACTAAATTAAAATTCCCTTAAAAGCAAAACCTCCAGGATCTCTTATGCAGCAGCTTCAAATGGAGCACAACACTTTCAAAAAAAACTTTCCTCCAAGAAACAAAAAGAAAAATTGTAACTACAAAAAATCATTATGTAAAAACAGATCTTTAACGCTATCTGCCTGTAACATGTAATTCCTGGCAGGAGTAAAATCCAGATCCAATCTCCTTTCCAGAATGTACATTCCTGCTCAAGTAATTTTGCTGACAGCAAAGGTGCCAAGGAACCTCCATGCAGGTTGTTGTAAATGCACTGGGGGTATCAGTATTGGATAGAAGTGCCTGGCCTCCCTTAAGTGGAAAATGTCAATAGGGAACAAGAGCAAATCAATTCTCTGATCCATAAATGATTATCTGGTGGTGGGATTTTATCACCCTGTTCACCACTGGCTGCAAAAACTGGGTTTTAAAAGAGACCTGACAAAATTTAAAAAGCCATTTTGCCCTTCAAAGGGCGGAGCAGGAGCCTGAGTCAGCCTTTTTGGTGCCTTTGTTCCCCCCCCTGGAGTGTGAGCAGGGATGGCAGCACCCCTCCCTCAGTCCTGGAAACTTGGATCCCAAAGCCCCTCGTGGAGGATCGGCTAGTGCTGACTCATGAACTTCCCTTGTCAGCCTTTGTTCCTCCCCTGCTGTAAACACACTCAGTATTTGACATTCCAGTTTTCAATCATACATTTTTAATACTTCTTAGGAGAGCTTGTCTGTTGTGAAATCTGCTCCAAATATTTCTTTGATTCTTCCAACTCCTGAAAATTAAGAATATTTTTTCTATTTTCCTTTCTTCTTTGGCACATCCCATGTGTTGCTCAGTTCTGCTCTTCTGCTGCCATTATAATGCTCTTCAGACAACCCCTCTGTGATCAGGAGCTCAGGGGGGTGAGGGCTCCCAGGTAAACCCAAACCCTTGGAGGAACATGGTGTATTCAAATTCTGCCTGTCCTTATCCCACAGAACGTGGCAGAGTTTAGATAAGAATACATTAAGGATGATGTATGAACTGAAGTCCAAATCTTTCAGTAAGTATTGTTCCAGATGAGATGAGTGAGCTCTTTAAATGAATTACTTTCCAGAAGAAAAGACTTTACCACTGTGTTATCATAAATCTGTATTTCCACAGCACAGATGCTGTAATTTAATTATGGTGTTTAGCTTCTGTAAGTTTAAGGTGCAACCTTGTCTCCTTTCAAATCTGCATGGACAGATGTCTTTTCTACCTCATGGAATATTTCATTGAAGTATCGTACTGGAAAAAGCAGGATCTGAAGCAGTGGAAGTACTTCTTACTAAGAAAATGATCAAAACAAACATCCAGGAGGTTCTGGACAGACACTCACTCCAAGCAAGTGGTGTGGTTTTTGTAATAATGCTATTTGAATATTAAATCACTTGGCAAAACAAAATCTTATCGATTAGGAGCTGCTTTAAAGGAAAATACACTTTTTTGCCATTTTTTTTACTATCTATCACTTTAAGCCAAGTGTGTAAGAATATTCAAACACCCAGTACAGAACAGTGTGGAAAGAATCCTTCCCAGAGTCCCCACAGGAGGAATGACACATTCCACAAGAACAATTTCACACTGAAGTAATGAGGAGGCAGAAAAGGTTGTTTTTGTGACTTCCTCACCTGCCAGTCACTGTCTAATTGATGGAATCAGGCAAATGGAACAGGTGAGTGTCTTTATCTGCTTGACTGCAAAACTAAAACTAAGTAAAACACCAGCAAAGCTGTCCAACTTTCTGTAGAGTTATACCAAGTTAACACTAAAAAGCATCAATTCACCCAGATCTGCTGGAGGGAGGCAGTGTCTCAGAGCTGTGACATGCTCAGGAACACTGAGCACATCTAGAAAGTGTCTCCAGGCCTGACCTCAGAGAAGCCATCAGGCACTGAGGGAGGCTGCACTGCCACCCTTGTCCTAAAGCCATTTATCCAACAAACACTGTGTTCCAGAGCTCTGCTGGGCACTGCTCATGAGGACAGGGCACTGGGAGGGTGACACAGGGACAGCTGTGGGGGAAGGAGAGCAGGGGCACCACAGGAGAAAAGCTCAATCTCCAGGGCTATCACCCAGCACCTGCTCTCTGCTGCAACCTAGCAAAAGAGAACAAAGCTGTGGCCATCCTTAACTGCTGCCTTAAGTTTTAGCTTTTATATTTTCTGTACTGCATTAGTACGTAACTCTGAACTTCATACAGAGTGTTTGCAAGTTCTCCTCACAGTTCAGTCAGACAAAACTCCTTTTCTAGCCCCAGAACCAAGGACACCATTGCAGCTTCAGGCCCAAAAAGTGCAAACAACAGCAAACTGAGGAGAGCAGCCTGGGAGGATGGGGCTGCATAACCTGGAGCTGCAATTGCATAATGAACTCCAATATGGAAATGGACCAAAACTTATGAAAGTGTGGAAATGTGTGACCTGCTGTCCATCTCGGGTGTAGCCATGGCCAGGCTCTTGTACTGCCCAAGGTGTATCCTTTGAAGGCCTTTTAATAAATCCCCTACTTTATTCCTTTAACACTGTCTAGCCTCTGTTCTAGCCAGCCTCTCAAGGCATCATAATCACCCAACTGCTTGCTCTGCTCAGTGCAAACCTGGGGTGAAAAAACAAACCAAAATCAACAACATTTTTTTTCTGGGAAAAAAAAAAATTACATTTCCCACTGAAATGTCACAATCTGAAATTTTAATCAGTTTTCTCATCTGAGGGCTTTACCAAGGCACACTGGAATGTCCACACAGTGTGAGTTCCACTGGCAGTTTATTATTGGAATTATGTCTCTGATTGTGCACTGCTCAACCATTCTGAGAATGGGAGACATGGACCTTTGCTCAGGAAATGCATTCTTCTAATCATGTTGCCTGCTTTCCATTCATTATTGACCAGCAAAATCATTTTTAAAACCTAAATTATTCAAAATCTTGCTGTATAGCAACATGCAAATCCTCTACATAAAGAATATATTAATTAGATGCTTAATTAGATTAATTAGATGAAAAATCCTTGAATAGATTTTCACGTGGGAGTTGAAAAAACATTTCTTAGCATAATGTCAGATTTCCCTATTTTCTTTTTATTGCTCCTGGGTTGTTTTTCTTTCCTGTGTCCTTGACAGCTCCTTTCATTCCTTTCAGGTAGACTTCCAGTGGGACAGATGGAGAAATCTGGGCAGCAACTCAACCAGCACAGGACCCACAGTACCCAGTTTAGCTCAGGGCAGTAGGAAATCCTTTTGTAATTTTTTCTCCAGTCTTAGGAGGGAAAAAAAAAAAGCAAAGCCTTGTCTTTCACATGTTTTTACACTGCCTACTTATGTCAGCACAATTCACTGCTGAGAAACTTAGAATCTGTAACTTTTCCTGAGCAAGTCTGGCCAGCTGCCATTAGACGAAAGAGCTCCACAAAACCATCCCGTATTTCCAAAGCTTGGAGGTGAAAAATATTGAATATCAGGAGTGTTGTCCAACCCCACTGAAAGCTGTGATATTTCCCTTTGGTTTGCACTGGTGGGTGACCAACTTTTAAGGCAGTTTCTGTGTGTAAGGGAAAGCAAAACTGGGGGCTGGAAACACCAGGGCTGATCCTCTTTGGGCACAGAGCACACCTGAGTGTCTGTGCCCGAGATGTTCCAGACAAAGCTCAGGAAGCTGTTCTCCCTCATGGCCTGTGCTAAACCACAGACTTCACCTTTCCTCCAAGTACAGGAACAGATCAAAGAACTGGAGAGGAAATGGGGGCCCACGGACTGATTGATTTTGCAGGAGAAGATGGGGAGTGGCTGCAGTAAATCTGCATTTTGGCCACTGCACAGACATGCTCAGGTAATCCCTCCTGCAGCCAGAGACCACGGCTGGGGCAGGAATTTGCTCTCTCTTCCCTGAGATGCGTGTGGCAGCTCACAGCCTAAAGCCAAACACATCCAAAACAAAGATCTGCTCCAAGCCCTAAACTTGGAAATTTATCTTTCCGTGCCCTTTTCTTACACACAACACACTGAGGTGGTTTTATCATCGCCAAAACGTTTTCCTTGGTCCTGTAATGCTGTACATGTGGCTACCAGGTTATCTGACCCAAAATGAATTTGTGGCAGCATTAGCAGAAGATCTGAGTGCCAAGGACGATAGAAGTTGGATTTTGCCTTTGGGAGGAGGAGAAGGGAGAAGTTCACGGCACTTCTCACACCTGGCAGGGTCTCCTTGGACCCCTCTTTGCTGTCACAGCCACTGCTGGCTCTGGTGCATTTCCAGCCCAAAAGGAACTGAACAAGGCTCATCCCAAGGTGTAAATTCCCCACACAGAAGGAAACCACAGGAAGAACCTCTCTGCTGCTCAGAGACTCTATTTTAAGATATTGGCATTTGATATAAATAAAACAAAAGCTGGTCAGGATTCATTGTTCTGTCTGCTGAGTAATGAACACCAACATGATAATTACATCAAAATTGATTGGTTTAAAAATGTCTACTCTAATTAATTTATTATAATACTTATAGGACAGTTTCAGACAAGCTCTAGTGCACCAAGGATTAAATGTCATTCACTTGCAGTGCCCAGGAGGCTGCATACACACCCATCTGTAGAGAATGGAAATTAAAACCGGAATCATAGAAATCGTCACAGAGAGGCTTGGGTTGGAAGGGACCTCAAAGATCATGTAGTTCCAACCCAACGAATAGGTTTCACTTTTTTATTTCCCAATCCTAATTTTCTTTGCTCATAGTATTAGGTGAACATTTTTTTGTGTTTAACTTTCTCCTTTTTTTATCTTTTTTAAACAAGGAAAGGGAAAGATGAGAGATCTCTGAAATCTCAGCTCATAACCTCCTTTTTTTTCAGCCTGATGGGAAAACCTGGCTAGGGATTTCCCTGTTTATCCAGGCTGTGGAAGGACAGCTTTTCTGTGAGGTGGGAGTTTGGACACAGGCAGTACCTAGAGAAAGATTTTTCAAACCCAGCAAGTAATTGAAGCATGTTGATTTCTTAATTTTCAGATACTTTGCCAACTAATCTAGACCACAAGAATAAGTTGTAATTTCTGCATTTAGAATTTACATGCTCCAGCTGTGATCTGACCACACTGAGCTGAGCTTCTCAGAACAAACACTTAATTCTGGCTCTGAGTCACAGCCCACCCAGCCCAACTGCTGACATGGGAAGGGTTCATTTACAGAGTATAAATATGCCCTTCTACTCAAATATATTGGCTGGAAAATATCAGGCGAGTGGAGATACAAAGGAAAAAAGGATAAATCAGAATTCTCAGAATATTTGATCATTTGTCTGACTCTTATATTGGTAACCCCGACTCAGTTTGAAAAGTAGCTGCACAACCCACTGTGAGGGCAAGAGTTTTCCTTTTAGAGAAAGTCAGTTTACATTTCATCAAGTGAACACAAGCTTTATTTCTTTTTTTGTTTAGAAGCAGGAAAGCGTAATGCCACAAAGACCAAAAGCCCTCTGTTGGTTTATAAAAAACTGCTGTGCTCTGAGCAAGAGCTTGGCCTGCCTCAGAGTCCATTAATAGCTATCTGTACCAGAAAGACAGTCATGTATTTCTGTTTGTTTCTGTTCTCCAATTCCTCCCCTCCAAAGGCTAAATTGTGCTGCTTCTAGTAAAGATTAAATAGCAAGCAATTCAACTTCTGGCACTACACTTTCAAATACGAAAGAGGTTATGTCATGCAAGAAGAAAAGAGTTTTCTTTGGGATTGGGCATTCTTCTTCTTTCATGACATAATGAAAGGGAAGGGGGGCCTTTTAAAGCTTTGTGACATTATCAAACTTTGCCACAGACACGCTGTGTGAAAGCCCTGCACATCACCAATGCTAAGGGTAGACAGGAAATGATAATTAAAAAATCAGCATTAATTGCTTGCAATGCCAGGGTCTGTTCCATCCCCGTGTACAAATAACTGCACAGCTCTGCCTCATTGCTTGCGGTACTGGAGCAGGGAAAAGTCACTTTCATACCCTGGTTGTTTACTCTGTAGAGTTACTCAGTGAATAGTAAGAAGAATCTGAGGCACAGCAAGTCAGCAAATAAATCACAGCTGACAGGTTTTTTATTTCAGTCACACTGTGGTAAATTCAAATAATTCTAATGAAGTCAACTGTGCTGCTCCAAACTGCCCCATCACCACAGAGTGGGACAATCACTGTGTTAATGTAACAGAGAGAAAAGATACACTGATATATTTTTGCAGATGTGGTGATGGGTAACTTATATCCTTCATGAATAGTTTCTATTCAAGGCATTTAATTAGCATTATGATAAACTAACCAAAGTGCCTACAGTGCACCAAACAACGTGAGCTGAGGCTGAGCAGTTAAAGCCCTCTGACAGCTCTGACCGCCTGCAATCCTAATGGCCAGTCTGGCAATTAATGTTCACTCATTCATCATTACTAATTAACTTCATTGATTTTTAACACTGGGATTTCCACATTAAAGCATGCTGCAAGAAGCACCACATTTGTTATGATATAATATTCAGAGGAAATGAAATAAAAGAAGTGCTGTGTCAGGAGACAAAACCACCATTTAGGCCAGGATGTTAAGTTACACCAAAAATTATGCATTGATCTTCAGTGGCTTTTATTTTACATCTGCTCTCATGAGAAGGAAATGGCAACTATTTGTTACATGGACATGAGGAAAAAAAAAGAAAAAGGTTAATGAATGGACTGCAAAGTTGCTTTGCAGGTACACTGCTCTTGCATACACTCCACCACTTCAATACAGCCTGAAATCCCCACAGCTCCTGTATTGGAAGGACCATGGAGAAGGTAAATAATGCTTTTAAGAAAGGATTTAAAAGGTGTTAAGGTTCTGCATTGGTTGAATCTGTAGGAATGGAGGGGAAGAGGGGGGAGATAAAGATTTGACACACTTTCTCTAACAGGTATCTGAACTTTCCACCATATAAGAAGAAAATATAAGAATTACAATACTAATCAGGCATGGAGACTGAGTCTCTGAAGATGCAGAGCCAGTCAAGAAAGAGCAAACTATCAAAAGGAATTAAAGTTACACTGCATTGTTGGACTGCCTCGTGCAGGTAGATCAATAGAGCATTGACAACATATTTCTATGCCAGGAACATCCACTAAAATCACATGGTTTCATTGAGCTGGGTGATCTCAATAAAATATAAACTATCACAGAGCAAAGAACTGAAGGAAAAAATGTCCTGCTTATTTCTTTAAAGAGTATTTGTAAAAAACTAATGATCTGGACTGATTCTAGTGGATTGGAGTGGTCCTGCTTGTCACTTGACACTGATTTACTGTTGAAACTTGAGCAAATCCTGTTCCCCACAAGTCTCAGGCTTTCCTCCACTTATAAATTTTAAAAACTGCTCTTGAAGATTTTTCTTTTTATGAGAAAGGCGGAGAGTATTTCAGGGCGCAAATGAGGACATTTTACAGCATAATAGATCCTCAATAAATGCAGAAAGAAATTGGGTGAGGAAAAGTTTTGTGTCTGGCAAACTTCTAGATCCTTTTCCACAGGCCAGTTACAGATGGTTTGAAGGTGACACCACAAAGCACATAAAAGAAGAAGATACTTTCTCCTGAATTTCAGCTTAAAATACAAGCTGAAAAAGCAGCAAATTCATGGTGCACAGGAGTCACTGAAGCTCTTCCAAATCTCCCATGAAGGCTGTGCTTAGCTTTCTAAACAGGGAACATAGGATGTGCTGCATACAGAGCAACTCAATGATGGTGCAGCAGCCATGCAAGATTTTATGTAAGAATCACATAAAAGCAAACGCATGAAGATTTGCAAGATCAAAAGTTGTTCATCTGTGCAGTAAATGCCCAGTATTGTCTCTCCACTTCCTGCCTCATGCCTTGGGATGACACAGCCAACAAGGCTTCCTTTGTGGTTTAAGTTCTGCTTGATTGTACATTAATGCAGCAGATAGGACTGAATCATCTGTTCTTGTCTGCAAGGGCTGCTGAGGATTTATAGCTCTACAGTGGGAAGCTACAAGTGATGTGGATGGGCACAGCTGAAAAGAAAAAAGGCAAGGTCATCCACAAACTGCAGGCCTGAAAAAAGGGAGGCAGTCATATTTTAAAGAGAATTAATTCTGGGGAAGATATTAATAAATATATCACAGAGTTTCCATTATATTCTGATCATTCAAACCATTATAGGGCATGGAACAGATAGGCTTTGGTCTGGGATCACTTGGTGCATAAGTTCAGGATTAATTTCTTTAGTGTCCAAGAACTGTCTCAGTCCCAAGCTGCCCCTTTCCCAGCACAGGCTCCAGAATCCCCTGCTGGAGGGGCCTGGGGAGCTGCTGCCTCCAGGCTGGGCATATGAAGGATGGAGAGGAGCTCTCACAAAGCAGGGATTGTGTCACAGCAAGAGGAATGTGAACTCATAAATTAATGTCCTTTCAACATACAGAGATGGAGAGATTTTGCAGGAAGCTGCTTTTTATCATATAGTGCTCTGGCAAGCCAAGGGTAGATCAGATCCTGAGCACAGGTTTTTTGGATAGGGCATGTGAAACAAAGGATAAACAAACTTCAAGCAGCTTGGTGACACAGTTGCCATCATTCAGTGAAGATTAAGACACTGTGATTTTAAAGTTACATTTTTTCCAAATCTTTTTTGTGGCCTTGGGATTTCTTTATGATTTTGCATGGCTCAGTTTGCCAAGATCTCTCTCAAGGCAGATTCTGTGTGGATGAGAGTTCAGTTCTGGAGTTCACAACACTTTTCCCTTTGACATTGACTGACTTATGGGTCTATTAAAAATAAACACATGTTGAAGTGTAGACCTGCAAATTACAAAGCATTGCCAAGGATCCACCCCAGGAGAGCCCCTTTGGCAGGTTCACACTCCTGTTTTATTCACTCACACTGGACTCTCCTCAGAACCTGTGTGGACTAATCTGGGAGTGACTGAGTATCCCCCATTCTGGAATGAGGAATAATATAATAGTTATAAATAATGTAAAACATTCCCCATTTTGAAATGGGGAATAATGCTGAGAACATCTGCTGAAAAAGATAAAACAAAAAGATACCCACACACTTTCCTTTGGTTTTTCTCAGTTACATTCCTTCCCCTGAGCTGCTGCCTCAGTGCAAGTTTTGCCCCAGTGAAGATCCACTAAATTTCTTCTATCCTTGTTCCATGACAAAAAACCATCGTGGGACATCCTTCCTGAAGTCTCATCCCAATCTCAGGGGTTCATATGGCATCCAGCCTGCTTGAGTACACTGGCTTTGCCTATTCCTTTGTTGTCATCAAAGGCACTTCGAGGTGGCTTCCCCAGTAAAAAATGGGACAATGGTGCCTCTGACAGACTGGAAAGCAGCAGAGGGTGGGATGAGGCACGCCTGTGAGCTAGAGAGACACAAAACAGGAGCTTTTGCCAATCCTACACAATGTGGTGCATTTGCCCCAGGAAAAAAAGATGCTTCCAAACAACCCAGTGCAATCTTTGCTGTGCAGTGAACTGAATAGAGATCTGATATTGAATGACATTCCATCAAGAGCAGGAGAAGCAAAGAACTGACTGAGCCAGGCAGGGCCCTCAGCCTTCTTTGGAAGCACCAAACATCTTGTGGTGATTATCAGGGGAGGGGAAGGAGGAGGAGGAGGCAGCTTTGTCCAGCTCAGAATAACACAAGCCCTTCAGCTGACTATGAAGAGTTCCAGAGAGATCCCCTGAGCTGTGTCTGTGCAGCCCTGGCTGTCACATTCTGCATGGAACTGTTTGAGGGCTCTACAAAACCTGCTGGGTGTGCAGGGGACACCGAGAGAGAGCTTGAGGCTTTAGCACAGCACCATTAGCAGCTTCAAACAAGGAGCTTTTGGTAACCAAAGAAACATTTTCATGATCTCAGCACAGCTTTGTCATGTAAATTTGAGAAATACTCTCCCTATGATCTGAAATGACTGGAAGTTGACATGGGCAAATTTACCTTTCTCTGCTACTTGAGAAAAGCACACTGCAAAGGTCATTAGCTCCTCACACAGAAGTTTAGAAACCTTCAAAACCCAGAAAATTCCTACTGTTTATGGTGAGGTCTCCTGTGGTAATTATAACTTTCAGGTACTGGTGTAATTTGTGGGTTTTTATTCTGTTATATGCTTAGAAAACAGACATGATTTTACATTAATCTCCCAGCTGAATACTGACCCCAAATTCTCCAGAAAGCTGCTGATATTCCCATTGCTGTCACGTGTATTGTACCACCTATACCTAAATATACACCTACTATGGACAGGATGGCCAGGGAAATGGGGATGGAATATGGGGAAAATGGCTTTTCTTTAACCAAATAAAGGGAATGGAAACTCCAGAAAATAAAATCTATTGAATAATCTATTTTATATACATATACACACATACACTGAATTTTTTATATATAAATATAGGTATGTTTCTATCTCCTATTTTCTCCCTAAACTTCCCTGCTCACAGATCTGAGAACAGTCCTTCTAATTACACTAAGAACTTACAAGAGTGTAATTTTCCTGAAGATTTCTCTCCCATAATGGAAGATTTCAATTTGAAATATTTCCTAATGATGACCAGAAAAGCATCACTCAAAGTATTCCAATGTTCCAGCAGATGGTTCAAAGATAATTCAATGTAAGTTATGCCTACAAAGTATGTCCTCATTTTCAAAAGAAACTGTAAATGATGTAAATCAGAAGTGCTCAATCTTGTCAGTCAGTTCTACATTTACATCCAAATAACCAGTTGTTTCTTAAAAACATGAAGGTCAATGAAGCCAGCAGGTACACTCAGACAGTTTGACTGATGTATTTTAAATGACTGAAAAATGTGCTTTTCCATGTTCTGACACCAGCCAGATCCATGTACAACTACTCCAGGAATGTGGTTTTAATATTGAAGCTGAGGTTTGAGAGCACCAAGTGGTGTCTTTTCCTCTTGATGTGCTGCTGTATTAAAAGGAATTATGTATGTGAACTTGGCCACAGCAAGAAGAGACCTCATGTCTTGTACTGGGCTGGATTTGATTATCGAGATAAAGTTTGCAATAAAATGAAAGCAGTGTCAGGGGGAAAAAATTGTAACTCCAGAGAAGAGGAAGACCTTCAGTAATGACATGTTTCCATCTGCAATCTTACACCTAAAGCAACTGGAATGGTCCCTTTAAGGTCCCTTCCTTTTTGTCCTAAATGCTCATTTCCCCTGCACCACTGAAGAATTCAGTGAGGCAATAAAATCACCAAAGTAGACCAGGACAAAATCTAAATTTTAAAGACCCTTGTAAAGCCTGGGAAGGCTCAGAGTGTGTGGGACACAAGGAAGGAGGAGAACTTGGAAACACAAACAGTATACAACGGATAGAACAAGAGGACACAGTCTCAAGTTGCGTCAAGGTAGATGTAAGTTAGAAGTAAGAAGGAAATACTTCACAGAAAGAGTGGTCAGAAACTGGAATCATTTACCCAGTGAGGTGGTGGAGGCATCATCCCTTGAAGAATTCAAAAAAAGACTGGATGTGGCACTTGCTGCCATGATCTAGTTGAATAGTTAGAACATCGGCTGGACTAGATGATCTTATAGGTCTCTTCCAGTCTTGAAAATTCTGTGATTCTGTGATTCTATATGAATATGTACAACTTCTTTTGATAAACTCATAGTTATAGGCTGGGAATTTGTACTAAAAAGAGGATAAAATACAAGCTAAAAACTAAAAACAAATAAAGTGTTTTGTAAGTTCTGTAAGGAAGTGAATTAAGAGAGGCAATGGCAGAGTTTCAGATTGAAATGAGTGAATTGTCTGAGACAAAGCCATAAGACATGCTTTTACCAGTGGCCAAAACCATGCTCCTTGTACAAGGCACAACACTTCCTCCAGGTACAGGATGTTCAGGGAAGGATATTTCTGGCTATTTCTAAGTTACAAGTTATTCAGTTGAAGAACAAAGATTTTGCATTTAATTTGGAGCTGACTGGAAAATGTTATTGAGTTATTCCCTAACCAGATTGAAAATACAGCTGCAAAATCAAATCATGGGATGAGTTTCATGCTTTCTTACAGGAGTGCTTTAAATTTGCTGAAGTTAATGGTCTGTCTGCTGAATTACATCAGCTTTTTAGCTCTAAAAGAACATACTAGTATAAACTAAAGCATTATCAACTTCTTATCAGCAATCTCCTTGTCTCCTCCTGGCTGCAGGGCCAGAAAGGAAGATTCTTGTTTTAGACAGTCCAGTGAACCAAGCTGACCCCTACACTCTCAAGAAGTCAAAGCTCAAAGTAATAAAAGGTCTGAAATCCTACTAGATTCCTGAACAGTTCTGAGAGTAGGAAATAAAAAAGTCCCTAGAAACGATTGCTTTTACCTCCAAATGTTCTGAAACCTGTGGTTATTCTTCTTAAACAGAGATCTGTCATCTAGATAATTCCCATCCTATTTCCTGGTCTATAGCTCTGGTGGCTGAGCTAAGAGATGCCTGGAAAGCACCCTGGATCTGCCCATTTACACATGGAATTCCCAAATGCCTCTTCTCGTGTTACAAATCCTCAACAGTCCCAGTCCAGGTCTCAAATTCTCTCTGATTCAGTCAGTGCCAAAAACTACAGACTCAAGGGCTGGGAATCAGAAAATCTCCACATTTAGAATTCTGCTTTCTGGAGTTCCAGCCAGATGATGAGCAAAGTCTTCACATCTCTGCTTTCCATTATTGGCAAGAACAGGCTTTCCCTGGTATTTATCCTTGTGCTAACTGCCTTCTCAGGATTCCATGATAAAACAAGTAGGCTACTGCAGGGATCTGACACATATGGATGTGTGTACCCCAATCCTGGCACTACTCTAGTCTTGCCAGAAATAGAAAGCCCCTGGCAATGCAATTCTTTCAAAAGTAAATTTGGAAGGCATAAAAAGTGGTAATTAATTGCCCAATACAAATGGCTCTGGACTGAATACAAGCCAGTTTGATTACTTAACAAATAAAATCACCTTCTGAGGTGATAACCCAGTTCATAAAGTTGGGCAGAAAAATATTGATTACAAAGTCCTTGCCAGGTGCACCCTTCTCTCCTGAGAGCTGGATGTCACTCAGGCCATGGCTTGAGCTGAGTTATATACGGGCAGAGAGACAAAACCCAGCTCAGGGACACCCACCTTGGCCTCCCTTTGCTGACAGCAAACCTTGGAAGGCTTTTCAAGGAGGAGGCAGGGATGTTCCTTCTCTTCACTTGTGCCTCACAATGGAATGGGTTACAGGAGAGGGCTGACAAAAAGGGAAAGCCCAGCTCCTGCTGCTGAGGGACTGAGTGGAGTGTTGCTGCAGGTATTGGAAGGGCAGATGAAAAACAAGCCCCTGAGTGGGGACTGGGATCTGTGCAAACACCATGGGAACTCAGAGTTCTGCTGTTGTCTCAATAGGTTTGTTGTTACCAAGATATTTAAACACGAAGTGTCAATCCATGGACAGTCTGGCTCTCCTCAGCAGCTTCCCTGAGCTCTCATCTCCCAAATCCTGGGGCACTGTGGCCTCAGGAATACCACACGTCCCTACATCTGTCCAGGAACTGTCCCCAGCCCAGTGCAGGGTGTCCCACAGCTGCAGCCACACCTCCTGTGTGCTCCCAGAGCATTCCCAGCCAAACAATGCTGCAAGAGAACATCTGCCTGCTCCTGCCCTCCTTTCCTGCTAATTTCACCCACACAGCCTGGTAAAACCACTGAGTCTCCAACTTCCAGAGGATGGAATTTGGCTCAATCATTGTCTTTTCTGTTGAACATGTTTTGTTTGATCATAACAAATCAGCCCAGTGTGATGTAAACGAGCTGATCTTAATCAGCAGTGTACTAAATATCCATGTGACATCTGCATACATTGTTGGTTCCTGCCTGCTCTGCATGCACAATTTAATTAGATGAGTAATAAACGTGTCAAATTTATCAATGGTGTAAAACATTTGACTGCAGTGAATTTACGTCCTTGATTTGGATTGTTCACAGACGCCTTATTATAGCTAACATGACTTACCTATTTGTCCTAAAAAATTAATAATTATCTTCTTGCTTTTACATTGATTTGTCCAATTTTCCAGGAGGGAAATACAATTAACCACAAATAAGAAAAACCACCTCAAAGTTGACTGATGAGAAGTTGTTTAAAGACACTCAGTTCAATTAGGCTAAAAGCTTCTTTCTTTGTGGTAACAGCACTTTCCAAATAAAACCTGAATTGCAACAGGAGGAAACTGAAAACTCAACCAAAAGTTGAGAATAGATTTTCCATCATTTCCTCTATTGATTGTGGTTGAGCATTTTACATAACCAACATGAATTATTTGTTAAATTCTTAAGAAATAAATATATTTTCTCAAGAGCTCTTTTACTTAACAGGATTTTAAAATATGAGTCATAGATACTGAATTGGCTGTAAGTGAATTTGTTTAAAACCCTGTGCTTGGGTCCCTAAAATGTTCATCCCAGCCACATCAACTGAACAATTCCTTTGAATGGAGTTGGGTTGGAATTAGGCCAAATAAACTTCTCTACTTCCAAAAATCATAATAGATAATAGAATTGACTTGCACCAAAGTTTATTACACAGCCACTGGACATAAATGCACTCAATATAATCAAGTTGCTACTTCTCATATTTTAATTATAGGAAAAGCATTGTGAAAGTCAGACTTCCATTAAAAATAGGCAGTTTAACAAGACCTAATAATAAAAATTTTTACCAATAGGAATATTCAGAATTAACTTTCTGTGTACAAATTAGATTTCAAATAGCAGGTTCATTTCTCTGGTGATCTAATTTAGGTTTTGGTATCAAATAATGTTTCAAACACATAAAAAAACTCCTATGGTAAATTTTCATCCCTAATGTTTTCCAGCTGGTCTCTGATAACTATTCCTAATTGTACTTGTTAAAAAGTGGATTTATGAATCTCAATTAGACTGGTTTTACTTATGCTACAGCAATTTTCAGTACCAACCAAGACTATTTCAAGATAGAAAAAAGTTTTATGTGGATGAAAGAATAATTATGAAAATAAAAAAGAAAATGCCTTTTATACAATTTAATTCTCAGTAATTCTATTTCAATAATCCAAAATAGAAAATACAGCATGTAATAACCATTCTGGGAACTTTGTTCATTCCCCGAGTTACAAGGTACTTTTATTACCAGGATATTCACTTTGCTCCTGTGCCCTACTGTGAGCATAAAGATTTACATCATTCTCAGTGAATCTATTTTAATTTTCTTTGCAAACTTAATATCCTGATTCAGCAAAGTGTTGAGATGGAAGCTTACCCTGAGCACACACTGAAGACCCCAGTCAGTGTAAATGATCCTGGAATTTGTGCAGGGCAGCTTCAGCAAACTCAATCTTCAGCAGGTACCCAGGTACCCTTTATTTCATCACTTTGCTGCCCAGTGTCCTCAGCTGGGGAATGAAAGCTCCAGGACAGCCCTGCCAAGCCCTGTGCCCCTCCCACGAGTGGCACTGACTCTAATCCCACATCTCACCCACGCTCACTACAAACACCCCACGCAAAGTTTTCTGTCATCTTCCTGTGAAATGGAGTCCTTGAGTCCCTTCCCATCCCCTCAGCTGTGGCACTTCACAGAATCACATCAGAGAATCCTGGGATGGTTTGGGTGGGAAGGGACCTTAAAGCCCATCCTGTTCCATGGGCAGGGACACCTTCCATTGTCCCAGGCTGCTCCAAGTGCCCCATCCTGGCCTGGGGCACTTCCAGGGACCCAGGGGCAGCCACAGCTTCTGTGGGCACCTGTTGGTAAATGTGACTCTGATAATGGTCAGGGTTAGGGTTAGGGTTAGGATTGGTAAATGTGACTCTGTGCCTGCCATGCCATGTTCATGGCAAAGCCAAATTTCCACAGTTTGATAGGAAAAAAAATATAAGTGACATAAACTGTTCTAGACAAAAATACCCCATCTATGGGCAGAAACCACTGCTACAAACACATTTTTTGTTACAGTCTCCTCCAACTTTCCCAGATGGTCAGGTAGTGGCTATGCCTTGGGAGTCACCAGATGTTCTAAAATTAGTGACTCACGTCTCTAACATTCAGATCTCTGAAAAATGCCCAGGAAATCAGAGCTGAAGACCAAGACCCTCCTGCACCAGAGGGAAAAGCAGGTTCTTCCATGGCAAATTCTGAAGTCCAAAGTCATTATTCCTAATGGAATAACCACGACCACTCTCCTGGAACACCACTGTCAGCCAAGACAAGGGATTGGACTGATTGATTCCTGCATGTTTCCTTCCTTGTGAGGCTGAATATAGATAGAAGAATGGTATTTTTACAACTTTACAACACTGGCTGTTGTTGCAGCCAAACTCTTTGGCTTGAACTTTTGACTTTAGATATGTATTAAGCAATGCACAATAAATTCTCGTCCAAAAGAAAGAGAAATACAGGAGCACATGCAAGGCAAGCTCTGGGCACAGAACAGTTAACACAGGCCTGCTGTCCACTCCACGTTTTCCTTAAAAGCTGCTGTGAAAAAATCCAATTTCTCCCCAGAAGTATCATGATTGAAAGCAGCAACTTGAAAACAGCAATATTTTTATGGGCTCCTGTGAAGAGGATTCTCCAGTGCTCAGTAGGGTGAATCCAACCTTCTCAAAAACACTGATCCCATTATTCAGTTTTGGTAATTAAAATGTTTTCTAAATGATTGTTCCCCAGCAGGAGGAAATTGATTAATTTTAATGCATTATTGTATTTTAGCATGGAACAACATTGTCTTTTTATTCCTCTCCTCTTGTTCCCACCATTTGCAGATGAATTATTTAGATGTGAAGATTTGTCTCCTGTGTTTGATGTGAAGCTTTAGGGAGCAAGGGGAGAAACCCAAGGAGTGCCTCATCATTTGCAAGTTCAATTTCTTTCTATTTGGATATTGATTAGCACAGCACATATCATGAGGAAGTGGCTTGACTAAGGGAACATAAATGAGACTTTAACATCATTTTCATATTTAGAAATGCATTTAGGAGTTCCATTATATGCTGCTTTTTAAAACAAGTTGTTTCACTTTGAGGGGATAGTTTGGGTTGTGTTTTGGTTTCTAAATTAGGCAACAGAATCTTATTTAATTTATATATATTTTAATGACACTGAGTAGCATTTACCAGCATAGTGCCTCTTTATTTAGGTCCAAATCCTGAGTCCTTTGAAATACACTCATTAACTTCAGCTGGTTTTCAGTGAGGCTGTTAATGAGTTACAAGTGTTAGAAAAGCTGAAGCAACAGACACCTGACATCAAACACTGGCTCAAAACCAGATCCTGTCCCAGCTGAAGAAAAGAGATGTGTGTTTCTCACAGTTCTATCACAGCAAGCAATATTTTAAATAATTAGAATAATGTTGTGTTTGTGTTCATCTTCTGGGCATTTTGAGTGGAATCAATGCTGCCACAGATGACCTAAGATTAAATAGTTTCTTGGAGGAGTTTCTCCTGCTCACAATATTTTTTTTTTATGAAAGCTTCTGCTTGATTAGAAATTAAAAGGGAAATCCAATTTGATTTTATTAGAGAAGAAAAGTTTGTTTACGTATCAAGTTCTATTTTCAAGCAGACTTCAGATAGCTGAGAAAACAATCAGATCTTCTGAAACTAAGCAATGATCATCCAATAATGCACAAAATACAGCAACAAACTGGAACAGAACTACTTGGCTTTGGACTTAGCAGCAACTGGCAGCAGTCACCTCCATAAAATTAAGAGAAATGAGCAGAGCAGACTGATCTATAGCTAATGCAGGACTAATTTGCCCAGGGATGCCTACAGTGCTCCCAAGAACTTTGCACAGGATCTTGGAGCACTCTACAAATATGTTAAGATTTAAAAAAATATCAGGAGCATTAGTATGCCCAAAAAATAGAAGGCAGTGGTTTTAGAGGCAGCCTTTGGCACAGCCAAGGACAGGCTCCTCCTTTCCTGGTCCTGTAACACATCACTTTTTCTGGCACTAGGTTTATCAAATAAACAACATTCATTGTAACATTTATTACTTAATATCAAATTTACTAAAGTGCTCAGGGGTCTCAAGCAGAATAAGTCCTCTATATTTTATGTAAAGAAACTGTGTGTCCTTAAATACTCACTGTCCCACATATCTCTGAAAATCTCATCTTCAGAGAACACAAGGCTTCAGTGCAGTTGAATATCTCATCTGCCAGCACTTCCCACCATCATGGACTTGGTTTGAAACTCAGTTTGAGAGAGGCTTTAAACAACCAAAAGTGTTTTCCTTCACACAGCAAACTTCTAAAGTGTGTTAAACACACCAGTGAGCAACACAGGATATGTTATTGGCTTACAATGCATAGATTGAAGCCTTGTGTGCAATTGATAATATTACAGCAGGAAGGGGAATGGCACAAGACCACCTTATCCTATTTCCAAACTCCTTGGTTTCCCATCCCTTGGAATAATTAGCTTTAGCTAGACATGAAGAACTTTTTGTTCCTTAATTCCTACATAGTGAATGACAAGCTACTATGCTAATATAAGAAAATACTTGTATCAAAGTAGTTTTTTTTCTTGTATGACAGGCAACATGCAACACAAGACTACTTTGAATTCCTACACAGATGTCCAAGATTTTAGCTGGGAAGAGTCCAGCTGGCAGCTGGGGCTCAGTGTGAAATGCAAACACTGCAGCTCTGCTCTCTCCTGGCTGGGTCAGACGGGCTGAGCAGGGACCACATCTGCTCAAACACCCTTCTGCCTGTGGCTGGAGCAGTTACCTGAAGTGACACAACTTCTAAAGGCTGCATTCCCCACACTGCTCCCCAGGATGATTCAGGGCAGCAGATGTGCTCGCCCTCTCACACAAGGAGTCAAGCTCACCCTCCCTCCTAACAGGGTTATTTTTATGCACACTGATTTGCACCATCTCTTCTCCAGAGCTCTGATGCAGGACTGAAGACTTCACAGCACTTCTTATTTTTGCCACCCAGTGGAACAAATAAGTGGTATGCAAGCACCATGAAATATGGGAAGAAGATTCCTTTAAATTTAAAAAAGTAACTTTTCTGTAAGAGAGTCAAAGATCTCAGGAGCATGGGGGATTCTTGGGGTGCCCTGTGCAGGGCCAGGAGTCAGACTTCAATTATCCTTGTGGGTGCCTCCTAATTCAGGTTATTCTATGATTCCATGGTTCCCAAATGGATTCACTGAAGTAAATCCAGCACTAATCCAGGCATTGTGCTGCCTGCTGGCAATGGCAAAACCAAGCAATGGCCAAACTGAGCCTGTGTTCCATCAGCAGGAGCAAAAGCAGCACAGACACACCAGTCCTTCCCTCTCTGGGTGCTGCTTTGAGCACAGTTCAGCAGCACAGAACAATCAGAGCCCAACATTTCATTTCCATATTCCTTTGGCTAAATACACCAGGCTATGTCAGCAGCACTTACACCCCAGCAGCACCTCTGCAGGCTGGGGATATTCCCCTTCAGCAGCTGCTCATTGCTGGGCTGAGCACCAGAGCCTGCTCCACTCACAGTCCCTGTGCAAACCATGTGCAAACATGCTCCTCTTACAAAAGTCAACACAACTACGAGTTTATATTCAGCTTCCAGTGCACATTATTTTAAGTAGATCTCCTGCCTTTCAATGCCTGCATGTAAAAGAAAACCCCAACCTTAGCTCTGTACTACAAGGGGAACACAAACCCTAAAATTCTCCTCTGGTTAATGCTCTACCAAGCTGTCCCTCAAGTGGGAAACTTAATCCCTAAGAAAGCCTAAAAGAAGCATGGGGAGGGTAAGGCAAAAGACCTGCAGGACAACAGAAGAGCAGGGAAAAACCAACTTGCAAAAAATTGGGAGGATGCTTGGATTGTCTAGAAACCATCAGTGTTAGATGCTGGACACTACTCAGTGCAGCAGCATCCTGCTAATTATTCCTCTCTCTTTCTGTCAGGCAAAAGGCTTTTGCACAGCATACACAGATCTGATTCCTCACTTCACATTCTCAAGTCAGTGATTCTGAGGGGGCCTTTAATCTGTTACTGAATTTTATTTAGTTGTCTCTTTGTCCCTTCTTGTTTATTTTCTGAATTGTGTTCCTTTTTCTCACTTTTTTCTATATATAAGTGACTTTCTGTGTCCTTCCTGCCCACACACCTCTGCCTGCCAGGCTATTTCCCATCGCCTTTGTGTTTAACATCGTTTGCCCCTTATTCCATTTTCCCACAGTTTTTGCATCTTACAGAGAAAGAGGAACAAGCTCAGTTTCCAGGCTGGGCTCAGATCATCCACAAACAATCCCACGGAACATATTTTGAGAAATAAATTTCACTTACATCTTCATGAGCCAGAGTGGTACAATATAAATCAAAATAGAGTAAGAAAAATAAAACTTTCCAGATTCCTGTGGATTGGAATGGATGTAGCATCTGCCTCAACTGTTAAGAACACCTACTGCATTCACTCATTTGCTACCTTCTGACCACAAGCAGCAGATGGTATTTTGTCATTGCACAGACCTCAGCTCCCATAAATCACAATTTCTGCCCTGCAGCATTCATAACCCAGTGCTGGGTAACAAGTGGATGGATCCTCTCCTGCAACAGGCACTGCAAATGAGTCTCCTTCCATGTGCAACTCACAAATCTTCCTGCATATTTGACCACCAGTATTTATTATAAATGAATGTTTTGTAAATAAAATTTAATAAATTATATAAATCAATTATAATAAATATAATTTAATAAATATAATTAACCACTCTTGTCATTTTGGTGACATTCCCAGTAGCCCTCACTGCACAGACTTCATCTAATTACTTCTCAATTACTATTAACACACCCTATGGGCTACTGATGTCTTCCCTGTCCAACATATAACACATAATTCAAGACACTATAATGGCACTAAAGAATCCAACCCAAAAGGACTTCCTGAGGTAATTTACACTCACCACCACCAGAGAAAACTGATTTGTTGGAGTATTTAATTTCAAGTATTTTGCAGTGTTCTGGCAAAGTTATTACCAGTAGTTCTGGTCAGTGCCTGCAGTTACTGTACTTTGCTCCTCAAAACAAGTTCAATGTTTTGTGCAATGACATTTCCAGCTGAAAGATTACCTCCATTAGTTAGGGCTACATCCAAAAATCATCAGGGAAAGCTTACAGAAAAACAGCAAAACCATTGCTCCTACTTGCTGTGTGCTCAGCTCTGTCATTCTGGAACACTACAGCTATCAAAACTCATCATGTCTAAACTGAAGCTCAGAGTTACAAATGATAATTTTCAAATTTGTTCATTCATTCATTTACCATAAGGTTTTTAGTCTTTCTTCACAACTAAAATGAAAAGCAGGCATTATTATGAAAGGGTGGGATCCATCTCTCCAAACTGAAGTACCAAAGTTGGATGCCTGGGCTGGCTGCTCAGGACCAGCAGCCTGCCAAGGACTACCTGGATTTCCTAGATCTCCATGGAGGAGGGGGGCAGGTGTCATGTCCAGAAGGCAACTCATCCTAAAGGCAACATCCCCTGCCAAAACAAGCCTCCAAAAACCCAAACCTTTGCAAATAAATACAGGCATAGGACTACTCTCTCCTTGGAGTTTCAGAGCATGACTGGTCACATGGTGTTTGGTAAAAACATTGCATAAGAACACCAAAAATTACATTTTCTGATGCTTGAATTGTGTCTATAAAATAACTGACTGCTCCTGTTTGGTTGCTAAAATGTCTATGTGGAATTTGCAAGAAAAAATAAATTAGAAGTGGAGAAGGGGTGAAGAATATTGCTACATCAGATATTTGTCCTCAGTCTGAGGCATGGAAGGTGTTATGACTTTAATGGTTTTGATTTGCCATATCCATTTTAACGCACAGAAGTTAATACAAGTTCAAATTAATCAGCCAGCACTTCTTTAAAATGATATTTACAGCTTGTGCATTTAAATGAAGGCAAACAAAAGTAAAATTTATGCTACAATAAAGTATTATTGTCTCAATTCTTTAACAGAATTAAGCTAGCTGTGGCAAGTAGATAAAAGCCCTTTGAAAAGTGAAACATTGCTGTAGTTTGTCTTGTCAAGACTCCTGCTTCTAAGAATATTTATGGTTTTCCTGTTCCTCGAGAACCATAAATGACACAGCAGGTCAACGAGACAGTTTCCATCTCAGTCTGGATATTTCCATCCAGAACTAGAGGAAAATTCAGTCTCCATCCCCAGGTAACCCCAGCCTCTCTCTTTCCACTGCTAACAAAGGGCTTAGCTCTGGACTTCCTCCTGAGAAACAAATCCCCCAGCTTGTGCTAACCCCACGAGCTGGCCAGGGCTGTGCAATGGCAATGAAAGCAGCAATTCCTGATGCATTCAGAGAGCAGGATCCAGCCCAGCACACAGAGGCAGGGGCACTCTGTGCAGTGACTGCCTGTCAGGGGGTACCACACTGTGATGCACAACTCAGGTGACACACTGAGTGTCAGAGGAGTCACCTCCCAGCGTCCTGTGCTGTGCCAACAGTGTGCTGGCTGCTAAATGACTTTACATTCTTCTTTATTTTTCTGCAGAGCTTATTTTAGAAAGGTTGTATATCAATCTGGAAAGTGCTGTGAACATGATGTTATCATAATGGTACCATATGCCAGTTGACTACTTACAAATCATCCATGCTTCCCTCACTTGGTAGATTTTAAAAGCATGATAAAGAATTTGATTCTCCTCATGCTTACACTGGATTTATATCAGTGCACCTCCATGTTTTATACTGGTAAAAAAATATTTGTATCAAAACTCTACAAAGCTTTAAAGGCTCTTAAAACAGCAACATCCAAACAATAGTTTTCACTATTCAAGTAATTGTCTCAGAACCAGATGTGAATGTTAAAGACTCAAACATATAAAAAAGTAGGATATGCTCCCAAAACACCTTATCCATCCTTACAATCTACAGAAATAGGTTATATCCTTTAACTTTAAAGCTCTTTAAAAAGCTTTAAAGCTGTTAATTTCCCTTCCTGGTTTGGCCCCTTTAGGAGGCCACAGTGAATTCCAATACTCCACCTGATCATTTCTCTATAGCTTTTTCCTACTATCTGTGTTCCAGAGAAATCAGATTTTCATGTGTTCACAACACTCCATAAGCCTTGCAAAAAATTAAGTTCTGTAAGACTTGTGATAAACCAGGAGGTTAGAAAAAGTCTAGATCTTAACAAGGAATCCAAGATAAAAGGCTAAGTAAAACTTCTGAATATCTGAGCTTAGGAGAACCTGAACCTATTTCCACTCATATCTACCAGTTAAATATCAAAAGAATAAAAACCAAAAATAAAACAAACCAAGAAAAAAAAAACAAGAACTTGTTTACAAATTCCTCACTTGGGCAACCTGTCAGCTGTCATATTCTGGCAAGTTTTATGGTGCCTTTTTGACCCTTTAAAATATTTTTTGGAGTGACTATTAGCCCTTATGAAATGTTTTTGGTGAAAAAAGAACTAGAAAATGAACTATGTGAAGTTAGAGCACAGAACTATTTTCACTCAGCTACTCTCTTACTCCTCCTCCAGGCAGAGCACATGTTTAGCAGTGAATCTCATTTCAGCCTCGTGCCTATTCATTCATTCATTAGCTTTTGTTCTCAGGCTGGTGCCAGGAGAAATTCTCCGTGCTAGTTCTTACTGCAGAGGGAAAAGTGAGCCCTAAAGTTCTGCTCTTGTTTGCAATCTGGTGTGAGCTGGGTGAGCTCTTCATTCCTGCTGCATTTCTGTGAGCGGGCTAAGTGGTGACCTTCATCTTGTACCTCTCTGCCTCGCTCACAAAGAAGCTTTCATACAAATTTCAATAGCTTCCCTTTAGAGCAGCAGCCAGACTGGAGAACCTGCCTGGAGGGCTGAGCTCCACTGGTCAGACCCAAGTGTTTGTAAACACACTCATCCTGGAGAATTCTGCACTTGTGTTTGGTCATCTTGACTGAATGCCTCAGATTCTCTGGGCTGTACCCACTCTCACAGCTGCTGAGTCTGATCCTCACAGCAGTGTGGGATATTGTCTCTTCATGAATTTGGTACTTTATCTGTAATTCATAAGGTAGCGGTCACATCCTACAAACTCTTAAACAAAATTCCTCCTCTCTACCTGCACACATCGATTGTACATTACTCACAGGACTCACAGAGAAGTGTCATATGGCTGAACTCTTCTGGCAATCTCAAACTGATTCTGTCTGGGATTTGTCTCCTCTGAGACTGGCTCTTTTAATTTTCTACAAGCTTTTTCATGTCTCACTCTTTAACACACAGAACTTCTCCACCGAGGTTTCAATCAGTTTTGTGCAAAGGAGCACATGGGTGGATCTGGCAGCATGGTCAGTCTGCAGGGCATAGAACAACGAGGGGGGATTTTTTCTATCTTTTCCATTAATGTCTGAACAAGCCTTTCTGGAGGGAACTAATTTATTCACAATGGTAATTGTAACTATTTCATTGATAAGGGTTTTACTATTAGCCATTTTTTGTAATATGTGAGATAGTCAGGGCAGGACGCTGTGGCTTTACAGGGATCCCAAATGCTATTTGAGACCAAGATATCTGCATTGGGCACCAGATCCAATGTGTGTCTCCCAGGACAATGGAATTCTGGTGGAGCAGCAACTGGAGACCAGGCAGGATATGTAAGGGGATTGTGAGACCTGAATCCTACAGGCATCTATAGCATGGTCTTAGGTCCATCACCATCCCTGAAGAACCTCCCAGGGGCTTTGGCTTTGAATTGGCAACAGCCTCTGCCTCTTGCAGTCTCCCAGGTTCCTTTGCACGGATAGGGAAGGCAGAGAGGGGCAGTGGAAGTGCCTCCCATTCATGCACTCCTCTGTGAGGTGCAAGCAGAACAGACATATCTGGGTAAGATGACAATATGACAGTAAATGTGTAAATAGGTAATTCAGACCCAAAGGGGACCAACAGATGATGGTTTGGGGGAGCCCACCACACTCCATGCACCTGGGAGTACACAAAGGCCAATGGCAAGCATAGACGCTGCAATAGGAAAAAGGCAAAAACCAGTGCAGGCACCACACTCCACACTCCCCAGTGCCTGCAGCCCCCATGTTTCTAGAAGGAGACTTATGGCTTTTATATACAGTAACTGTGAACTCTGTAAAATCTCCATTTAAATTCCCGACCCAGAGATTTGCACAGCAGTACTGCAAAAAGTAGTAATTACATGCAAGCTTTTTAATATGCCATGGTATGCAGCACTTCCCTTTTTAAGCTGAACAACCAAAGTAGTATCATAAATATTATATTCAAATAGTAACCCAAACCACATGGTTTTGAAAACAATAACCAAGCACATGCTTAGCGGGAACACAGAATTAGAAATGATTTCACATACAAGGATAAAAGGTTTGTAAGAATTGTGATCAAGCTAGAGAGAAATAGTTTATGCTGTTTCAGACTGTACTCGAAGGTATTTTCACAGCTCCAA
Source organism: Melospiza georgiana (assembly GCF_028018845.1). Taxonomy (NCBI): domain Eukaryota; kingdom Metazoa; phylum Chordata; class Aves; order Passeriformes; family Passerellidae; genus Melospiza; species Melospiza georgiana. The sequence continues at coordinate 18,867,006 of NC_080442.1, forward strand.
TATAATTAACTGTTTGCAGTGATTTATAGTTTTGCCGTATGCATTTGCTTAAATATTAATTCTGCTGCCTGGTGTTTAAAGCACGATGGATTGTTCAAAGTGAAAATAGCTGAGTGCCTCATTCACAGCAAATATGGAACTTCTTGAAAGGGACTGTTGGCTTCTGTTTAATTCTTTGGACAATTAATTTATATTTAACTTTAAAAAAAACCAAGAGATCAAATTAGGCCTTTTTCATAAGTAAAATGCTGGAGCAACGTAATGCAGCCTACTAGTGAGTATTTAACATCAGCCAATTTGGGGTTTTTAACTAAAATGACAGAATTTTTTAAAGTAGGTGACTGGAAGTGACTGGAAATAAAGACAATACTGAGATGGTTCAGAAAAACAGATCATGGCCGCAGGACCATTTTCAATGTTTCATATGTTGAAACATTTTCACCATAAAACTCTTGTAATTCTGCAACAAATTTACTCAGGTATCAATAGGAAGCAGCAATAAAACTGAACTCAAGAGTTTAAACACTGAAGAAGCCTACAGAGGTTGTTACTGACAAATAAGTCTTGAAACTGATTTTGCAAACATATTTCACACATGCTTATTAGCAGTTATTAACCTCATCAAAGACAATTTCAGGTGTCCTACACAACTTTAAGAGACTCCAGAGCAGGGCCCATGAACATCAACTTGTTCATAAACAAGAACAGATCCACGCTCTGTAAAAGATTGGCTAAAATCCAACCCTGTGGTGAGGCTGCTCAGTCTGTTTGGTCACCTTTATTTAGCAGCACTATAACCAAGGCAATAGACCTGAAAGAATCCATCCAGCAGGCACTAACTACTCTGAGAAGGAAAATTTGTGGGATTTAATAACAAAGTAGACATGGGAGGAAAGTCCAAACAGCAAGAGGGACAGCAAAGCTCTGGATGGACTCTAGGAGACATCTAAGCATGGAAAGGATTCTGACTTACACTTTATCCCAGCATAGATCTCAGATTTCCTCAGCCCAATGATGTGAAATTGAGACATAATGTCCAGTCACTTAACCTGAGATTTCTATAACAAAATACAGGACTGAGCATGAGAGGGGGTGGGATCTCCCCCATCTGAAAGGTCGTGGAAGGCAGACAGGCTGCTCCATTCTGGCTAATTTATGTTTTACATACTTCTGTTCTGTCAAGGGGCAATAAAAACATGAATATCAGCCTTTCTTTTCGTTAACTCCGGACTTTCTTCCTGTGGGGAGAGGAGGATGGGCTAAGCCCAGCATGCAGTGATCACAGTGATCACAGGAGATTTATTTACCAAGGAGCGATGTCAGCCTTGGTTTCCCAACTACCGATGCCCTGCGCACCGCTCTGGGTCAGTCAGGTGCCCGTGCCCGCGCTGGGTACCGGCACACACCAGCACAGGCACCGGAGCTGTGCGCTGTCCCTGCAGGCTGAGCGCTGCCTTTGGGAGCCCGTGCCCTGACGCTGCCAAACTTCTCTCTTTGTTAGGAACCATCTGGCAGCGTGGCCAGAGCCCTGCCTAGGCAAAGAAGGCAATGTTTGGCAGCAGCGAGTAGCACCAGTGAGAGTGAGATTCCACCCCCTTGCCAGGCTCTAGAAAGGCAGGTGTCGCTTACACACTGCATCCTACAACTTCTCCCTGCCCCAAACACCTTCTCCCACCAGGAGCCCCGGCAGGTACACGCAGGGGAAGCCACCACAGCCGCTACAATCCGAGCAGCGAGCGCCAGCCCGAGTCCGCTCGCCCGCGCGGCGCAGCAGCCCGAGGACGGGGACACGCGGGAACACGAGGGGACCAAACCCGTCTCCTGCAACCAGAAGAAAGTTCGTGCCGATACAACACCCCAGTAAACCACGCGGGGGGCAGGAAGCGGCTTCTGAGAGAAGCGCTGATAGGGGAGAGTCCTAATAAAGCCGTAAGATCTCACCCACGCACACATCTCCTAGCTCAGCACTTCCAAAAGCACCAACGAGAATGCAAAGATTGAGGCAAGGGACTGGAGAGAGACTGCCTCCCCCCGGCTCGTCCTGGCTGCCTGGGCAGTTGCAGGAGGAGCAGGGCAGGGGCTCGGTCCCTGGCAGCCGGGGGTGCAGAGGATGCTCCTTGCCCCGCAGCAGCGCCGGGAACACACGGGCCGTGGGGAGCCGCAGCTGCGGCCACGGGGCTCCGGTGTCGCGTCCCCGGCAGCGCCCGGCGTTTGTCCCGACTCGCACCTACCTCGGCGGGACCCGGCTCCGGCTCCGCGGGGCTGCGGCGAGGGACGGCGGCGGGAGGCGGCGAGCGGAGCCCGAGCAGCCTCGGCCGAGCCGGGGCCGCTCGCACGGGGGCCCCGCGCCGGTGCCGGTGCCGCTGCCCAGGACGGGCGGGCGATGCTGCTGCGGGGGACTCCGGGCGCCTCTTTGGCTCTGTTAGGAAAGTTACCGCGGCCACACGACCCACCTTAAACCCGCCTCCCCGCAGGAGCCGGGGGAGGGGGAAGGAAGAGGAGGGCGGGAGGAGACGGGGGTGGGGGCTCCGAGCCGCTCTTTTCCCGGCGCAGAACCAAGTCACAGCAGCATCTCTCGGGCAGTCGCTCCGGGATGCAGGGCTGGGCGCACCAGCGCATCCCCGGCTCTCGCAGGCGCTGAGGCTGCGCTCCGCTCCCCTCCCCCTGGATTCTCGCTTTGACGTGCGGTACCAGCTTCAGAGCGCAGAAACTTTCCCGTTTCCTGCGGCGCTGACGCTGATTTTTGGCTTATTCGTTTGGTGATGGTTGGTTTGGCATCTCGTTATTTATTTAACCGTTTGTTGTTTCGGGGAAGGGGGATCTAGTCCTGATGCCTTGGGCTTTGTGTATGTGTTTTGGGTTTTTTTTTCTCTGCCCGATTCAATTAAAACACATTCAATAGCCTAGAAGGACAAAGAATCAGACTGCCACCCCGGCATCCCAAGGTTGCCGCCCGAACATGTGGGAATGAGGAGGCAAACTGTAGCCGAGGCAGAAACACTTGGTGGTTCAGCCGAGGCAGGAGATGGGGGGAAAGCACGGCTCTGCCTCCTGTGGCTCAAACACCGCGATCTCCCGAGCAGAGACCCCTCAGACTCCGCGGATGTGCTAGAGGGAGATCATGCAAACTTCTGGACCCGTTTCATGTGCCGGGTTTGCTAGCAGCGGCACGCACGAAGCTGGAGGAGCGGGCACACGCGGGCGGGCACACGCAGCTCGCAGCGCCTACAGCAGCCCCTGCGCGGGGAGACGCTGCCTCGAGCCGATACCGCGCGGGCTTCAGGGGATGCTAACGGGGAAAAGCGCCGTGGAAAATTTACCTCTGCTCTAGCATCCTCTACCGTCCAGAGCATCTGCCCTTGCTCTGTCACATCGACTGCATCGCTGCTGCTCCCGGGTGGCTCAGTGCCACCGCATGCTCAGGCAGGCATCAGCCAGGGAATGAGTCGCACCCCACGGCTGTCATTTTCTTCCTGAAAGATGTACCAGAAGTTACAAATGCATAATGATTAAAATCATTAGACCAAAAGGCTCATGACAGGTGATTTGAACAGCTGCACTAACTTAGCTCTTAGCCAGCAATCTTATGCTTGCACAGGCTTTTCAAGATTAAATGCTCTACTTGTGTTAGGTACTATTACTGATTATATTCTAATTAGAATAACAATATTGGCTGCGATCCTGCTTTTTTAACATCTCAGTATGCAAGAAACACAAGACCAAGTGCCTTTTTGATAAAGGACCAAAAGGATTAATAGAACATTTTTTGTCACCGTAGCCACATGATGAATCCCCACATTGTACAGTATTTTATGTCCATATGAGGCTGCCAAAATCCTTTGTCCTGCACTGTGTGTTTCTTGGTCACGTGCCAGTGCATGACTGCAGGTGATGGCAGTGTTTCAAAAAGGACATTGTTTGGGCCAGGATTGGTACATTGGCTCCATAAGGGACTCCCTGCAACCTCCCAAAAAACTCCTTCACTCCAGCACTGCCTCTGTGCCCCCAGGTTCCCAGCCCTGCCTTGCCTGGCTGTGCTGGTTTGCAGCACCCCCCTGAGCCGGCAGCATGGGGCACTGGAGAATCCCTGGGGGCTGGAGCGATTCCTCCTCCCCTACCTCTTTCCCAGGCCCAGTTCTGCTCCCTCCCTGGCTCCACAAGCTATTTTTCTTCATTACCCATGGCTAAGGCAACCTAACCAGGTTCCGCAGCAGTACTGGTACCTGAGGTGAATTCCTCACTATCTTTCTCCACCTGTTTTAAATTATTTTTAACCAAAATCCTAATGATGAATATCAATAATAAATTAGCAATCGTGTTCATTTATTAAATTATTTTCAATATTTAATACAATTCAATAGATCAAATTTGAACTTGATTTGTTGAATAAATAAAGATAATTAGGTTTTGTTGTTTGTCTAAGAATATTAAAAACCACCAGTTGCTCTATACTGATGCCATTGTTTAGAACTCAGTTTTGTCACCAGTTTCCATTTGGGGAACTATTTAGCATCCCTGATCTTCCTTTTTAAATGGTAAGAAGAGAGAGACTAAACCAGACTGCTTAAAATGAATTAGGCAAGCCTGCTGTGACAATTTTTTTTCTTTGTCTTTCAGTGTTCTCTGTAAAACTTTCCAAAGAAGTGGCCTGTCAAACTATGAGTTCTCTGGACACCAATGAAACACAAGACATTACATTCTGCTGTATGACTTTTGACAGATATTTGAGGCAAAGCATTCAGCCCCACTCTTCTTGCTCATATAAAATCCCATGCAGCTCAGTAATTTGCCATGGAAAGTTCTGGCATTCTCTGCACTCTGGTTGTCTGCTTGCAGGGGTGTAGATGTCAGTAAATGCCAACGGACGTGGCCATGGATGCTTGTCCATTTGAGGCTGACTACTGGAATACTCATTTCTTCTTGGTGTCTATTTAAATGCAGCCACCTTCTAAAAGACATTCAGTGCAAACAGCACTAGACTGCAGCACAGTGGTTCTAGTTCAGTGCTTCTGTTTTTAAAATGTGTAGTTTACAAAAAAGATATATAAAAAAGACAGTTTGGCTTCTTTCTTATTATTGTTGACTCAATGAGTCTAGGCTAGAGTTATAACTCTGTAAACTCCAGCTGAATCTTCAAGCTTAGCCAGATTCTTTCATAAATCAGATTGAGTTGCTGAGATTCTGAAGGACAAAATAACTCTCAGTTATGAGTGCACAGCTTCAGTTTGGTGAAATGATATCTGGTTATCCCCAAAAAACCTGAGCACCAACATGAAAATGAGAAAAGAATTTGAAAAAAAAAGGGGGAAAAAAATTCAGGAGTGTATTACAAGAGTGACTCTGCACAGAAAAGTGCTTAATAATTCTGCTGATAAAGTGTGAGCCAGAGAAGAATTCATTTCCCTCTCCCAGAGCTCAGCTGGGGTGACAGGAGTTTAAAGAAGAGCAGCTCTTTCATAAAGGTGAGCAGGTATGTCCTTCACACAGACAACAGGAGTTTGAAAACACTGAAGGCACTGCAAGCTCTGCTGTTGGCTTTTGGGAAGGCAGAATTTTACCCTTTGAAAAGATGTGCTGAGTAAAACCAGCCACTTGTACACGTTTTCTCTTCAAAGTCCATTCACCTTTCAAGAGCATTTTGCTGCTTTCATTTGCTTGCTTCTACATGTCCAATTCAAAACTTGTTCCTCTCCACTTTTTCATTTTCCATATGTTCTTTTTGCTTAAAGGGGAAATTGGGCCTCAGGAAACAACAGCAAACTGAATCCTGCTGGTGTTTGTAAAAGCACAAGTTATCAACACTGGAAAATGATTATACTGTTAATATCAAAGCCCAAGAAATTAAATATGCATCATTTGTGTCTGAATGAACAATTACTATTGAAAATAATGCCTGAAAAAGAAAAACAAAGCTTTTCAGACATAACATGAATTTTAACTTGTTTTTTTTTTAGAAAACCAATCAGGGTTTTAGTTTATGCATCATTCTGTTCCCCACAATAATACTCTGTCTGTGCAATCAGTGATGATAAATGGTACATAATTGTAAACTTGATATTGGTTTTCAATATTGAATTCATCATCCTGTCCTCTTAACACATATTAAATACTTTAAAGAATTTATGTATTTGTTTGATTTATCTGTGATTTTTTTCCAATATGTAAAATTTATTAGTTTTCTAGTTTTTGAGGAACTAAGAGTAGACAACATCATTAATAACACTGAATAATAGTGTTGGCCTCATTTATGCCTGACTCCCTTTTACCAATACAAAGTGTCCAAATCAAATACAAACATATTAGTTGTAGGCAGTGTAGAAAATACAGTCTGAACTAGAGCCAGTTCTGCCCAGGTTTTGTTTGACTTTCCCAATCCATTCCTGATCTCTCCAAATAAGGACAGCAAGAATCACGTTCATTTATCTTTTCCCACATGATGGACCCATTACAAATACAAAGATTCACTCAAATTGTCTCAGTGCTCTCAAAGAACAAGTAATGAAAACATGATCAGAAAACATTAATCCTGCATTACAGTAGCAAAATATGCAGGAATTGTTCATCTAATTCCAACAGACGCTATGCATTTAGGGCCTGGTTCAATCATGCCAATTGTTTTTTTCATTAATACAGCTTTTAAGTCTGCTCTCCAATCCTAATAAAAAGGACACTCAAAATGAGTTAAGAACTGGCCAGTGACCAAGGGGTTTGTGTAAATCTTGACCTATAGAAACTCAAATACCATTCTTAATCCTTTGTGTATTACCATCATTCTTAGTGTCCACTATTTCTCTTAATCAGGGTTTCTGCACTGCTCCAGGGCATGACATTATTTTCTGCTTAGTATGATGTGAATTTAAAAATAAACAAAGGACTTGGTAAGGCTGAAGTAAATAATTATGCAATGATGCAAATGAAGCCATAGCCTTCATTCAGCTGAACTGTAGCTGGTTATTTCAGGGAGGAATTTGATCCACTAACAAAAACAGCAGAGAAATTCAGTTGCACACAGCTATTACTCCTTTTATTATAAAGGAAACTGGGTAAGAGACCAGCCTCCCACAAAGGGATGAGTGGAACTCTGTGCTGCAGCATGGCTGTGACAGCTCTGTGGCATGAGCACATCAGCTCCTTGGATGGATCAGAATGGCCTGAGCGTGTAAGAGAGCTCCATGGAATCCTGCTTGGCTCCAGGAGCTTCAGGGTGTAATTCTGTAGCAAACAGGACCCCAAGTACACCCTGGTATCCAGATTGACATTCTGCCTTTATTTGGAGCACATGACCCTGGTAAGTATTGGGGAATGACATCAAAACAGATTGAAATCACTCTGCAACACCTAAATTCTTATTAATGTTAATGAGAGCAATGCATATGAACTGAGAAGCCAAGAGGCCCCTCCCCCTGAAAAAATAGGAAAAGCAGCATTTATAATACATAATTAACAGCAATGTCATATAGGTCAGACTGCAAGGGTTGGCTTCTTAGTGCAAATTCCTGTGTGGATAACAGCAAGATGAGATTTTTTCTTTTATCCAGAAAATTCACACTGCAACTGAAGCAAGAAACCAATAGCTTCCAAGCACACCTTCACCTTCTGGTTCTGAAAGGACAATTTACCTGCCATGTTCCTGTGTGTCTGCAGGAAATCCCTCCTAGTACTGCCTCAGGTAGAATCAAGGCTGTGGGAGAAACCCAACCAATTCCCAACTTTCCAACACCAAGCAGGCATTTACAGGTTGAAATTATCAGCTGCATTTGTGATTGAGTCAATTATTTGAATATTCCCCATCCTGAGTTTGTATCTCTTTGAATTTCTCTTTCACCTCCACCTAAACCCAAAGGCTGGAACAGCCCTGAGCAAGCACAGACCAAAAAAGGGGCATAGACCCAGGAGCTAAAGAAGAATCCTGATTCTCTCCATCTGCCTACACCAATGCAACGAGGTTTCCCAAAGTTCTGCTCCTTCACAATGGATCCCAAAAGCTGTTCTCCCTCAGAAAATTCCCATTTGGAGAAAGCTGACCAAACTTCAAAGTGATAGCAAGCCAGAAATAGAGTTAAAATATGGACTGAAGCAGACCAAAGTTGGTGCTTGGTATTCTGG